>NC_058082.1:13095615-13425468 GCF_014858855.1 Bufo gargarizans | reverse complement strand
AGATCGAATGTGTTGGTCGGTGAACACTGCGAACTGGCCATCACTGGTTAAATGTACTGAAGCATTGGGGCAACTAAGATTTAATCAAACGAAACTCACTGAATTCCCTTCTTCCCCTCCTAATTTGATGACTATGTATTGATCCTATATATATGCTAACACTATCTAAAGAGTCTGATCATGAGATCAGGAGAGGCACGTGTGGCATGAAACGAACGCCATGCCGGTCAATGTGAAGGAGCCTTGCTGTTTCTCACTTTTAAATATTAGGGCGAGTGCCATATTTTAAGTTATTTTTCTGCTGGATGAACTATACTTTCAAAAGCATGCTCATTGTTACTCACAAGTGTAAGATGGAAGTGAAGTTTAACTTTACCAGCAGTGAAGGCTCTTTGTGTAAGGAATTCAATCAGGGGATACTAAATGATGTCTGCTGGAGTGTGACATCATTTAACAGCAGACTACTACTACTTCTTGTAAGGTTCAGGCAACTTCACAATCACATTACCTTCAAGGGATGAATATTATAGTAAATGTTCCTGACTAAGAAAGTGTTTTTTGATCTTGACTTTCACCTATTCCTCAGATATTCCAGTAACTTGAAGGAAAAGCCATCTACAGTATAGTACCCTCATGAATAGTAGCAGACAGTATGACTCTGTATATTAAAACCAGCTACCGCATCCCTGTAAATAATACCAGACAGTATGCTTTCTTAAAAAAGTACCAAGTTTCCAAGTCAGTACTTAAAATGCCTGATATTTCTTTATTTCAGATCCAGTCATGAATTTCCCAACAACAATGACAACTACAACTACTAGACCAACCACAAGTACAATACCAACCACAACTACAACACCAACTACAACGACTACAACAACAACCACACCTACAACACCAACTACAACACCATCAACTACAACACAAACCACAACTACAACACTAACTACAACTACAATGACTACAACACCAACCACAACTACAACACCAACCACAACTACTACAACACCAACCACAACTACAACACCAACCACAACTACAACACTAACTACAACTACAATGACTACAACACCAACCACAACTACAACACCAACCACAACTACTACAACACCAACCACAACTACAACACCAACCACAACTACAACACTAACTACAACTACAATGACTACAACACCAACCACAACTACAACACCAACCACAACTACTACAACACCAACCACTACTACAACACCAACCACAACTACTACAACACCAACCACAACACTAACTACAACTACAATGACTACAACACCAACCACAACTACTACAACACCAACCACAACTCCAACACTAACTACAACTACAATGACTACAACACCAACCACAACACCAACCACAACTTCAACACTAACTACAACTACAATGACTACAACACCAACAACAACCACAAATACAACACCAACTACAACTACAATGACTACACCAACCACAACTACAACACCAACTACGACTACAACACTAACCACAACTACTACAACACCAACGACAACAACTATAAAACCAACAACGAGTACAACTACTACAACAACCACAACTACTACAACAAGTAAGTCAACAAAAATGTTCTCCAACCTGTAGACAAGAGAAATGTCAAAGAATTGTATCTCCAGTATAGATTATCCTACGTACAAACAGCAAGTACCTCACTGCACCCTCACTGAATATAACAGTTATATGATTATATAATCTCTGAGGCTTAGATTATACCGAGCAGCATGAAGTATTCAGGGTTTGTTGTGTAGAGAACCTTTGTTTTATAGATTTACAGTAACCCGAATCTTCTCATTTTCTCTCTTTTTCAGAGTTCACATCATGTAAGTACCTGATCTTCCACCTCATCCTAAGGTTCTGAATGGAACAGTGCCTCTTGGAGGTGCAGCACATTATCTGGAACAAGGACTTCCATAACTTTGTTGCATATTTTCCATTTAACATGGTTTGAAATGTTCCTTATATTACAAAGATGAAGCAATATATTATTATTATCAGAATGGCCTGTCAGCTTTTCTATGGCCAAATTCTCTACAGTCTGTCACGGTCTTGTTTCTTCATTGTGCCTTCTAACTTGTGTCTAGAATTTCCCATCTTGTGTTCCTCTAGAAACTATCATCTTATGTTGCTCCAGAATGATTAATCTTCTGTTACTTGAGAATTTCCCATCATGCATTCCTCTTTAAAGAGGCACTCCTTACAAAAACTTTTATCCTCTGATCTATTAGAAAGATAGATGATGTAAATTGTAGTGATGGTAATATTTTTTTTTTTTACCATTGACTGTATTTGTGAGTTATAACCTCCCTTCTGATCCTCAGCTGTGTCATGTGACCAGCAATCTGACTTTCCAAATAACACAGCATCTTATGAGTGGAAAGGAAGCCGGTTTCTCTATGTATTTGTCACGGCTGTTTAAGGGTAACACGAGTATACACAGTAAAAAGAGCTACTGACCGGACCCAAACTAGGGAAGAGAAAGGGTGACCCCTGTCAGACCCTCAACACTCTCCCTATGCTGCTAAAGCACATGCCCGGATCCAAATGGTGGAACGAGGCATGCCCGCGTACCTTAGACTGATGAGCCCTGTAACCCCTACAATAGTGGAAGGGGCACGGCCTCCGATGCCCTGCACAGAATAAGGAGGGAACCGGGGCCACCTCAGATCCAGTCAGGAAATCACCAGGTACATAAAGTCTGCACACTTAGCTGATGTAGCTGCAGCCGTAGAGAAGACGGATCCAAGGACCGCTGGCAATATCCGGAGTGCTTGCAGCAGCAGAACACAGGTCCAGAGAACTAGTAGCTAAAGGAGTGAAGATACTCAAGGCAGAGCTACAACTGAAAGGAGAAATATAATCCACGCCCTGCAATAGGAGGAGGGGTGATTTAAAGGCAGAGAAATCAAACGCAGGAGAGACAGCTGAGAGTAAGACCTCATCACAGGGGCGGAGAAACAGAACAGTGAGAAAACCTCCAACCCTAAGTGACATCATCACAGGGGTGGAGACACAGAGCTTTGAGAACGTCTCAAAGCTCTGGTAGTGACAGTACCCCCCCTTCTACGGGTGGACTCCGGACACCCAGGACCCACCTTCCCAGGATGAGCCCTATGAAATGCCCTGATAAGGCGAGTGGCTTTAATGTCCGACATCGGAACCCACATCCTCTCCTCAGGACCATAACCCTTCCAATGAACGAGGTACTGAAGAGAACCGCGGACAATGCGAGAGTCCACAATTCTGGAAACCTCAAACTCCAGATTGCCATCAACCAAAATCGGAGGAGGAGGCAAAGAGGAGGGTACCGTGGGCTGGACATATGGTTTTAAGAGAGATCTGTGAAAAACATTATGTATCTTCCAAACCCGTGGAAGATCAAGGCGGAAGGCAACAGGATTGATGACTGACAAAATTTTATAAGGCCCAATAAACTTGGGACCCAATTTCCAGGAGGGAACCTTCAGTTTAATATTTCTTGTAGACAACCACACCAGATCACCCACATTCAGGTCCGGACCAGGCACACGTCTCTTATCAGCCACACGCTTATACTTCTCACTCATCTTTCTGAGATTACTCTGAATCTTTTGCCAAATGGTAGACAAAGACGAGGAAAATCTCTCCTCCTCAGGTAAACCAGAAAGAGCCCCTCCCGAGAATGTCCCAAACTGCGGATGGAACCCATATGCACCAAAAATGGTGACTTATCAGAAGATTCCTGACGACGGTTGTTCAAAGCAAACTCAGCAAGAGGGAGAAATGAACACCAATCCTCCTGGTTCTCTGCCACAAAACAGCGCAAATATGTCTCCAGATTCTGATTGAGGCGCTCAGTCTGACCATTCGACTGCGGGTGAAAAGCAGAAGAGAAGGACAGCCGAACCCCCAGGCGAGAACAGAAAGCCTTCCAGAACCTGGACACCAACTGCGTGCCTCTATCGGAAACAATCTCAGAGGGAATGCCGTGCAATTTAACAATATGATCGACAAAAGCTTGCGCCAACGTTTTAGCATTGGGTAAACCAGGGAAAGGAACGAAATGAGCCATCTTGCTAAAACGGTCCACGACCACCAGGATCACCGACTTCCCCGAGGAACGAGGAAGATCCGTGATAAAGTCCATGGACAGGTGTGTCCAAGGACGGGAAGGTATGGGTAACGGGAGAAGGGAACCTGAAGGTCGTGAACGAGGGACCTTAGCGCGAGCGCACGTCTCACAAGCCGCCACAAAACCCTCCACAGACTTACGAAGAGCCGGCCACCAAAATCTCCGAGCAATGAGATCTACCGTGGCTCTATTCCCGGGGTGACCAGCAAGAACTGTATCATGATGTTCCTTAAAGAGTTTGTGACGTAGCTCAGGAGGCACGAACAACTTCCCGGAGGGACAACGGGCAGGTGCCTCAGACTGGGCAGCCTGGACCTCGGCCTCCAAATCGGAATATAGAGCAGAAACAACTACCCCCTCCGCCAAAATGGGACCCGGGTCCTCGGAGTTTCCTCCTCCCGGAAAACAGCGAGAGAGAGCATCAGCCTTCACATTCTTGATCCCAGGGCGGAAAGTAACAACAAAATTAAATCTGGAGAAGAACAGAGACCATCTGGCCTGTCTCGGATTCATACGCCTGGCCGACTCCAGGTACGCCAGATTCTTATGGTCGGTAAAAACGGTGATAGGGTGCCTGGCCCCCTCCAACCAATGGCGCCATTCCTCGAAAGCCAACTTGATGGCCAACAACTCCCTATCTCCCACATCATAGTTTCTCTCTGCCGGGGAGAGTTTTCTAGAGAAAAAGGCACAAGGTCGCCATTTGGCAGGAGAGGGGCCCTGGGACAAAACTGCACCCACACCCACCTCGGAAGCATCCACCTCAACAATAAAAGGTAAGGAAACATCGGGATGCAGCAAGATGGGAGCAGACGCAAAACTCTCTTTAATCTTAGAAAAGGCTGCAAGCGCCTCCTCCGACCAAGAGGAAAAATCCGTCCCCTTTTTTGTCATGTCAGTAAGGGGTTTGATAATAGAGGAATAATTCAAAATGAACTTTCTGTAGTAGTTAGCAAAACCCAGAAAGCGCATCAATGCCTTCTGATTTTCAGGAAGCTCCCACTCCAGCACAGCACGGACCTTCTCCGGATCCATGCGAAAACCAGAAGCAGAGAGGAGAAAACCCAGAAATTGAATCTCTGATACCATAAAAAGACATTTCTCCAGCTTGGCATACAGTTTATTTTCCCGCAGTATCTGCAGGACCTGAAAAAGATGATCCTGATGAGTCTGAACATCAGGGGAAAAAATCAAAATATCATCAAGATACACCAATACAAATTTCCCCATTAAATGATAGAAAATACTATTAACAAAATGCTGAAAGACGGCCGGAGCATTCATCAGGCCGAAAGGCATAACAAGATTCTCGAAATGCCCGTTAGGGGTATTAAAGGCCGTTTTCCATTCATCCCCCTCTCTGACCCTCACCAGGTTGTACGCGCCTCTCAGATCCAATTTGGAAAACACCTTGGCCCCAACAATTTGGTTGAAGAGGTCCGGGATCAGAGGAAGGGGATAGGGATCGCGAATCGTGATACAGTTCAGCTCCCTAAAATCTAAGCAAGGTCTCAGAGAGCCATCTTTTTTTTTAACAAAAAAAAAACCCGCGGCAACAGGTGACTTTGAGGGACGAATATGCCCCTTCTCGAGACTCTCAGAGATATAGGTTCGCATTGCGAGTCTCTCCGGTTGTGAGAGATTGTAGAGGCGTGCCTTTGGCAGCTTGGCGCCGGGAATGAGGTTAATGGGACAGTCAAATTCCCGGTGAGGAGGTAGCTCCTGAACACCGCTCTCGGAAAACACATCCGAGAAATCAGAGAGAAATGATGGCAGAGTTTTAGTAGACACCTCAGCAAGAGTGGCTGTGAGACAATTCTCTCTACAAAAGTCACTCCACTCATTTATTTGCCTTCCTTGCCAATCAATAGTGGGGTTATGTCTAGTGAGCCAGGGTAGCCCCAAAACTAGAGGAGAAGGCAATCCGTTAAGGACAAAACAAGATATCTCCTCCACATGAGTGTCACCTACAGCTAGCCGGATATTGTGAACAATGCCTTTCAGAGATCTCTGCGAGAGTGGGGCAGAGTCAATAGCAAAAACAGGTATATCCTTTTCTAATGTACAAACCTGAAACCCATGCAAAGCTACAAATTGAGTGTCAATAAGATTGACGGCCGCTCCACTATCGACAAAAATCTCACAAGGAATGACCTTGCTCTCTAGCGCCACCCTGGCAGACAGGAGAAAACGGGAACTGCAGGTCAGAGGAAAAGCATCAATTCCCACATCAACTTTGCCCAAAGTAGCAGATGAAGCAGAACTTGATGATCCACCTCTTGAGGTTTTTCTCTTATTATCGCTCTTAGTACAGTTCAGGAATCTCCTAGACGGACAAACATTTGCCAAATGACCTATGCCCCCACAACAAAAACACACCATATTCTGAGGACTAAATCCTCTTTTATCAGGGGCAAGTCGGCCTAGCTGCATGGGCTCCTCCTCAGAGGGGAGCGAGACAGGATGAGACCCCTGCATACTGAATGAGTCCGCACCATTGCCCCTAGACTGACAATGGCTGGACGGAGAGGTCTTGTTTCTTTCCCTTAGACGCCTGTCAAGGCGTACCGCCAATGACATGGCAGACTCTAAGGATGTTGGTCTCTCATGGAAAGCAAAGGCATCTTTCAAACCCTCTGAGAGACCATGACAGAACTGACTTCGGAGTGCAGCATCATTCCAGCCTGAATCAGCTGCCCATCTCCGAAATTCAGAACAATAAAGCTCCGCAGACAGTTTGTTCTGGCATAGAACACGTAAGTTCGATTCTGCCAGAGCAACACGATCCGGGTCATCATATATCTGCCCCAGGGCCACAAAAAATCTTTCCACGGATCGCAGGGAAGGATCCCCTGATGGCAGCGAAAAAGCCCAAGTCTGAGCATTACCTCTGAGCAGGGAGATGACAATCCTCACCCTCTGTTCCTCATTACCAGAGGAGTGGGGACACAAACAAAAATGGAGTTTACATGCCTCTCTGAAGCGAACAAAATTCTCACTGCCCCCGGAGAACGTTTCCGGAAGTGAGACCTTTGGCTCGCAACAGACTCCATGAGCCGGAGCAGAGCCCAATGCTTGTAGCTGAGTCAGAGATTGACGGAGATCCGCTACTTCCAAAGAAAGACCCTGCATGCGGTCAACCAGGTCAGAAAGCGGATCCATGTCAACAAGGACGGTTTTGGTGGATTATAATGTCACGGCTGTTTAAGGGTAACACGAGTATACACAGTAAAAAGAGCTACTGACCGGACCCAAACTAGGGAAGAGAAAGGGTGACCCCTGTCAGACCCTCAACACTCTCCCTATGCTGCTAAAGCACATGCCCGGATCCAAATGGTGGAACGAGGCATGCCCGCGTACCTTAGACTGATGAGCCCTGTAACCCCTACAATAGTGGAAGGGGCACGGCCTCCGATGCCCTGCACAGAATAAGGAGGGAACCGGGGCCACCTCAGATCCAGTCAGGAAATCACCAGGTACATAAAGTCTGCACACTTAGCTGATGTAGCTGCAGCCGTAGAGAAGACGGATCCAAGGACCGCTGGCAATATCCGGAGTGCTTGCAGCAGCAGAACACAGGTCCAGAGAACTAGTAGCTAAAGGAGTGAAGATACTCAAGGCAGAGCTACAACTGAAAGGAGAAATATAATCCACGCCCTGCAATAGGAGGAGGGGTGATTTAAAGGCAGAGAAATCAAACGCAGGAGAGACAGCTGAGAGTAAGACCTCATCACAGGGGCGGAGAAACAGAACAGTGAGAAAACCTCCAACCCTAAGTGACATCATCACAGGGGTGGAGACACAGAGCTTTGAGAACGTCTCAAAGCTCTGGTAGTGACAGTATTCCTATGGGAGCCTCAATGTCAACCTCATTGGACATTGCTGAGGATCAGAAGGGAGGTTATAACTTACAAATACAGTCACTGCTAAGACGATTACCTTCGCTACAGTTTACATAATCTAACTTTCAGGTCAGAGAATATTGTGGCAGTCCAGTGTCTCTAGAATGTCATGTCTTCTGTTCCACCAGAGTGCCTCTTCCAGTGTCTCCAGAATGTCATTTCTAATGTCTCTTGAATATCCCATCTTCTGTTCCTTCAGAACTTAGCATTTATTTTCATTTTCCATCTTGTCTTTCTACAAAATGTTCCTTCTAGTATGTTTCCAGAATACTCTGTGCTTCTCCAAAATTTCTTCTCTTACTGTATGTTCCTCCAGATTGTTTCCTGTTTTTTTTATGTACTTCTGGAATTGCCCATCTTGCTTTCCTTCAGAATGAATTGTCTTAGGTTTCTTCTGAATATCCCATCTTGTGTTATCCCAGAAAGACCAGTCTTTTACTTCTTCTGAATATCCCATCTTGTGTTACTTCTACAAAAACATTTTATATATCCCCACAATGACCTGTTACTTCAGAATGTCCATCATTTTTTTATAATTGTGTTTTTATTGAAATACAACGGCACTTATTCTTTTAGTCATTTCAGAAATTCCATCTTGATTCTCCAGAACATTAGAGCTTGTGTTCCAGGGTCTTCTGTACTAACTGTATTCAGAATGTCTATTTTGTTTCTCCAAAATGTCCCCATCTTGTGTTTCCCTGAAATATCCTATGTTCTTCTCTTCTTCTGTCTAGTCATCTCAGAATGTCCTGTCTTGTTCTTGTCTATTCGTACTGTCTATGCTGTGTTTCTCCAGAATGGCTTTGTGTTTGTGCCGTATATACAGGGCGAGAATATCAGAAATATTGTCATTTTATGTGGTCCTTGTGTATAAATCATTTCATTTTATATTGGTACAGTCAGACCTTAGATGCATATTGCTTCCTAAAACATTCAGGCAGTTTGTCTGTGAAGGTTCTGATTTATCCAGGTTATGGTATATATCTGTAAAGAATAAATCAAGGCAACTGGACGTCCTGTAGATTTCTTGAAAAAGTTTCAGTCGTTCTTCCAACGACCTTTCTCAATTCTGAGTGATTGTACAAAAATTCTGGGAATAAATATGTAACTGAATCCACATCTGGTAATTATACCCAGCATTGGGTCAAAGGTGTTGATTCCATTATCCTAATTGGAGTCAGTAGGTGATAAAGACTTCCCAGAAAAAGGTGTCAAGACAGCATTGTATGTGGCAGACAATAGAAATAGAATAGATTTTTAATAAACATCACATTCCTGTTTGCTTTAAACCCAGCAAACACTGAGGCAACAACTGGTTCACCCCAAAGACCCAACGCCTAAACACAAGATGGACAACATTGTGTACGCAGTCCAGTGCAATGAGGAATGCTCAGAACTGTATATCGGCGAAACAAAACAACAACTACATCAGCGTATGGCTCAGCATAGAAGAGCCAAAACCTCTGGTCAAGATTCAGCCGTGTACTTACATCTAAAAGGAACAGGTCACACCTTTGAAGACAGTCAAGTACGTGTTTTGGATAAGGAGGCCGATTGGTACAAACAAGGTGTGAAGGAGGCCATCTACGTAAAAATGGAGAAGCAAAGCTTGAAAAGAGGTGGGGGGGTTAGACATCTATTGTCTGCCACATACAATGCTGTCTTGACACCTTTTTGTCATGGTCTTACCTTCTCACTGTTCTCCTTCGTTTGACATGTGCTGGCGGCCATCTTGGTTTCTGGGTTTCTTGTAGCCTCCCACCCTGCGGCTTCTCCTTCCCACTGGGAGGAGCTGGATGCCTAGCTCATATATATAGGAGGTCTGTGGCTTCAGTTCCTTGCTTGGTCCTCCTGTGTTCACATGCTTCTAAGACTGCTGCTGCTTCTGGTTCCTGATCCTGGCTTCGTCTGACTACCCTGCTGGTTCCCGATCCTGGCTTCGTCTGACTACCCTGCAGGTTCCTGATCCAGGCTTCGTCTGACTACCCTTCTGGTTCCTGACCTCTGTCTACGCAAGACCCTGCTTCGGTTTAGCCATTGGTGCCGTTCACAGAGAGTCGGTCTGTCTCCAGGTGATTTCGTCTCCACACTACTCGGTGGTCTTGGGGTACCCCTGGCTCCAGAAGCATAATCCGACTTTCGATTGGAGATCGGCCGAGATCCTCTCGTGGTCACCGCAGTGTGGGGCTAGTTGCATCCATGGGCCTGTCAAGTTGCTGTGTACTTCCTCGGACTCTCTGTTGCCTCCTGAATACGAAGAGTACCGGGATGTATTCGATAAGGTGCGCGCGGTTGCCCTACCTCCGCACCGCCCATACGATTGTGCCATAGAGTTACAATCTGGTGCCGTTCCTCCTCGTGGCAAAGTCTACCCACTGTCGGTAGCGGAGAATGAGGCCATGGAGGAGTACGTGAGGGAGGCGCTTTCACGCGGACACATTCGCAAATCCTCGTCCCCGGCAGGGGCTGGATTTTTCTTTGTGAAAAAGAAGGGCGGTGAGTTGAGGCCTTGTATCGATTACAGGGGTCTCAATCGCATCACGATCAAGAACGCTTACCCGATACCCTTGATTTCCGAGCTGTTCGATCGCCTCAAAGGGGCCACGGTCTTTACCAAACTCGACCTGAGGGCGGCATATAACCTGGTAAGGATCAAGGCGGGCGATGAGTGGAAGACCGCGTTTAACACCAGGACCGGTCATTATGAATCCTTGGTTATGCCCTTTGGGTTGTGCAATGCGCCCGCAGTCTTCCAGGAATTCATCAACGATGTTTTCCGTGACCTGTTGCAGCAGTGTGTGGTGGTCTATTTGGATGACATCTTGGTATATTCTGAATCCATGGAGGCCCACATTATGGATGTCAGACGAGTGTTGCAACGGTTACGAGAGAACAGGCTGTTCGGTAAGCTTGAGAAATGCGATTTTCACCGATCCCAGGTAACCTTCTTAGGTTACATCATTTCCGCTGAGGGGTTCTCCATGGATCCTGAGAAGGTTTCGGCTGTCTTACAGTGGCCCCAGCCCAGTGGTCTCCGTGCCCTGCAGCGCTTTTTGGGCTTCGCCAATTATTATCGGAAGTTCATCAGGGACTTTTCTATGCTAGCCAAGCCTCTCACGGATCTGACCAGGAAGGGCAGTAATTTCCAGGTCTGGCCGCTCGAGGCCATCCGAGCTTTTGAGGCTCTAAAGTCCGCCTTTGTGTCGGCTCCGATTCTGTCGCATCCCAACCCTGGGTTGCCCTTTGTCCTCGAGGTGGACGCGTCTGAGACGGGAGTAGGCGCCCTTCTGTCTCAGCGTAGAACACCCGAGGGTCCTCTGCTTCCCTGTGGGTTTTACTCCCGGAAACTGTCTTCCGCGGAGTGCAACTATCAGATTGGTGACAGGGAGTTATTGGCCATCGTGCAGGCCCTTAAAGAATGGAGGCACTTGCTCGAGGGTTCGGTGGTTCCGGTTCTCATCCTGACGGACCACAAGAATCTGACCTACCTTTCTGAGGCCAAGAGATTGACACCACGTCAGGCCAGATGGGCTCTGTTCTTGTCACGTTTTAATTACGTGGTCTCCTACCTACCCGGTTCCAAGAACATCAGAGCGGATGCCTTATCACGGCAGTACTCCGAGCTGTCCGGGGAGGAGTCGATTCCGACTTCGGTCATACCTCCGAATCAGATCCTGGCCGCCATTCGCACCAGCCTGACCTCTCCCCTGGGTGAGCAGATTTTGGCGGCTCAATCTGGTGCTCCCTCTGGGAGACCCAACGGCAGGTGTTTTGTGCCTGAGGAGTTGCGCACTCGGTTGTTGCGAACCTACCATAACTCCAAGGCCGCGGGGCATCCTGGAAAGAATCAGCTGTCCTGGGCTGTTTCACGTCTGTTCTGGTGGCCTTCTCTACGTTCCGACATTGCCTCATATGTAGCGGCATGCTCCGTTGTGCCCAGAGTAAGTCCCCTCAGCACCTTCCGTTGGGCCTTTTGCAACCCATAGCCACCGGGGAGCGCCCATGGTCATACCTGGGGATGCATTTCATTGTGGACCTCCCTGCATCCCGAGGCCATACGGTCATTCTCATGATTGTGGATCGGTTTTCCAAAATGTGCCACTGTGTTCCTCTCAAGAAGTTACCCTCTGCACAAGAGTTGGCCACGATTTTCGCCAGGGAGGTCTTCCGGTTGCACGGTTTGCCCAAGGAGATTGTGTCGGATCGGGGGAGTCAGTTTGTGTCCAGGTTCTGGCGCGCCTTTTGCTCCCAGTTGGGGATTCATCTCTCTTTCTCCTCGGCCTACCACCCTCAGTCCAATGGGGCCGCAGAACGATCCAATCAGGCCTTGGAGCAATTCCTTCGTTGCTATGTCTCCGATCACCAAGACAATTGGGTTGACCTCCTGCCTTGGGCTGAGTTTGCCAGGAACACGGCGGTGAACTCTTCCTCTGGGACGTCTCCCTTCATGGCCAATTATGGGTTCCAACCTGCCGTGTTACCGGAGGTATTCTCTCCCCAGGATATTCCGGCTGTGGAGGATCACCTTTCCGTCCTACGTGCTTCTTGGGTACAGATCCAGAGGTCCCTTGAGGTCTCTGCGCAGCGCCAGAAACTCCAGGCTGATCGCAGACGAGCGCCCGCTCCTTCCTACCAGGTCGGAGACCGTGTATGGTTGTCCACCCGCAACCTCAACCTTCGAGTGCCCACTCCCAAGCTGGCGCCTCGCTTTGTTGGTCCCTTCCGAGTGCTTCGCAGGGTAAACCCGGTAGCCTATGCCCTTGCGCTTCCTCCTGGCATGCGGATCTCCAACGTGTTTCATGTCTCCCTGTTGAAGCCATTGGTGTGTAATCGTTTCACTTCCTCGGTTCCTCGGCCCCGTCCGGTCCAAGTGGGCAATCGTGAGGAATATGAAGTGAGCAATATCCTGGACTCACGCCTGGTCCGCGGTCGGTTGCAGTTTTTGGTCCATTGGCGTGGTTATGGTCCAGAGGAGCGTTCCTGGGTTCCCTCCGCAGATGTCCATGCTCCTGCTTTGCTCCGAGCCTTCCACGCACGCTTCCCTCAGAAACCGTTCCTTACTCCGCGGAGGAGGGGCCCTTGAGGGGGAGGTACTGTCATGGTCTTACCTTCTCACTGTTCTCCTTCGTTTGACATGTGCTGGCGGCCATCTTGGTTTCTGGGTTTCTTGTAGCCTCCCACCCTGCGGCTTCTCCTTCCCACTGGGAGGAGCTGGATGCCTAGCTCATATATATAGGAGGTCTGTGGCTTCAGTTCCTTGCTTGGTCCTCCTGTGTTCACATGCTTCTAAGACTGCTGCTGCTTCTGGTTCCTGATCCTGGCCTCGTCTGACTACCCCGTTGGTTCCTGATCCTGGCTTCGTCTGACTACCCTGCTGGTTCCCGATCCTGGCTTCGTCTGACTACCCTGCTGGTTCCTGATCCAGGCTTCGTCTGACTACCCTTCTGGTTCCTGACCTCTGTCTACGCAAGACCCTGCTTCGGTTTAGCCATCCGTTTGGACTTTTGCTTATTTCCACTTATCTCTGTTGCACGTCTGGTTCATGGTTCCATGACACTTTTTCTGGGAAGTCTTTATCACCTACTGACTCCAATTAGGATAATGGAATCAACACCTTTGACCCAATGCTGGGTATATTTACCAGATGTGGATTCAGTTACATATTTATTCCCAGAATTTTTGTACAATCACTCAGAATTGAGAAAGCTCGTTGGAAGAACAAGTGAAACGTTTTCAAGAAATCTACAGGACGTCCAGTTGCCTTGATTTATTCTTTACAGATATATTCATGCAGTTTGGTTTATTGGTCAGATAGCTGGTTGGTCAGCTCCTTGGTTGGTTGATGAGATGGTTGACCGGCTGCTGTTTGATGAGTAGCCTTCAGTGCTCCATTTTCTCTTTGCCTGAGTGGTTTTGGTTCTCATGTGACTCACCCTTTAATACAGCATACAAGTATTTTGATTATGTTTTTATGCCTCAAACAGATGCAAAATCCTGCAACTTCTGTAATTCTACAATTTCCACCATCTGTAACGTAAGGAGTGGCTACGTCATCTGTTCCTGCGCTGCTGGCTACATTGGAAATGGGGTGGACTGCACGAGGATGGTATTCTGTGATAAATACAAGTGCTGTCCTAAGGGATATAACTGGGACTTGAATAAGAAGTTATGTGTGGATATCAACGAATGTCTAAGCCCAACTCTGAACACGTGTTCCCCAACAGAGACCTGCAACAACCTCAATGGTATTTACCTCTGTGTTCCCAACCCCTCAGCCCTCTGCTCCGGCACAGCTTGCTCCAGCGACCAGGACTGTCTGCAAATAAATGGCAAATATCAATGTGCTGATCCCTGTGACTGGTATTCTCTGCTGAGTGGGGACGATAGATTGTCCTCCATTGATTCCGCTGGCAGATTCAGCACTGACAGATACAACTTTGGATGGTTCCGTTATGTTGGGAAAAAAACTGCCAGCTTGAAAGTTGGAACCGTGGGGCCCTTAAAATGTGGCTCCCTTGAACCATTTTCTCTTGGGGACGTTCATCCAAATATTGGCGATGGGGTCAAGTTGGTGCCCTTAATCAGCAATTCCCTGAGGGGAACTATAAATGCTGGTAATCTTCCAGTGAAGGCCTGCCCCAAAGGATACTACGTGTACAAGTTCTCAGGAATGCTCAAGCATGATGTCTACTGCACAGGTAAGACCTCAGCACACCTGTATGTATGACTCCTGCACACCTGTACAGTTGTGTTCAAAATTATTCAACCCCCAATGCTGTAAAGGGGTTTAGGGAATTTAGTGCACATTTGTAATTGTGTTCAGAATTAAATCTTACAAGGACTTTTTAAAGAACCAAATGCAACTAAAATGACATCAATTGTTTTTGTAATACAGTATTAAATGTTTTTTTTTTGTGAATTATTCAACCCTTTAAAGACTACCACTCTTAACCCCTTAAGGACCGGGCTCATTTTCACCTTAAGGACCAGGCCATTTTTTGCAAATCTGACCAGTGTCACTTTAAGTGCTGATAACTTTAAAACGCTTTGACTTATCCAGGCCATTCTGAGATTGTTTTTTCGTCACATATTGTACTTCATGACACTGGTAAAATAAAGTCAAAAAAATTAATTTTTTTGCATAATAAAATACCTAATTTACCAAAAATTTTGAAAAATTAGCAAATTTCAAAGTTTCAGTTTCTCTACTTCTGTAATACATAGTAATACCCCCAAAAATTGTGATGACTTAACATTCCCCATATGTCTACTTCATGTTTGAATTATTTTGGGAATGATATTTTATTTTTTGGGGATGTTACAAGGCTTAGAAGTTTAGAAGCAAATCTTGAAATTTTTCAGAAATTTACAAAAACCCAATTTTTAGGGACCACTACAGCTCTGAAGTCACTTTGCGAGGCTTACATAATAGAAACCGCCCAAAAATTACCCCATTCTATAAACTACACCCCTCAAGGTATTCAAAACTGATTTTACAAACTCCGTTAACCCTTTAGGTGTTGCACAAGAGTTATTGGCAAATTGGGATGAAATTTGAGAATTTCATTTTTTTGCCTAATTTTCCATTTTAACCTATTTTTTCCACTAACAAAGCAGGGTTAACAGCCAAACAAGACTGTATCTTTATTGCCCTGACTCTGCTGTTTACAGAAACACCCAATATGTGTCCGTAAACTACTGTACGGCCACACAGCGGGGCGTAGAGTGAAAGGTGCGCCGTATGGTTTTTGGAAGCCAGATTTTGCTGGACAGTTTTTTTGACACCATGTCCCATTTGAAGCCCCCTGATGCACCCCTAGAGTAGAAACTCCATAAAGTGACCCCATCTAAGAAACTATACCCCTCAAGGTATTCAAAACTGATTTTACAAACTTCGTTAACCCTTAGGTGTTGCACAAGAGTTATTGGCAAATTGGGATGAAATTTGAGAATTTCATTTTTTTGCCTAATTTTCCATTTTAACCCATTTTTTCCACTAACAAAGCAAGGGTTAACAGCCAAACAAGACTGTATCTTTATTGCCCTGACTCTGCTGTTTACAGAAACACCCCAAATGTGGCCGTAAACTACTGTACGGCCACACAGCGGGGCGTAGAGTGAAAGGTGCGCCGTATGGTTTTTGGAAGCCAGATTTTGCTGGACAGTTTTTTTGACACCATGTCCCATTTGAAGCCCCCCTGATGCACCCCTAGAGTAGAAACTCCAAAAAAGTGACCCCATCTAAGAAACTACACCCCTCAAGGTATTCAAAACTGATTTTACAAACTTTGTCAACCCTTTAGGTGTTGCACAAGATTTAATGGAAAATAGAGATACAATTTCAAAATTTCACTTTTTTGGCAGATTTTCCATTTTAATATTTTTTTTCCAGTTACAAAGCAAGGGTTAACAGCCAAACAAAACTCATTATTTATGGCCCTGATTCTGTAGTTTACAGAAACACCCCATATGTGGTCGTAAATTGCTGTACGGGCACACAGTAGGGCGCAGAAGGAAAGGAATGCCATACGGTTTTTGGAAGGCAGATTTTGCTGGACAGTTTTTTTGACACCATGTCCCATTTGAAGCCCCCCTGATGCACCCCTAGAGTAGAAACTCCAAAAAAGTGACCCCATCTAAGAAACTACACCCCTCAAGGTATTCAAAACTGATTTTACAAACTTTGTCAACCCTTTAGGTGTTGCACAAGATTTAATGGAAAATAGAGATACAATTTCAAAATTTCACTTTTTTGGCAGATTTTCCATTTTAATATTTTTTTTCTAGTTACAAAGCAAGGGTTAACAGCCAAACAAAACTCATTATTTATGGCCCTGATTCTGTAGTTTACAGAAACACCCCATATGTGGTCGTAAACTGCTGTACGGGCACACGGCAGGGCACAGAAGGAAAGGAATGCCATACGGTTTTTGGAAGGCAGATTTTGCTGGACAGTTTTTTTGACACCATGTCCCATTTGAAGCCCCCCTGATGCACCCCTAGAGTAGAAACTCCAAAAAAGTGACCCCATTTTAGAAAGTACGGAATAGGGTGGCAGTATTGTTGGTACTAGTTTAGGGTACATATGATTTTTGGTTGCTCTATATTACACTTTTTGTGCGGCAAGGTAACAAGAAATAGCTTTTTTGGCACGTTTTTTTTTTTGTTATTTACAACATTCATCTGACAGGTTAGATCATGTGGTAATTTTATAGAGCAGGTTGTCACGGACGCGGCGATACCTAATATGTATACAATTTTTTTATTTATGTAAGTTTTATACAATAACTTCATTTTTAAAACCAAAAAATTGTTTAGTGTCTCCATAGTCTAAGAGCCATAGTTTTTACAGTTTTTGGGCGATTATCTTGAGTAGGGTCTAATTTTTTGCGGGATGAGATGACGGTTTGATTGGCACTATTTTGGGGTGCATATGACTTTTTGATCGCTTGCTATTACACTTTTTGTGACGTAAGATGGCAAAAAATTGCTTTTTTTACACTTTTTTTTTCTTTTTTTTTTACGGTGCTCACCTGAGGGGTTAGGTCATGTGATAATTTTATAGAGCCGGTCGATACGGACGCGGCGATACCTAATATGTATACTTTATTTTTATTTATAAAAGTTTTACACAATTATTTTATTTTTGAAACAAAAAAAATCATGTTTTAGTGTTTCCATAGTCTAAGAGCCATAGTTTTTTCAGTTTTTGGGCGATTATCTTGAGTAGGGTCTCATTTTTTGCGGGATGAGATGACGGTTTTATTGGTACTATTTTGGCGTACATGCGACTTTTTTGATCACTTTTATTACCTTTTTTGGGAAGTAAGGTGGGCAAAATTTCAATTTTCTCATAGTTTTTATTTTTTTATTTTTATGGCGTTCACCGTGCGGGGAAAGTAACATGACCGTTTTATAGATCAGGTCGTTACGGACGCGGCGATACCTAATATGTGTAGTGTATTTTTTTATTTTTATTTTTATTCAGTGATAAATGTTTTTTTATTTTATCTTAACTTTTTTCACTTTTTTTAAAAAAAATTGGACCCAGACCCACTTGGTTCTTGAAGATCCAGTGGGTCTGATGTCTGTAAAATACAGTACAGAAACTATATAGGTTTCTGCACTGTATTTTACTTACACTGAACAGATCTATGCTTTCAGCACAGATCTGTTCAGCACCATGGACAGCAGGACGCCTGAGCAGGCGTCCTGTTGCCATGGGAACCTTCCCCGTCTGTCACAACTTCGCAGACGGGGAAGGGTGAGGACGGGGCTTCGGGGGGCTCTCTGGGGGCTCTCTCCCTCTCCCATCGGGGGGCTGCAAAGGCACAGCAGCCCCCCGATCGGAGAGGGAGGGAGCTCCTTGCGCTGTTAACCTTTTCCATACAGCGGTCCGTACGGACCGCTGCATGGAAAGGGTTAAACGGCTGACATCGCATCACCGATGTCAGCCGTTTATACCAGGGTGCCAGCAATGTGCTGGCACCCTGGTATAACCCACTAGACGCCAACGATTATGCAATGGGAGGCGGGCGGGGGATCGCGATCCCGCCTGCCGCACCGCCCGCCTCCCGCAACGCCCCCACTGCCTGCGACACCCCCCCTGCACCACCCGCCGCCATCAAATCATGCAGGGGTGCAGGGGGGGGTGCGCAATATTGATTTTAGGCACTCTGAAGTTTCTGATCCCCGCGGTCAGGGACCGCGGGGATCAGAAACTGCAAAAAGCGCAGCAAACCGCAGGTCTGAATTGACCTGCGGTTTGCTGCGATCGCCGACACGGGGGGGTCAAATGACCCCCCCCTGCATTGTTACGGGATGCCGGCTGAATGATTTCAGCCGGCGTCCCGTTCCGATTAACCCCCGCGGCGCCGGAATGCAGATTTTAAGTCAGGACGTACCGGTACGTCCTCGGTCCTTAAGGACTCGGGAAATAGGGCGTACCGGTACGTCCTCGGTCCTTAAGGGGTTAAGAACAGAGGTTCATTCAAATGTTTTCGATCAGGTATTGAAAACACCTATGGTTGTCAAGGAGCAGCAATCAAGCATAATAAGCACCAATTAGGCAGATTTAAAAGGACTGTGATACTCAGCTCCTTCTAGACATTTACTGGGTGTTTACAAACATGGTGAAGTCAAGAGAATGGTCCAGGAAGACAAGAGAAGAGGTGATTTCTCTTCACAGGAAGGGCAATGGCTATAAGAAGATTGCAAAGATGTTAAACATACCAAGAGACACCATAGGAAGCATCATTCGCAAATTCAAGGCAAAGGGCACTGTTGAAACGCTACCTGGTCGTGGCAGAAAGAAGATGCTGACTTCGACTGCTGTGCGCTACCTGAAGCGCAAAGTGGAGAAAAGTCCCCGTGTGACTGCTGAGGAACTGAAAAAAGATCTGTCAGATGTGGGTCCTGAAGTCTCAGCTCAGACAGTAAGGCGCACACTGAGTAATGAAGGCCTCCATGCCAGAACTCCCAGGCGCACCCCCTTGCAGTCTCCAAAGAATAAGAAGAGCCGACTGCAGTATGCCAAAAGTCATGTGGACAAACCACAAAAGTTTTGAGATAGTGTTCTGTGGACTGATGAAACAAAATTTTGGGCCCATGGATCAACGCTATGTTTGGAGGAGGAAGAACAAGGCCTATGAAGAAAAGAACACCTTGCCTACTGTGAAGCATGGCGGGGGTCAATCATGCTTTGGGCTGTTTTGCTTCTACAGGTACAGGGAAGCTTCAGCGTGTGCAAGGTACCATGAATTCTCTTCAGTACCAGGAGATATTGGATGTACAGTCATGTGAAAAAATGAGGACACCCTTTGAAAGCATGTGGTTTTTTGTAACATTTTTAATAAAAGGTTATTTCATCTCCGTTTCAACAATACAGAGAGATTAAAGTAATCCGACTAAACAAAGAAAACTGAAGAAAAGTCTTTTCAAGATCTTCTGTAAATGTCATTCTACAAAAATGCCTATTCTAACTGAGGAAAAAGATAGGACACCCTTGCCCCTAATAGCGAGTGTTACCTCCTTTGGCTGAAATAACTGCAGTGAGACGGTTCTTGTAGCCATCTACCAGTCTTCGACATCGGTCTGAGGAAATTTTACCCCACTCCTCAATGCAGAACTTTTTCAGCTGTGAGATGTTTGAGGGGTTTCTTGCACGTACAGCCCTTTTCAAGTCACCCCACAGCATCTCAATGGGATTCAAATCTGGACTTTGACTTGGCCATTCCAGGACTCTCCATTTCTTCTTTTTCAGCCAATCTTTGGTTGATTTACTAGTATGTTTTGGGTCATTGTCATGTTGCATGGTCCAGTTCCGCTTCAGCTTTAATTTTCTAACTGATGGTCTCACATGTTCTTCAAGCACCTTCTGATACACAGTAGAATTCATCGTGGATTCTATGATGGTGAGCTGACCAGGTCCTGCTGCAGCAAAGCAGCCCCAAACCATGACACTTCCACCTCCATGCTTCACAGTTGGTATGAGGTTCTTTTCTTGGAATGCTGTGTTTGGTTTACGCCAAACATGTCCTCTGCTGTTGTGTCCAAATAATTCAATTTTGGACTCATCTGTCCAAAGAACATTATTCCAGAAGTCCTGGTCTTTGTCAACTTTATCTCTGGCAAATGTCAGTCTGGCCTCGATGTTTCTCTTGGAAAGCAAAGGTTTCCTCCTTGCACACCTCCCATGCAAGTTAAACTTGTACAGTCTCTTTCTGATTGTAGAGGCATGTACTTCTACATCAACAGTAGCCAGAGCCTGCTGTAGTTCTCGAGATGACACTTTAGGGTTTTTGGAGACCTCTTTTAGCATCTTGCGGTCTGCTCTTGGGGTGAACTTGCTGGGGCGACCAGTCCTGGGCATGTTGGCAGTTGTTTTGAAAGCCCTCCACTTGTAGACTATCTTCCGGACAGTGGAATGGCTGATTTCAAAATCTTTTGAGATCTTTTTAAATCCCTTCCCAGACTCATAGGCTGCTACAATCTTTTTTCTGAAGTCCTCTGACAGCTCTTTTGCTCTCACCATGGTGCTCACTCTCACTTCAACAGTCAGGAGCACACCAAACTAAATGTCTGAGGTTTAAATAGGGCAAGCCTCATTCAACATGCAGAGTAACGATCTACTAATTATGTGCACCTGGTGTGATATACCTGTGTGAGATCTGAGCCAATTTAAGAGGGAATACATGTGAGGGTGTCCTATCTTTTTCCTCAGTTAGAATAGGCATTTTTGTAGAATGACATTTACAGAAGATCTTGAAAAGACTTTTCTTCAGTTTTCTTTGTTTAGTTGGATTACTTTAATCTCTCTGTATTGTTGAAACGGAGATGAAATAACCTTTTATTAAAAATGTTACAAAAAACCACATGCTTTCAAAGGGTGTCCTAATTTTTTCACATGACTGTATGTATGAATCCAGCACACATGTATCTATGACTCCAGCACACCTGTATCTATGACTCCAGCACAACTATATCTATGACTCCAACACACTTTTACCTATTACTCCAGCACACCTGTATCTATGACTCCAGCACACCTGTATCTAAGACTGCAGCACACCTGTATCTATTACTCCATTACACCTATACCTATGACCCCAGCACACCTGTATCTATGACTGCAGCACACCTGTATCTATTACTCCATTACACCTATACCTATGACCCCAGCACACCTGTATCTATGACTGCAGCACACCTGTATGTATGACTCCAGCACACCTGTATCTATGACTCCAGCACACCTGTGTGTATGACTCCAGCACACCTGTGTGTATAAATCCAGCAAACCTGTATCCATGACTCCAGCAAAACTGTATGTATGAATCCAGCACATCTGTATGTATGAATCCAGCACACCTGTATGTATGACTCCAGCACACCTGTATGTATGAATCCAGCACATCTGTATGTATGAATCCAGCACATCTGTATGTATGACTCCAGCACACCTGTATCTATGACTCCAGCACATCTGTATGTATGACTCCAGCACACCTGTATCTATGACTCCAGCACACCTGTATCCATGACTCCAGCACACCTGTATCTATGACTCCAGCACACCTGTATCTATGACTCCAGCACACCTGTATGTATGACTCCAGCACACCTGTATCTATGACTCCAGCACACCTGTAAGTATGACTCCAGCACACCTGTATCTATGACTCCAGCACACCTATATCTATGACTGCAGCACACCTGTATCTATGACTCCAGCACACCTGTATCTATGACTCCAGCACACCTGTATCTATGACTCCAGCACACCTGTATCTATGACTCCAGCACACCTGTATCTATGACTCCAGCACACCTTTATCTATGACTCCAGCACACCTGTATCTATGACTCCAGCACACCTGTATGTATGACTCCAGCACACCTGTATCTATGACTGCAGCACACCTGTATCTATGACTGCAGCACACCTGTATCTATTACTCTATTACACCTATACCTATGACCCCAGCACACCTGTATCTATGACTGCAGCCCACCTGTATGTATGACTCCAGCACACCTGTATCTATGACTCCAGTACACCTGTATCTATGACTCCAGCACACCTGTAAGTATGACTCCAGCACACCTGTATCTATGACTCCAGCACACCTGTATCTATGACTCCAGCACACCTGTATGTATGACTCCAGCACACCTGTATGTATGACTCCAGCACACCTGTATCTATGACTCCAGTACACCTGTAAGTATGACTCCAGCACACCTGTAAGTATGACTCCAGCACACCTGTATCTATGACTCCAGCACACCTGTATTTATGACTCCAGCACACCTGTATCTATGACTCCAGCACACCTGTATCTATGACTCCAGCACACCTGTATGTATGACCCCAGCACACCTGTATGTATGACTCCAGCACACCTGTATCTATGACTCCAGCACACCTGTATCTATGACTCCAGCACACCTGTATCTATGACTCCAGCACACCTGTATCTATGACTTCAGCACAACTATATCTATGACTCCAGCACACTTGTACCTATTACTCCAGCACACCTGTATGTATGACTCCAGCACACCTGTACCTATGACTCCAGATCTAGGCTCCAGGACAGTATGGAAATCTCTTCTTCTCTTCTTGCTTTCTGTGACACATATAGAGGCTCTACCATTACATTAAGGAGAATTACACGGTGATTAGTGTTGAGCGCGAATATTCGAATATCGAATTTTTTCCGAGAATATCGGCACTTCGCTAATTCGCGAATATTTCGAATATAGTGATATAAATTTGATATTTCGAATATTCTTTTTTGTTTTTGTTTTTTATTGTTATATTTTTTTCTTTCCCACTTCCCTAAAGTTGTTCTTACCTGTCCTTTGGATTCCTGGCTTCCTAGCTGCTCCAGTCAGTGCCCGTTGCCGCTTCTGCCGACTTCCATGCTCATGGAGTATCCCCATCACCATGGGAACGTCTCCATATACTAGATAGAACTGTCGGATTTGAGAATTACGTTGAAATCGCAATTCGATTATTTCAAGTTATAATAATCGAATTTCGATTTTAACTTAAAGGCTACTCTCCTATTGAAATAGCAATGCGATTAATTCAAGTTATAAAAATCGAATTTCGATATTTTAACTTAGCACTGCTATATTCCATATTCGTTAATTCTAGCCGAATATAGCAGTGCTAAGTTAAAATCGAAATTCGATTTTTATAACTTGAATTAATCGCATTGCTATTTCAATAGGAGAGTAGCCTTTAAGTTAAAATCGAAATTCGATTATTATAACTTGAATTAATCGAATTGCGATTTCAACTTGGACCTGGTTTACTATGGTTGGCTTGGTAGAATTAGCGAATATGACGAATGTATTCGTCATATTCCACAAAACGAAGATAACAAAGTATTCTGCATCTTCGTTTTAGCTACCTATTCGTCAACTTCGCTAATTCTAGCAATCATATAGGAAGGTTTACTATAGAGACAGCTAAGTTTAATTCGCTATGCGATTATATGACTGCTTTTTTTTATAAATAGTATAATTATAATAATTATCAGGTATTATAATTATTCTATTTATTTAAAAAAAAAGCAAAGTAATATAATCGCATAGCGAATTAAACTTAGCTGTCTCTATAGTCAACTTTCCTACAGGGAGTGCAGAATTATTAGGCAAGTTGTATTTTTGAGGATTAATTTTATTATTGAACAACAACCATGTTCTCAATGATCCCAAAAAACTCATTAATATCAAAGCTGAATATTTTTGGAAGTAGTTTTTAGTTTGTTTTTAGTTTTAGCTATTTTAGGGGGATATCTGTGTGTGCAGGTGACTATTACTGTGCATAATTATTAGGCAACTTAACAAAAAACAAATATATACCCATTTCAATTATTTAATTTTACCAGTGAAACCAATATAACATCTCAACATTCACAAATATACATTTCTGACATTCAAAAACAAAACAAAAACAAATCAGTGACCAATATAGCCACCTTTCTTTGCAAGGACACTCAAAAGCCTGCCATCCATGGATTCTGTCAGTGTTTTGATCTGTTCACCATCAACATTGCGTGCAGCAGCAACCACAGCCTCCCAGACACTGTTCAGAGAGGTGTACTGTTTTCCCTCCTTGTAAATCTCACATTTGATGATGGACCACAGGTTCTCAATGGGGTTCAGATCAGGTGAACAAGGAGGCCATGTCATTAGATTTTCTTCTTTTATACCCTTTCTTGCCAGCCACGCTGTGGAGTACTTGGACGCGTGTGATGGAGCATTGTCCTGCATGAAATCATGTTTTTCTTGAAGGATGCAGACTTCTTCCTGTACCACTGCTTGAAGAAGGTGTCTTCCAGAAACTGGCAGTAGGACTGGGAGTTGAGCTTGACTCCATCCTCAACCCGAAAAGGCCCCACAAGCTCATCTTTGATGATACCAGCCCAAACCAGTACTCCACCTCCACCTTGCTGGCGTCTGAGTCGGACTGGAGCTCTCTGCCCTTTACCAATCCAGCCACGGGCCCATCCATCTGGCCCATCAAGACTCACTCTCATTTCATCAGTCCATAAAACCTTAGAAAAATCAGTCTTGAGATATTTCTTGGCCCAGTCTTGACGTTTCAGCTTGTGTGTCTTGTTCAGTGGTGGTCGTCTTTCAGCCTTTCTTACCTTGGCCATGTCTCTGAGTATTGCACACCTTGTGCTTTTGGGCACTCCAGTGATGTTGCAGCTCTGAAATATGGCCAAACTGGTGGCAAGTGGCATCTTGGCAGCTGCACGCTTGACTTTTCTCAGTTCATGGGCAGTTATTTTGCTCCTTGGTTTTTCCACACGCTTCTTGCGACCCTGTTGACTATTTTGAATGAAACGCTTGATTGTTCGATGATCACGCTTCAGAAGCTTTGCAATTTTAAGAGTGCTGCATCCCTCTGCAAGATATCTCACTATTTTTGACTTTTCTGAGCCTGTCAAGTCCTTCTTTTGACCCATTTTGCCAAAGGAAAGGAAGTTGCCTAATAATTATGCACACCTGATATAGGGTGTTGATGTCATTAGACCACACCCCTTCTCATTACAGAGATGCACATCACCTAATATGCTTAATTGGTAGTAGGCTTTCGAGCCTATACAGCTTGGAGTAAGACAACATGCAGAAAGAGGATGATGTGGTCAAAATACTCATTTGCCTAATAATTCTGCACTCCCTGTATATGATTGCTAGAATTAGCGAAGTTGACGAATAGGTAGATAAAACGAAGATGCAGAATACTTTGTTATCTTCGTTACGTGGAATATAACGAATATATTCGTCATATTCGCTAATTCTACCAAGCCATTGAAGCCAACCATATAGTAAACCAGGTCCAAGTTGAAATCGCCATGCGATTAATATAACTCGAAGTAATCGCATGGCGATTTTAACTTAGTAATGCTATATTCCATGTTCATGGAGCGTCCCCATCACCATGGGAACAACTCCATATACTAGAATGTACTGTCGGATTTGAGAATTACGTTGAAATCGCAATTCGATTATTTCAAGTTATAATAATCGAATTTCGATTTTAACTTAAAGGCTACTCTCCTATTGAAATAGCAATGCGAATAATTCAAGTTATAAAAATCGAATTTCAATTTTAACTTAGCACTGCTATATTCCATATTAGGCTAGAATAGATTTTTATAACTTGAATTAATCGCATTGCTATTTCAATAGGAGAGTAGCCTTTAAGTTACAATCGCAATACGCGATTATTTAAATCGCATATTAATCGCGATAACAAGAATAATGACGAATATTCGATTTCGACGAATATAAAACGAATATTCTATCGAATATTCGTGAATTTCATCGAAATCGAATATGGCACCTGCCGCTCATCACTAACGGTGATAAGCTCATGCTTTTCTTTCCATTTACATGACTCTTTTCCAAAGCTTTGCTCCAATTAAAAATCTACAATCTTCCGTTGAACACAATATCCATGATGTCACAGAATGGTCTCCTCTAAACAATTCCCCATATCACACCTTTCTGGATACTCATGGTAACCTAGTTTGCTCTTACAGTAAAGATCCCCATAGTCTCACTGCTCATACAGTAAAAAGTCCATAGTCTCACTGCTCTTACATTATAGAGTCCATAGTCTCACTGCTCTTACAGTAAAGAGTCCATAGTCTCACTGCTCTTACAGTAAAGAGTCCATAGTTTCACCGCTCTTACAGTAAAGAGTCCATAGTCTCACTGCTCTTACAGTAAAGAGTCCATAGTCTCACTGCTCTTACAGTAAAGAGTCCGTAGTCTCACTGCTCTTACAGCAAAGAGTCCATAGTCTCACTGCTCTTACAGTAAAGATCCCCATAGTCTCACTGCTCTTACAGTAAATAGTCCATAGTCTCACTGCTCTTACCGTAAAGAGTCCATAGTCTCACTGCTCTTACAGTAAAGAATCCATTGTCACAACCAGACAGCTGAGAAGCTCTGACAGAAGCCTTTCAGAACCTCCTCCTTGAGTTTTCTTTGTTTTGAATTTCAGTTCATCATCTCGTTAGCCTCTCTCAGCTGTCATGTAGTTGGACTGATTGCATCCCTTTAAATTCCTCCCCATAATGCATTAGTGTGCGGCTTATACAACTTCCTGGAGTGTGTGTGCATGCTGATCCTATTTTCTAGCCTTCTACAAGTTAAGTGCTGTACATTTATTTGTGATTTTCTGTTTGCTGGATCCCAGGTGACCCTGACTCCCTCCGTGTCTAGTGTAGGGAGCCTGTGGTCGTGTCCCCTCACTATTGTAGGGTGTTCAGGTGGTATATAGTCGAGGTACGTGGATATGCGATCATCCACCATTGGGATTTTCGCATAGGCTGAGCAGACAGGGAGAGAGCCAGGTCCGATGCAGGGGTCTCCCTTTTGGTTCCTTAGTTTTGGATCCAGTGAGTCATATATGCATGTTGCTTTGTCTTGTTTCCTGTACACCTTCCGTGACATTATAAGCCGCCAAAACCGTCTCAAGCATGGATCCGGTTTCACTTTTGACTGAACGCTTCCAGGGTCTTTCATTGGAGGTAGCTGATCTCCTTAAGACTCTTTCTCAGTTTCTAGTGACCGGTTCAGCTTGCGTTCATGGAGTTTGTTCTGAGCCTAAGATCACGCTCCCGGATACGTTCTCCGGGGTTAGTGAGAATTTTGTGCGTTTCAGAGAGGCTTGCAAACTCCATTATAGGGTGGGATCATTATATCGCTGCTCAGGGGTAACGCTCAGTCGTGGGCCTTTTCGCTGCCGGTGGGGGCACGGCCCCTCCGTTCAGTGGATGAATTCTTTTTAGCCCTGGGTCAGATATATGATGATCCGGATCGTATTGCTCTGGCTGACTCTAGACTACGTCTGTTATGCCACGGTAAACAATCCGCAGAAATATACTGCTCAGAATTTCGGAGATGGGTAGCTGATACTGGTTGGAATGATGCTGCACTCCGAGGTCAATTTTGCCATGGTCTTTCAGAGGGATTGAAAGATGCATTTGCCTTTCATGAGAGGCCTATCTCCTTGTACTGTGCTATGTCTCAGGCTGTTCGTATTGACAGGCGTCTTAGAGAGAGAGGAGAGATCTCTCCTTCCTGTCATACTCAGTCCCAGGACAGTGCAGCGGTCTCATTCTATGCGCAGGGGTCTCAGTCGCTGTCAGCCCCTTCTGAGCAGGAGCCCATGCAGCTGGGGTTGATTGCCTCTGACAATAGAAGATTCAGCTCGCATGGGAGGGTTTGTTTTTGTTGTGGAGGTATAAATCATTTGGCAAATGTTTGTCCCTCTAGGAGATTCAGGCAGTTTTCTGGGAGTAATAAAGAAAAAAGAGGAAAAAATATTTTAAAAATGTTCCGTCTGTTACTATTGGCAGGGTTGAGGCGGAAATTGAAGGTTTTCCGTTTTCTTGTAGTTCCCGTTTTGTCCTGCCTGCCAGGGTGGCGCTAGAGAGCAAGAACATTTTTTGGGAGATTTTTGTAGATAGTGGAGCAGCTGTCAATCTCATTGATAATCAATTTGCGATAACTCACGGTTTCCAGGTATGCAGGATATTCCTGTTTTTGCTATTGATTCCGCTCCACTTTCTCAGAAATCATAAAAGGGCATAGTTCACAATATTCGTTTAATTGTGAGTGATGCTCATGTTGAGGATGTGTCATGTTTCATCCTTAGCGGATTACCTACTCCTCTTGTGTTGGGGCTACCCTGGATCACTAAACATAACCCCACCATTGATTGGCAAGCGAGGCAAATAAATGGTTGGAGTGACTTTTGCAGAGAGAATTGCCTCACGACATCTGTTTCTGAGGTTTCTACTAAGACTGTACAATCTTTTCTCTCTGAATTTTCGGATGTCTTCTGAGAGTCTGAGAAAAGGACACATACGACCCTCGAAGTCACCTGTTGCCGCTGGTTTTTAGTTTGTTAAGAAAAAAGATGGTTCTTTAAGACCTTGTCTGGATTTCAGGGAGCTGAACAATATCACTATTCGTGACCCTTATCCGCTTCCTCTGATCCCGGACCTGTTTAACCAGGTTGTTGGGGCTAAAGTCTTTTCCAAGTTAGATCTAAGAGGGACATACAACCTGGTCAGGGTCAGAGAAGGAGACGAATGGAAGACGGCCTTCAATACCCCTGAGGGCCATTTTGAGAATTTGGTTATGCCTTTTGGTTTGATGAATGCCCCAGCCGTTTTTCAGCATTTCGTGAACAGCATTTTTTATCATTTAATGGGAAAATTTGTATTAGTGTATTTGGATGACATTTTGATTTTTTCTCCCGATTTCAAAACTCATAAGGAACATTTACGTCAGGTCTTGCTCATCCTGCGGGAGAATAAATTATACGCGAAACTGGAAAAATGTGTGTTTGCGGTTCCAGAAATTCAATTTCTGGGGTTTCTTCTCTCCGCTTCTGGTTTTCGCATGGACCCCGAGAAGGTCCGCACTGTGCTTGAGTGGGAGCTTCCTGAGAATCAGAAGGCGCTGATGCATTTTTTGGGCTTTGCCAATTATTACAGGAAGTTTATTTAGAATTATTCCTCTATTGTTAAACCACTCACTGATATGACCAGAAAGGGGGTAGATTTTTCTTCCTGGTCGGTAGAGGCGCGTAAGGCTTTTTCTAATATCAAGGAGAGTTTTGCTTCCGCTCCCATCTTGGTACAACCTGATATTTCTCTACCCTTCATAGTTGAGGTTGATGATTCTGAGGTGGGTGTGGGTGCGGTCTTGTCTCAGGGTTCCTCTCCTGCCAAATGGCAAAAGGCTAGAATAGATTTTTATAACTTGAATTAATCGCATTGCTATTTCAATAGGAGAGTAGCCTTTAAGTTACAATCGCAATACGCGATTATTTAAATCGCATATTAATCGCGATAACAAGAATAATGACGAATATTCGATTTCGACGAATATAAAACGAATATTCTATCGAATATTCGTGAATTTCATCGAAATCGAATATGGCACCTGCCGCTCATCACTAACGGTGATAAGCTCATGCTTTTCTTTCCATTTACATGACTCTTTTCCAAAGCTTTGCTCCAATTAAAAATCTACAATCTTCCGTTGAACACAATATCCATGATGTCACAGAATGGTCTCCTCTAAACAATTCCCCATATCACACCTTTCTGGATACTCATGGTAACCTAGTTTGCTCTTACAGTAAAGATCCCCATAGTCTCACTGCTCATACAGTAAAAAGTCCATAGTCTCACTGCTCTTACATTATAGAGTCCATAGTCTCACTGCTCTTACAGTAAAGAGTCCATAGTCTCACTGCTGTTACAGTAAAGAGTCCATAGTTTCACCGCTCTTACAGTAAAGAGTCCATAGTCTCACTGCTCTTACAGTAAAGAGTCCATAGTCTCACTGCTCTTACAGTAAAGAGTCCGTAGTCTCACTGCTCTTACAGCAAAGAGTCCATAGTCTCACTGCTCTTACAGTAAAGATCCCCATAGTCTCACTGCTCTTACAGTAAATAGTCCATAGTCTCACTGCTCTTACCGTAAAGAGTCCATAGTCTCACTGCTCTTACAGTAAAGAATCCATTGTCACAACCAGACAGCTGAGAAGCTCTGACAGAAGCCTTTCAGAACCTCCTCCTTGAGTTTTCTTTGTTTTGAATTTCAGTTCCTCATCTCGTTAGCCTCTCTCAGCTGTCATGTAGTTGGACTGATTGCATCCCTTTAAATTCCTCCCCATAATGCATTAGTGTGCGGCTTATACAACTTCCTGGAGTGTGTGTGCATGCTGATCCTATTTTCTAGCCTTCTACAAGTTAAGTGCTGTACATTTATTTGTGATTTTCTGTTTGCTGGATCCCAGGTGACCCTGACTCCCTCCGTGTCTAGTGTAGGGAGCCTGTGGTCGTGTCCCCTCACTATTGTAGGGTGTTCAGGTGGTATATAGTCGAGGTACGTGGATATGCGATCATCCACCATTGGGATTTTCGCATAGGCTGAGCAGACAGGGAGAGAGCCAGGTCCGATGCAGGGGTCTCCCTTTTGGTTCCTTAGTTTTGGATCCAGTGAGTCATATATGCATGTTGCTTTGTCTTGTTTCCTGTACACCTTCCGTGACATTATAAGCCGCCAAAACCGTCTCAAGCATGGATCCGGTTTCACTTTTGACTGAACGCTTCCAGGGTCTTTCATTGGAGGTAGCTGATCTCCGTAAGACTTTTTCTCAGCTTCAAGTGACCGGTTCAGCTTGCGTTCATGGAGTTTGTTCTGAGCCTAAGATCACGCTCCCGGATACGTTCTCCGGGGTTAGTGAGAATTTTGTGCGTTTCAGAGAGGCTTGCAAACTCCATTATAGGGTGGGATCATTATATCGCTGCTCAGGGGTAACGCTCAGTCGTGGGCCTTTTCGCTGCCGGTGGGGGCACGGCCCCTCCGTTCAGTGGATGAATTCTTTTTAGCCCTGGGTCAGATATATGATGATCCGGATCGTATTGCTCTGGCTGACTCTAGACTACGTCTATTATGCCAGGGTAAACAATCCGCAGAGATATACTGCTCAGAATTTCGGAGATGGGTAGCTGATACTGGTTGGAATGATGCTGCACTCCGAGGTCAATTTTGCCATGGTCTTTCAGAGGGATTGAAAGATGCATTTGCCTTTCATGAGAGGCCTATCTCCTTGTACTGTGCTATGTCTCAGGCTGTTCGTATTGACAGGCGTCTTAGAGAGAGAGGAGAGATCTCTCCTTCCTGTCATACTCAGTCCCAGGACAGTGCAGCGGTCTCATTCTATGCGCAGGGGTCTCAGTCGCTGTCAGCCCCTTCTGAGCAGGAGCCCATGCAGCTGGGGTTGATTGCCTCTGACAATAGAAGATTCAGCTCGCATGGGAGGGTTTGTTTTTGTTGTGGAGGTATAAATCATTTGGCAAATGTTTGTCCCTCTAGGAGATTCAGGCAGTTTTCTGGGAGTAATAAAGAAAAAAGAGGAAAAAATATTTTAAAAATGTTCCGTCTGTTACTATTGGCAGGGTTGAGGCGGAAATTGAAGGTTTTTCGTTTTCTTGTAGTTCCCGTTTTGTCCTGCCTGCCAGGGTGGCGCTAGAGAGCAAGAACATTTTTTGGGAGATTTTTGTAGATAGTGGAGCAGCTGTCAATCTCATTGATAATCAATTTGCGATAACTCACGGTTTCCAGGTATGCAGGATATTCCTGTTTTTGCTATTGATTCCGCTCCACTTTCTCAGAAATCATAAAAGGGCATAGTTCACAATATTCGTTTAATTGTGAGTGATGCTCATGTTGAGGATGTGTCATGTTTCATCCTTAGCGGATTACCTACTCCTCTTGTGTTGGGGCTACCCTGGATCACTAAACATAACCCCACCATTGATTGGCAAGCGAGGCAAATAAATGGTTGGAGTGACTTTTGCAGAGAGAATTGCCTCACGACATCTGTTTCTGAGGTTTCTACTAAGACTGTACAATCTTTTCTCTCTGAATTTTCGGATGTCTTCTGAGAGTCTGAGAAAAGGACACATACGACCCTCGAAGTCACCTGTTGCCGCTGGTTTTTAGTTTGTTAAGAAAAAAGATGGTTCTTTAAGACCTTGTCTGGATTTCAGGGAGCTGAACAGTATCACTATTCGTGACCCTTATCCGCTTCCTCTGATCCCGGACCTGTTTAACCAGGTTGTTGGGGCTAAAGTCTTTTCCAAGTTAGATCTAAGAGGGACATACAACCTGGTCAGGGTCAGAGAAGGAGACGAATGGAAGACGGCCTTCAATACCCCTGAGGGCCATTTTGAGAATTTGGTTATGCCTTTTGGTTTGATGAATGCTCCAGCCGTTTTTCAGCATTTCGTGAACAGCATTTTTTATCATTTAATGGGAAAATTTGTATTAGTGTATTTGGATGACATTTTGATTTTTTCTCCCGATTTCAAAACTCATAAGGAACACTTACGTCAGGTCTTGCTCAACCTGCGGGAGAATAAATTATACGCGAAACTGGAAAAATGTGTGTTTGCGGTTCCAGAAATTCAATTTCTGGGGTTTCTTCTCTCCGCTTCTGGTTTTCGCATGGACCCCGAGAAGGTCCGCACTGTGCTTGAGTGGGAGCTTCCTGAGAATCAGAAGGCGCTGATGCATTTTTTGGGCTTTGCCAATTATTACAGGAAGTTTATTTAGAATTATTCCTCTATTGTTAAACCACTCACTGATATGACCAGAAAGGGGGTAGATTTTTCTTCCTGGTCGGTAGAGGCGCGTAAGGCTTTTTCTAATATCAAGGAGAGTTTTGCTTCCGCTCCCATCTTGGTACAACCTGATATTTCTCTACCCTTCATAGTTGAGGTTGATGATTCTGAGGTGGGTGTGGGTGCGGTCTTGTCTCAGGGTTCCTCTCCTGCCAAATGGCGACCGTGTGCCTTTTTCTCGAATAAACTCTCCTCCGCAGAGAGAAATTACGATGTGGGAGATAGGGAATTGTTGGCCATCAAGTTGGCTTTTGAGGAATGGCGCCATTGGCTAGAGGGAGCCAGACACCCTATTACCGTGTTTATTGACCATAAAAATCTGGCCTACTTGGAGACAGCCAAGCGTCTGAACCCGAGACAGGCCAGATGGTCTTTGTTCTTTTCAAGGTTTAATTTTGTTGTCACGTTCCGCCCTTTGGTTAAGAATGTGAAGGCAGATGCCCTGTCACGTTGTTTTCCGGGAGGTGGGAATTTTGAAGACCCGGGTCCCATTTTGGCTGAAGGTGTGGTGGTCTCTGCTCTTTTTCCTGAATTGGAGGCAGAGGTGCAGGCAGCCCAGTCAGAGGCTCCTGATCTTTGTCCTCCTGGGAGGTTGTTTATGCCTCTCGCTTTAAGACACAAGATTTTTAAGGAACACCACGATACGGTCCTTGCTGGGCACCCGGGGGCAAGAGCCACACTGGATCTCGTCGCTCAGAGATTCTGGTGGCCTGCGCTACGTAAGTCGGTTGAGGGCTTTGTGGCAGCCTGCGAGACTTGCGCTCGTGCTAAAGTCCCTCATTCACGGCCATCAGGTCCTCTCCTTCCCTTACCCATAACTTCCCGTCCTTGGACACATCTGTCCATGGACTTCATAACGGACCTGCCTCGTTCCTCGGGGAAGACTGATTCTGGTGGTGGTGGACCGTTTTAGCAAAATGGTGCATTTTATCCCTTTTCCTGGTTTGCCCAATGTTAAGACGCTGGCGCAGGCATTTATTGATCACATTGTCAAATTGCATGGTATTCCTTCAGACATAGTCTCTGATAGGGGCACGCAGTTTGTTTCCAGATTCTGGAAGGCTTTCTGTTCTCGCTTGGGGGTTCGGTTGTCATTCTCTTCTGCTTTCCACCCGCAGTCGAATGGCCAGACAGAGCGCGTCAATCAGAATCTGGAGACATATCTGCGCTGTTTTGTGGCGGAGAATCAGGAGGATTGGTGTTCTTTTTTGTCCCTTGCTGAGTTTGCTTTAAATAACCGTCGTCAGGAGTCCTCTGATAAGTCACCATTTTTTGGTGCATATGGGTTTCATCCACAGTTTGGGACTTTCTCGGGAGAAGGGTCTTCTGGTTTACCTGATGAGGACAGATTCTCCTCGTCTTTGTCTTCTATTTGGCAAAAGATTCAGGATAATCTAAAGAGCATGAGTGAGAGATATAAGCGTGTGGCAGATAAGAGACGTGTGCCTGGTCCGGACCTGAATGTTGGTGATCTGGTGTGGTTGTCTACCAAGAATATCAAATTGAAGGTTCCCTCCTGGAAGTTGGGTCCTAGGTTTATTGGGCCTTACAAAATCCTGTCTGTCATCAATCCTGTTGCCTACCGTCTTGATCTTCCTCAGACTTGGAAGATCCATAATGTTTTTCATAAGTCCTTATTGAAAACTTATGTTCAACCCATTGTACCCTCGCCTTTGCCTCCTCCTCCGATTATGGTTGATGAGAATCTTGAATTTCAGGTCTCTAGGATTGTGGATTCTCATCTTGTCCGCGGTTCTCTCCAGTACCTCGTTCATTGGAAGGGTTATGGTCCTGAGGAGAGGATGTGGGTCCCAGTGACGGACATTAAGGCCACTCGTCTCATCAGGGCTTTCCATAGGTCCCATCCTGAGGTGGGCTCTGAGTGTCTGGAGTCCACTCGTAGAGGGAGGGGTACTGTCACAACCAGACAGCTGAGAAGCTCTGACAGAAGCCTTTCAGAACCTCCTCCTTGAGTTTTCTTTGTTTTGAATTTCAGTTCCTCATCTCGTTAGCCTCTCTCAGCTGTCATGTAGTTGGACTGATAGCATCCCTTTAAATTCCTCCCCATAATGCAAGAGTATGCGGCTTATACAACTTCTTGGAGTGTGTGTGCATGCTGATCCTATTTTCCAGCCTTCTACAAGATAAGTGCTGTACATTTATTTGTGATTTTCTGTTTGCTGGATCCCAGGTGACCCTGACTCCCTCCGTGTCTAGTGTAGGGAGCCGGTGGTCTTGTCCCCTCACTATTGTAGGGTGTTCAGGTGGTATATAGTCGAGGTACGTGGATATGCGATCATCCACCATTGGGATTTTCGCATAGGCTGAGCAGACAGGGAGAGAGCCAGGTCTGATGCAGGGGTCTCCCTTTTGTTCCTTAGTTTTGGATCCAGTGAGTCATATATTCATTTAGCATTGTCTTGTTTCCTGTACACCTTCCGTGACATTTGGAGAAGCAGAAGACCCTGAAACTGAGGCCAAATCTGAGGAAAACACTGTGGATAAAGAAGTGAGCATGCTCCGTAAAGTAAAAAAATAGATGCGATCTTTTGAAAAAATAAAGAATCAAGGAGTGCGAGGGCATATCATCGTCACTCTGAAAATAGTAGAGAGAGAGTGTATCTGGCCATTAGTTGGGCACCGAAGATTCTTAGGCAGTTTCTATTGGGGGTAAAGTCAGTGTTTATGACAAACCAAGCTCGGCTGGCCTGGGTGTGGCAAAATGAAGGTAAACCTGTGACGCTGGGGTAACGTTGAGCCGGAAGGTACAAGTGTTCACCCCCACAGATCTGAACAGAGAGGGGGGGATATGTGGTAATGTGAACAGTGCTGGAAGGCATGTTGTCCCACTCAGGTACCTCAGATAAGTGAGACAGATAAAAGGCGGGCATAAAGTACCTCCCAGGATGTCAGTGTGCAGGAGAGAGATTCTTTGTGCAACAGAGTCCTGCTGGAGGCTCTGTAAGAGTGGTCTCATCTTGGCTGGCTGAGGGGCCTGGAGCTAGGTGATGAACTTTGGGGGACTCCACGAGGTCTGGGAAACGACGGTCGCAAGGTCAGAGTTGGCAGGACTGCTAGACCACATACCCCCAAAGGTACTGGACTTGCTACAGCCTGAGAGGCTGGAAAAGCCGCATGTTATCTATAAGTGAGGTAGGGATATTTCATGTTTAGTTAGAGCCCAGACAAGCAAGGTGTTAATTTATGTTTGTTCTGTGAAAATAAAGCTCACATTTGGACCTTGAACTTGGTGTCTGGTGAAGATACTTGTGAGAGTGACCCCCAGAAGAGAGCTAATCCCTTACAGTTAATAGTGCAAAGAGCAAGGATAAAGACTATGGGGGTCATTTATTAAGACCAGTATTTTAGTGTCACGGAAGGTGTACAGGAAACAAGACCATGCAAAATGAATATATGACTCACTGGATCCAAAACTAAGGAACAAAAGGGAGACCCCTGCATCAGACCTGGCTCTCTCCCTGTCTGCTCAGCCTATGCGAAAATCCCAATGGTGGATGATCGCATATCCACGTACCTCGACTATATACCACCTGAACACCCTACAATAGTGAGGGGACACGACCACCGGCTCCCTACACTAGACACGGAGGGAGTCAGGGTCACCTGGGATCCAGCAAACAGAAAATCACAAATAAATGTACAGCACTTATCTTGTAGAAGGCTGGAAGATAGGATCAGCATGCACACACACTCCAGGAGTTGTATAAGCCGCACACTAATGCATTATGGGGAGGAATTTAAAGGGATGCAATCAGTCCAACTACATGACAGCTGAGAGAGGCTAACGAGATGAGGAACTGAAATTCAAAACAAAGAAAACTCAAGGAGGAGGTTCTGAAAGGCTTCTGTCAGAGCTTCTCTGCTGTCTGGTTGTGACATTTGGACGCCGATCTTAATAACCCCTATAGCTGGCAGTGGATCCGGCGAAGTTATGAAAAGGCACCTGCGGTGTATTCAGTGCCAGTCTGTCAGACAGCCTCCCTGCTGGCTTACATTTAGTCCATTTCCTTCCCCGCCCTCGCCACACCCAGTTTTTTAGACCGGTCGCGAGCGGGGAAAATGGAAGATTACAATATAGACGTATTTCTGGATAGTAAATGACCCCCTATATACTAACATAAGCTATCTGTGCAGCAAGCTAATGACTATATCTAATCGACTAACATTACTGAAGACTGGGCTATCTGGGCAGGAAAATCATTTACCAACAGCTGTGATATCTGACTAATGTTGGAACTAAGGATGAGGGAACCAGTTCACACCAAACCAGGTTCGGTCTGAACTTTGATATTTTTCAGACAGCAGTTGAACCGGAATATTTTCAGGTTCATCTCAGACAAATCCACTACAAAGGTGTGTAGCGCTATTTTAGTGTACATGTCAGTGGGAAAAAGGCAGTAGGGAAGAAGAAGGGTTCTCGCATGATCCTGCGAGGAAGTGGGCAGCAGCTTGTCCTGACTGGCTCCCAGACAGACAGCCTGGGTGAGCCAATCAGTGCTGCCGCAGCAGGGAGGTGACTGAGCAGAACGAGCAGAACGCCATTCTGTGCTGGGCTGTGAATGAGGGTGGCTGGGTCTTACAGTGTCAGCAAGGAAAACCATCTTAGGGAAAGTGAAAAATAAGCGAAAACTGTACAACCTCTGTTTTACCATTAATCTACCATAGCATATAAAATACTAGAGGGCTCTATGTATCAGGGCATCTCACATATTACAATTTTTTATTATGTTTTACAGTTTGAAACACTGTATAAATATTAGGGCTAAATCGGTTTATCTCCTCTCACACATTTTTTTTTTTTTTGGGGGGGGGGGGGGTGATATATTTAATAAAACCAGCATATAGGTGATCAGTATACCAATACACACTAAGGTAACAATTTACTTGTGAGTGTTGGCACAATATTAAAGGGGTTATCCCACTTAGCGTTTTTAAACTTACCTGCTGCCACCGCGCGTTCACTTCCTGGATTCTGGCTGGGGGCGGGCTTCATCTTGATTGAAGTCTTCTCCCGGCCGTGCCGCGCGCTGGACTGAATGCGCACGCCGCCGCGCATGCGCAATGGTGACTTATTCCTACAGAGCCGGCGTGCGCGTTCGCAGCTCTGTACTATTCTGGCCGGGAAGAAGTCACCGTCGCGCATGCGCGGCAGCGTGCGCGTTCAGAACAGCGAGCGGACCGGCCGGGAGAAAAGAAGGAGTCTTCTGGGCAAGCGCGACCTTCCGGCTTTTGGAGAAGAGCGGAGGTCGTAACCAGGGGAGACCGAGTCACAACAATCAGGTAAGTGGGGATGAATTTTATCCTAATCGGTGGGGATTTGTTAATAAAGTATATTTACAAAAATGATCACTGTCAAATCATTAACAGATTTAACAGTGATCATTATGATGGGATAACCCCTTTAAGGGTCAGACCTCAATCGTCTGTTACCATGAATTTAATTTCCATACTTGAATTGTTCGATTTAATTAAACAAGCATATATTACTACAGCAAAACACAGTGTAGGACAGCAATCTACCTGTAACTGATAATGAGAAATTGAGCATCAGGGCTCAATCATCAGTTTTCCTGTACTACATTTCCACATGGTTGGAATTCATTTTTTGGAGTTTGATCAATTTAATTAACCAGCATATATATATGTGACCAATACAGCAAAACACAGCGTACGGCAGTAATTGACCTGCACGTTTTAATATGAAATTGACCGTCAGGCCTGGTCCTTAATCATCCGTTTGTGTACATTTGTTTTTCAACACTGTTGAATTTAGAATTTTTTGGGGGGAACTGTCCAATTTAATTTAACCAGCAGATATACGTGATACTATACTACACCAATACACAGGGTAGTGCACAACATTATCTGAAAGGCCCAAAAATGTCAGACCTACAGAACGGTTTGACACGAAAGACCAAGAGCCAGAATGTGGGTAGTGGCAGAACAAGCTATCCAGCAAGAAGTAGTAGTATTAGTTGTAGGCCGCAATTGTCCCTTTTGGCTTCGGAAAGGCACAATATTATAGTTGAGGATAGGGTTGTAGATTGGATGGCTCACTCCTCCTCAGTCACAGCAGGCTTCAGAGTCCAACACCGTGCCATGGAGCCAAGGGTCACAGCGTTCCTCCTGCTCCTCCTCCTTGCAGCCCCAAAGAAGGCTTTCAGTGGAGTCCTCTCAGTCTTCACCAGTCTTCACTCCTAGTGTGGCACCTTCTTTTTTTTTTCTAAGAAGTGGCAAGAAATTCCACCACGCCCTACAGCAGATTCCGCCTAGCAGTGAGCCCGGTGACATCACTGGAATTAATGGACGAGCTTTTGCAATGCCCTAGTCTGTAAAGTCCCGGTACGTCACTGGATCTACTGAAAAATTGCTTACCTGTGTGGTTCAGAGCAGGGCAAGGGAAAGCATCGGAGCATGAAATGCTGTGATGCTTATATCAGAGAAGCTGCCTGGGTGAATAAGGAGATATGTCCGGGTTCAGCTCTGAACCCAGACAACCCCTTTAACAGAAATGTATCCCCCACCGGAAGTCTTACTCTTTTTGTAATAACGACTTTGTGTCCATCAAATAAGAAGAGTCACTTCTTAGGAGTGGTCTCCCTGATAAAGGACCTGTTGGTGATCCACAATCAGCCACAACTGGACGTCCCGAGGGATTATATACAGTCAGGTCCATAAATATTGGGACATGGACACAATTCTAACATTTTTGGCTCTATACACCACCACAAGGGATTTGAAATGAAACAAACAAGATGTGCTCTACCTGCAGACTGTCAGCTTTACCTGCAGACTGTCAGCTTTACCTGCAGACTGTCAGCTGTAATTTGAGGCTAAATCGGGTGAACGGTGCAGGAATTACAGCAGTTTGCATCTGTGCCTCCCACTTGTTAAGGGACCAGAAGTAATGGGACACAATAATAATCATAAATCAAACTTTCACTTTTTAATACTTGGTTGCAAATCCTTTGCAGTCAATTACAGCCTGAAGTCTGGAACGCATGGACATCTCCAGACGCTGGTCTCATCCCTGGTGACGCTCTGCCCGGCCTCTGTCTTCAGTTCCTGCTGGTTCTTGGGGCATTTCCCCTTCAGTTTTGTCTTCAGCAAGTGAAATGCTCAATCAGATTCAGGTCCGGTGATTGACTTGGCCATTGCATAACACTCCACTTCTTTCCCTAAAACTCTTTGGTTGCTTTTGCAGGATGCTTTGGGTCATTGTCCATCTGCCCTGTGAAGCGCCGTCCAATGAGTTCTGAAGCAGTTGGCTGAATATGAGCAGATAATATTGCCCGAAACACTTCAGAATTCATCCTGCTGCTTTTGTCAGCAGTCACATCATCAATAAATACAAGAGAAGCAGTTCCATTGGCAGCCATACATGCCCACGCCATGACACTACCACCACCATGCTTCACTGATGAGGTGGTATGCTTAGGATCATGAGCAGTTCCTTTCCTTCTCCATACTCTTCTCTTCCCATCGCTCTGGTACAAGTTGATCTTGGTCTCATCTGCCCATAGGATGTTGGTCCAGAACTGTGAAGGCTTTTTTAGATGTCGCTTGGCAAACTCTGATCTGGCCTTCCTGTTTTTGAGGCTCACCAATGGTTTACATCTTGTGGTGAACCCTCTGTATTCACTCTGGTGAAGTCTTCTCTTGATTGTTGACTTTGACACACATACACCTACCTCCTGGAGAGTGTTCTTGATCTGGCCAACTGCTGTGAAGGGTGTTTTCTTCACCAGGGAAAGAATTCTTTGCTCATCCACCACAGTTGTTTTCCGTGGTCTTTCGGCTCTTTTGGTGTTGCTGAGCTCCCCGGTGCGTTCCTTCTTTATAAGAATGTTCCAAACAGTTGTTTTGGCCGCGCCTGATGTTTTTGCTATCTCTCTGATGGGTTTGTTGTGTTTTTCAGCCTAATGATGGCTTCACTGATAGTGACCGCTCTTTGGTCTCATCTTGAGAGTTGACAGCAACAGATTCCAGATGCAGATATCAGACTGGAAATGACCTCTGGACCTTTTATCTGCTCATTGTAATTGGGATAATGAGGGAATAACACACACCGGCCATGGGACAGCCGAGAAGACAATTGTCCCATTACTTCTGGTCCCTTAACTAGTGGGAGGCACAGATGCAAACTGCTGTAATTCCTGCACCGTTCACCTGATCTGGATGTAAATACCTCAGATTACAGCCGACAGTCTGCAGGTAAAGCTGACAGTCTGCAGGTAAAGCTGACAGTCTGCATGTAAAGCTGACACTCTGCAGTTAAAGCTGACAGTCTGCAGGTAAAGCTGAAAGTCTACAGGTACAGCTGACAGTCTGCAGGTAAAGCTGACAGTCTGCGGGTAAAGCCGACAGTCTGCAGGTAAAGCCGACAGTCTGCAGGTAAAGCCGACAGTCTGCAGGTAAAGCTGACAGTCTGCAGGTAAAGCTGACACTCTGCAGGTAAAGCTGACAGTCTGCAGGTAAAGCTGACAGTCTGCAGGTAAAGCTGACAGTCTAAAGGTACAGCTGACAGTCTGCGGGTAAAGCCGACAGTCTGCAGGTAAAGCCGACAGTCTGCAGGTAAAGCTGACAGTCTGCAGGTAAAGCTGACAGTCTGCAGGTAAAGCTGACAGTCTGCAGGTAAAGCACTTCTTGTCCGTTTCATTTCAAATCCATTGTGATGGTGTATAGAGGCAAAAATGTTAGAATTGTGTCCATGTCTCAATATTTATGGACCTGACTGTATATTGTATGAATCGTAGAGACAAAATACCTGTAACGCTCCAACGGGTGTGCCACTTACCGGCTTGGCTTTGGGTCAAACTTGGGAGCGGAATCTTAGTGTTCCCCTGGTCTTCACCTTTATCCCGCTCCAAGATGCGGAAGCTGGTCTTAGCTGCAGGGGAGACACCAGGTCGCTACCGCAAGAGTGGTCCCAGTTAAGTGGCAGCTGGCCGAGCAGGCCAGAATGCCCTGATGCAAGCACTGGGGATACAGGCAGGTGGAGCGAGCTGTCGCTGGATGGAGGAAGCGCAGCAGCAGAGTCATATAAAGCAGAGCTGAGTGAGTGATTAAGCAGGCTGGAGCTGTTAGAACAGCAGAGCTGAAAAGCTCCGGTGCAGCAGGTGTAACAAGCTGAACAGCAGACTAAGGTCAGGATACAGTCTAAGGTTGGAAGCAGGATAACAGCACAGGAACTACAAGCTGGAACCTTCGCTGTAGAAAACTACAATATTGCTCAGGCATCACAGGAAGGTGGAAGCACCCTTATACAGGTGGAGCCTGGCCAGGATTGGAGAGAAGGCGGAATCAGTGGCGTGCACGAACACTTAAAGAAACAGGACGCGTGCGGCTCCTACAAGGTGCAACTGAAGCTGTCCGGAAAGCGGGTCTGGAGCCTGCAGCGGAGAGGAGGAGCCGTGTGTGCATAGCAGGATGCGCTGCAAGCTGGCGGCGCCAACTGCCATTGTTACAATACCATTTTGCAATAGATGGACTTTTTGAATATAATCGTTTTACCATTTTCTTGGAAGTGACAGCCAACTCCACGCCTTTACGTAGCGGTGACAGTCATTTCCCAGCACATTCACACATTGCATTTTGCTTTAAGCTTTCATAGACCTCCATATCTCCCAACTGACGATTTGCTCCCCTCAAACAGTTTCCCTTTGACATCTCCACTGCGTTTCCTCCCTTGTTGGCAGCTTTTATAGTGAAATCCTGCCGACTCTTGTTCTCACTTCTATATTGTATTAGTGATTTCAGATCAGCTTGCACTTCAGTTGCACTACCTGGAGTAATAGGAATATGCTCTAGTTCTACATAGTTATGCATATCATCCTCCACCCCAACAAGAAAATCCCGTATAGTTCTTTGTCAGTAAAATGACCATTAGAAATGAGCGAATTAAAGCTGACAAAGTGGAATTTGATCCGAATTTCAGGAAAAATTCGTTTTTCAACAAAGCCAAATTTCTTCACAACTCGTGGTAAAGAATCAAATTTTTTACCAAAATGGCTGCCCCACATTTGAGGACATGGAGCAAGGAATTCTGGGAAGGCGGGATCACCCACAATGCCATGCATGCAGCCAATCAGCAGCCAGCCAGTCCTGTGATGTCACAGCCCTATAAATAGCGGCAGACATCTTGGATTCTGCCATCTTCCAGTGCACTTAATGCAGGCGCTAGGGACAGTGTTAGAAAAAACTTCATTGTGCAAAAAAAAGAAAACGATTTACAAATTCAGGGAAAGAATATTCAAGGTGCAGGGAAAGGATAGGGAGCAATCATTCAACAGCATTTATGTAGAACAGGGTTCAGTCGGGGAGGAACAATCCTATTACACCTTGCTGCACTGACTGCGGAGCCACATTGCCATCATACAGCTCTGTAATTCCAGCAAACCGTTCTTGTTATTGGGGTGCAGGTGCTGTGCGATACCGCCATTAACCGGGGTTATTACAAGGAAATATTTCTACGTCTTATTAGCCCTTGTGCGGTGCATTTATAGGTTCTAAAGCATTTTTTGGCTTGTATTAGTGGGAAAAAAGGGCTTATTAGCCGTTGTGTGTTGAAGCGTGAAAATGACAGCCCTTTTTGTCATGTATTAGTGGCAAAAAAAATATATTTGCCGTTCAGCAGTGCAGTTATATTTTCTAAAGCCCTTTTTGTCGTGTATTAGTAGAAAAAAATATATATATATATTTGCAGTTCAGCAGTTATATTTTCTAAAGCCTTTGTGGTGTGTATTAGTGGCAAAAGAAAAAAATATATTTGCCATTCAGCGGTGCAGTTATCTGTTCTAAATCCTTTTGTGGAAAAAAATAAGGGTCTATTTGCAGTTCAGCGGTGCAGTTATATGTTCTAAAGCCCTTTTTTGTGTGTATTAGTGGGGGGGGAGAGCTTATTAGCCGTTGTGTGGTGAACTGAGAAAATTACAGACAGAGGTGTTTAAATTTCCTTTTTATTTATGTATTTATCTAACAGTCAGACAGAGAAGTGCCCGGCACAGGGGAGTGGCAGAGGCCTTAATGTTCCTGGCGCAGGCAGAGGTCGCAGCAGGGGAAGGGGCCGTGGAAGCAGGGGTCGCAGCCTGAGGTCCTGGTGTCATCTAGCGGTCATGTCTTGACCAGCAACCCAGCGGTTCTTGAATGGTTGACTGGGTCATCCACATCGTCCCATGTGTACAGTGTTCATTTTAGGACATGGTCAGATTTCATAAGTCAAGTATCAAAATAATGCCAATGTAACACCTGACCCTGACACTTGACTCTGACACCTGACCCTGACACCTGACCCTGACACCTGACCCTGACACCTGACTCTGACACCTGACCCTGACACTTGACTCTGACACTTGACTCTGACACTTGACTCTGACACCTGACTCTGACACCTGACTCTGACACCTGACCCTGACACTTGACTCTGACACCTGACCCTGACACCTGACCCTGACACCTGACCCTGACACCTGACTCTGACACCTGACCCTGACACTTGACTCTGACACCTGACTCTGACACCTGACTCTGACACCTGACCCTGACACCTGACTCTGACACCTGACCCTGACACCTGACCCTGACCCTGACACCTGACCCTGACACCTGACCCTGACACCTGACCCTGACACCTGACTCTGACACCTGACCCTGACACCTGACTCTGACACCTGACCCTGACACCTGACTCTGACACCTGACCCTGACACCTGACTCTGACACCTGACCCTGACACCTGACTCTGACACCTGACCCTGACATCTGAGTTTGACTTATGCTCTTCATAGGTCAGGGTCAAAGTGAGAAGGAGTTATAGATAAACTATGTATTTGTCTGCTAAATCACACTGTCTATTGCTGAGCTTATAACTCTGCCAGGCCAGCTGGTGGCTCAGTGGTGATGCTGCTGCCCCATGTCCAGGCTTTCTGAGTTCAAAGCCCCTCTCAGCCTCCCAAAAATGTTTACATTTTATTATGCTCTAGATAAGAGGCAAATTTAAATGATGTGTGACGCTGACGCGTGTGACGCTGACGCGTGTGACGCTGACGCGTGTGACGCTGACGCGTGTGACGCTGACGCGTGTGACGCTGACGCGTGTGACGCTGACGCGTGTGACGCTGACGCGTGTGACGCTGACGCGTGTGACGCTGACGCGTGTGACGCTGACGTCTCACTTCCTTCAGTCGTCAGTATCACAAAACATTTTAGGGTTACTGTGGTTTTTGCTGTACTACATCTCATAGATCAAAAACATCCCCATCTTTATCATCTAGAGCTATAGCTCAGCGGTAAGACAGTCACTTTGCATGTTGTGTTCATGGGTTCAATACCTGTTTCAGGCTTTTAATAAAATTAATATTTTATATTTTATTGAGCTCTAGATCAGAGACAAATTCCCGTGCTGTGTGATGTAAGTCGTCCTTTTTTATTTTATTAAGAGAACATGGGCAGCACTATAGTAAAGGGGGCCCTGTATACAGAGCTGTGTCCTGGAGTATACATATCTACTGTATATATGTGTATTATACACACTATGTACTATAGCTTCACCACACTGAGATCTGCTCAGAAAGCTGATGTGCATGTCACTGCTTTACCCATGGACACAATATATGGTCACACAGATGGCAGTACTATGTGACAGCTTCTAAGTATAGAAAACCATGTGGTAATGTCATAGCTCGGAGGTGACATTAATGGCTTTGCTTGTTGAAGTCCCCGGAAAGACATATGTATTTTTTCTTTAATAGCATATACTATAATAAATAATATGTCATTAACCCATAGGATACCAGCGCTGTACATGTATGTCGCTGGAAACACGGTCACAAATCCCAGCGCCATACAGGTACAGCGCTCTGATCGGGCGGCACAGGAGCTACTCCCTCCCGATCAGCTGCAGGGGTCCGGCAGGCACTAATAGTTGGACCCCTGCTGTATGCACCGGCATCGGTGAAAACCCTGATGCCGGCTCATTAACCCTTGCACTGCCGCGGTCAGCGCTGACGGCTGCATGTGCGGTATCCCCGTGGTGCTGTGATGTCAGCCTGCTGTCTAGCTCTGTCAGTCAATGGGGGAGGGTGTGTGTGCAGAGCACAGGGTGTTATAGAGCAGTGTTTCCCAACCAGCGTGCCTCCAGCTGTTGCAAAACTACAACTCCCAGCATGCCCGGACAGCCTTTGGCTGTGCAGGCATGCTGGGAGTTGTAGTTTTGCAACACCTGCAGGCACGCTGGTTAGGAAACACTGTGATAGAGCATTGCTCAGAATATTAAGCCCCGCCTCTGAGGGCTCCAATTGTTTATTTGCATATGAATCTCTGCAGCTATTTATCATACATAATCAGCATAATGAGCCCTACCAGGCAGTACGTATGGTCTAATAGGGTTGATTCTGGCGACAGAGCCTCTTTAGCCTCTTATGGACACAGGGTGTACCTGTGTATTTCCGATCACCGCTGTGCGGAGGGCAGTGTTACGAACGGTGTGCCTGCTGAAATTATTCAGAAGGCACCCTGTGACAATGCCGAGGGGGGGTCCTGTGACCATCCTCCCCCATATCGGCGATCGCTGCTAACCGCAGGTCAATTTAGACCTGCGGTTTGCAGCATTTCCAGGTTATTCAGGTCTCCGGTGACCCGGAATAGGAGGGTGATCAGTGGTGTAATATACACCACCAATCACCCTCCGTAGATCCTGTGAGGTGGCGGTGACGGAGGATGAGGGTGAGGATCACCTGTGATTGGTTGGAGGGATTGACCTGGAGATAACGCCCTGGAGCTCCACTCTCCCCGCCCACAGACTTCTGTGTGAGTAAGGAGAGAGGAGCCCTGTGCCGGGCCCTCTGCATGCCACACGATCCACCGCCATCCGTGGCCCCTGAGACCCCATAAAGTGCCATCTGGCATATAAACATTTAGGGAGAGCTTTAGGTTAGGCAGGGGTAGTGGAAAAAAAAAATGTTAATTTTTGTGTGCAGCACCCGGATCTGAGGGTGTCTGGGGTCCACAGCAACTTGTGCGACCCCCGTCCCCCCAGGGGTGCTGCAGCTTTCCTCCCACCCACATATTTTGGGGTGCAAGTGCTTTTTTTTTCTTTTTGTAGGTGCGCTGTGGTCGGCACTCTTAGCTGTAAAGGAGCGCCTGGCCACTGCCAGCGCATCGCCCACCCCACCGCTGATCAGTGAGTTTTTGGGCTGTGAGCAATTTTTCGGGGATTCTGTTAGGTTAGGGTGGGTTAGGGTAGGGTATACATAAAAACACACCGCCCTCCCTACACACACAGACACTAAATAAAGTTTTACACACACACGCACTCCCCTTTAGCGTTCTAAGATGGCCCGCCGGATGTTCTCGGCCGAGGAGGCGTACGCCCAGCTGCTCTCCGACTCCGAGAGCCCCAGTGAGGACGAGGATGACCCCACTTTCCTGTTGTCATCCTCGTTCTCCTCATCATCTAGTGATGATGATGAGCCCCAAGGCGGCGGAGACGCCGCCAGGCGGAGCCAGGAACCCCCCGTGCCAGGAACCCTGTGGCCCACACTAGTATGAGCAGCCCTGGGGCTCGTACTAGTTTTCCGGCCCACCAGGAAAGTTCACCTGAGCCCTCTACCGGTGAGCTTGGCTGGAGTACCCCAGAGGATTTTGAGCCCTTGATTCCTGACTTTGTTGGCCAACCAGGAATCCAGATTCGCACAGTGGGCTTCACTGAATATGACATTTTTAGTTTTTTTCAGTGAACAATTTGTGAATCTGATGGTGGAGCAAACAAACTTGTTCGCCCAACAGTTTGTAGCCCAATTTCTCCCGAGTCAGAAAATACCTCATATGTGGACGTAATATGATCTGCGGGTGACTACACGGCTCAGAAGAGAAAGAGCGATATTGGGATTTTGGACAACCAAAATCCCAATGGCGCTCCTTCTCTTCTGAGCCATGTAGTTTGCCCGCAGAGCACTTTACGTCCACATATGGGGTATGTCCTTACTCCGGAGAAATTGGGCTACAAATTTTGGGGCGCTTTTTCTCCTATTACCCCTTGTAAAAAGAAAAAAAAGGGGCTACATGTTAGTGTAAAAAAAGGAGATTTAGAATTTTCTCCTCCACTTTGCAGCTATTCCTGTGAAGACTGTGGAGAAATAAATTAAAATGGGGGAAGGGGATTATAAATTTAGTACTCCATGGAAGTGTGATACTCCCTGAAGCAACCGTCAATACAGAGGCCCGGATGATCGGGACACGTTTCACACTGAGTGGTGGTGTCCTTTCGTTACCCCCTCCTGTTACACACGCTGCACTTCTTTTGGGGGGGTTCGTCCCTTCTTTCCAGTATGGGGGACCACACCTGGAAAGTGTTGGCAGGGACGATCCGGGCGCCTCCAGTTCCTGAGGTACTCCGGTCTGCTCTTTCCCGGTCAGAAAAGGCCTTGGCCTTGAGGACTGCCTCATAGAACTGGAGGAATGTCCCTGTGCTGCCAGCGCTCCGGGATAGTACAAAAGAGTTGTACAAGGCAACCTGCACCAAGTAGACCGCAACTTCTTTGTACCATGCTAGGGGTTTTGCGCATGGCGTTTAGGGTTTCCATCTTTTCTCTAAGCCAAACCCGAACAGAAGGGAGGGAGGGCCCCTTTCAGGCCCCACCCATGTCCTGCCTCCAGCCACGCCCATGTCCCGCCTCCACCCCTGGTTGCTGTCGCACCACGATCGTTACGCCCCTGATCCCGTCACTACAGAAATACAGCGCCCCCTACCTCTTACATCCAGTGACGTCTCCTTTGATGTAGATGTTCTCTTTCCTCATCTTCTCCCTTCAGACCAGACTACCCTTTTTTCGGCATTTTTTGTCTCTGCAGTTTGACAACAACAAAAAAAAGATCTTAGTTTACTACTTTTCCATCATCCTCCCATCTTCTGGACAAATCATCCTACTACCCCAATACTGTGCCGCTGTGCTCCCCAATACTATACTGCATAAACAGATTAACCCCCTGATAATACTAGTAACACACATAGCCCCCCATATAAAATACCCCTTCTTTGTGGCCTCAGTAGAAGCCCCCAAATAATGTGCCAGTAGGAAGTGCCCCCCATAAATGCCCCCATGTGTCAGTAAGAAGTGCATCTTTTCTCCCCCAATATGTGCCTCTTCCCCCCCTTCCCTTATATGTGCCAGTATCAAGTGCCTCATTTCTCCCCACCAATATGTGCCAGTATAAGGTGCCTCTTTCCCCCCTTCCCCCCATATATTGCAGTTTCAAGTGCCTCATTCCCCCCTCAATATGTGCCAGTATAAGGTGCCTCTTTCCACCCCTTCCCCTATATGTGCCAATTTCAAGTGCCTCTTCCCCCCCACCCAAATATGTGCCAGTATAAGGTGTCTCTCCCCCCCTTCCCCCATATGTGCCAGTTTCAAGTGCCTCATTTCTCCTCCTCCCCAATATGTGCCAGTATAAGGTGCCTCTTTCCACCCCTTCCCCCATATGTGCCAATTTCAGGTGCCTCTCTTCTCTAAAAAAATAACAAAAAACCTTTTACTTACCTCCAACGATGCGATGCAGCCTCTTCCCGGCCTGTGTCCCGCGCTGTACGGCTCAGGCGGCGTGATGACGTCATCGCGCCGCCTGCACGCAGCCTATTAGAGGAACAGGAGAGAGAGACACCTCTCCCTCCCCCGCCGCAGCACAGCCGCCTGTATCGTTGTCCTGCGGACGGCGATACAGATCACTATGGCGATGAGCGCTTCCACAATGGAAGCGCTCATCTCCCTGTGCCCAGCCGCCGCTGCCGCCATCATTCACAGCTGATTCTGTGCCTGGGTCTGAGAAAGGCTTGTACCCGGGCACAGGATTGCAAACCCAGACTGTCCGGGTCATTCCCGTACGGGTGGCAACTCTATTCTCTAATGCTCTATAACCCCCTGTGCTCTGCACACACACCCTCCCCCCATTGACTGACAGGGCTAGACAGCAGGCTGACATCACAGCACCACGGGGATACCGCACATGCAGCCGTCAGCGCTGACCGTGGCAGTGCAAGGGTTAATGACCCGGCATCAGGGTTTTCACCGATGCCGGTGCATACAGCAGGGGTCCAACTATTAGTGCCTGCCGGACCCCTGCAGCTGATCGGGAGGGAGTAGCTCCTGTGGCCGCCCGATCAGAGCGCTGTACCTGTATGGCGCTGGGATTTGTGACCGTGTTTCCAGCGACATACATGTACAGCGCTGGTATCCTATGGGTTAATGACATATTATTTATTATAGTATATGCTATTAAAGAAAAAATACATATGTCTTTCTGGCAGGGCCGGACTGGCCTACCGGGATACCGGGAAATTTCCCGGTAGGCCGCCGGCCCTGTGGCCGCTTTAAGATGTGTCTGCACCTTTTCGGCGGACGGCAGGCCGAATCTGAAAGCTCTGTAGTGGTGGCCGGTGGGTGGAGCTGAGCAGGCCGGCGGCCGGCCTCCGTGGGAGCGGCACTGCTCCCTCCGACCACCTGGTGTCACTGTGAGCAGCAGCCCGTGATCCTCCTGGCTGGCTGTCCTGTGTGTGGCCGCCCCTCTCTTCCTGCAAGTGGCCTCACCTCCAGATGCCCAGGCCGCAGACCGGGAGCAGAGCCCGACCCCTGTGTCTGCCGCCCGCCGTCATGACCGATGCAAACAGCCCTGAGAGGACTTGAGAAGCCGCAAATACTGGGGGTAAGAGGGGCCAGGCTGTGCCTACATGTGACTGTGCAGGCTGTCAGGGTTATGTAGTGTATATTATTTACATACAGTCCTATAAATTATAAGACTGTATGTACACTAATATACACTACATAACCCTGACAGCCTGCACAGTCACATGTGGGCACATCCCTGGCATCCAATACATATCACAGAGAGCTATACTGTGCAGTATAGCTTATAATGCACAGTATAGCTCTCTGTGACATGTATTGGATGCCAGGGCTGTGCCCACATGTGACTGTGCAGGCTGTCAGGGTTATGTAGTGTATATTATTTACATACAGTCTCCAGTTTACAGTAATCTCCAGGAGTGGGCCCTCACATGCTTCTAGGATTCTAGGATCTGGGCACCATGGACATTCTGTACCCTCACATGCTTCTTTATGCATCACAGCAAGGAGATTGGGGCAGTTGACAGCAGGGCTCTGGCTGGAGGTAGCACTTTGTGAAAGGTTGTCACACAGGTTGTCAGGGGCTGGGAGTGGAGAACATCTTGGTGTGTAACCTGGTGTCACTGTGCTGTACAAAGGACCTGCTGGGCATGGTGCCTCCACAGAGGGCAGGGAATCAGATTGACTGAGGAGGGCTTGTACTTTGGAGAAGAATATGTGGCTTCATGTGACAGAGGAATCGCACAGAAGAGTGTGTGGATGAGGATACGTCGTGTCTCCAGGAGCTCTGCCCCTGACATCTCCAAGTGACAGACCCTGCTGGACCCCCCAGGCACCCTGCACACATTATAAATGCACAGTATAGCTTTCCCTGATATGTATTTGATGTCAGGGCCATGCTCACATGTGGCGAGTGGCGGTGCATTATACACAGCAGCACGGTGTCCGGTACTCACAAAGACGTGGTAGACAAATGCCCAGCCCCAGGGTCTCTCCAGCACGTTGCACAGGTAGTTATGCAGCCTCCGGTACTTCACGTTCCTCCGGCAGCTCTGGCTGCTGTTGTACGACAGCGGCTTCCCCAATAAGCTCATGCGAGCTCCCTGCTTCCCCCGGCGGCTCTCCTGCAAGCCCCCTCCTGGTCCCACACCGCTGCCCCTGCCAGTGTCACTGGTGCCCAGGAGAAGCAGCCCATCCCCTCTACTGGAGTTCAACAGCACCCTGTTGCCCCGACTCCACATCTTTCGTGCCGTAGTAACGGTCCCTGCCCCTGCCTTTACCTCCAGAGCTGCTTTTTATCCAGAGCCCAGAGCCTCCCACATCACCTCCACTATGGTTGCGGGACATGGCATCACCGGCGTGGGCACAGAGGGCTCTGGCTGCATGCACAGAGCAGACCTGGGGACAGGTTGGCAGCGCTTCCTGGCTTCAGACAAGTTGGCACCAGCCATACATACAGGAAGGCTCTGTGTGCAGGGTGCCAGGGGTGTCCAGCAGGGTCTGTCACTTGGAGATGTCAGGGGCAGAGCTCCTGGAGACACGACGTATCCTCATCCACACACTCTTCTGTGCGATTCCTCTGCTCGGTCACATGAAGCCACATATTCTTCTCCAAAGTACAAGCCCTCCTCAGTCAATCTGATTCCCTGCCCTCTGTGGAGGCACCATGCCCAGCAGGTCCTTTGTACAGCACAGTGACACCAGGTTACACACCAAGATGTTCTCCACTCCCAGCCCCTGACAACCTGTGTGACAACCTTTCACAAGGTGCTACCTCCAGCCAGAGCCCTGCTGTCAACTGCCCCAATCTCCTTGCTGTGATGTATAAAGAAGCATGTGAGGGTACAGAGTGCCCATGGAGCCCACATCCTAGAAACGGATCTGCCCAGCCGATGCCACTCCTGGAGAGTCCCTTGCTGCTCTCTGTACAGGAGGGGACAGCGATCACACAGCTCTCTGCATCCAGCAGGCTGCTCAGCCTCCACACAGGCAGCTCCCAGCAGTCTACTGTGCCTTCCTACATAGAAGCCTGGAGGTCACTTCCAGGCAGCTGAAACTCCATGCATGGTGGTCAGAGTGGCTGTGAGAAGCTTGGAGCCCACCACCTCCAGGCAGCTGCACTTCAACAACTTTTCCAAGAGAATCCAGCAACTCTGTGACAGCAGGAAGGGGTTGCCAGTCACTCACTTGTCCCTGTGCAGCCTGCAGCTCCAGTCCTTCTCCTGGTGCTGCTGCTGACATACATTCAAGGGGGACAGAAGGGGAAGGGGGTGAGGAAGAGGGGGAAGGCCAGGTACTTACAGGAGGACTATATCTGAGTATAAATTAAAGGGGTTGTTCGGGTTCAGAGCTGAACCCGGACATCCCTCCATTTTCACCCAGGCAGGCCTTCTGACTTGAGCATCGGAGCAGTTCATGCTCCGATGCTCTCCTTTGCCCTGCGCTAAATCGCGCAGGGCTAATGCATTTTTTGAAGATCTGGTGACGTACCGGGCTCTCTATGGGGCTGACAGGCAGCCCGGTGACGTCAACGGCACTGATGGCTGGGATTTAGCGCTGCCCTAGCCAGTAAAACGGTAATATGAACAATAGGGTTCTACAAAAGAGCTATTGTGGGGCAAAGTTCATATTCGTGTTTACACACGTGTTTTAAAATGAATGCTTTCCCCTTTTATAAACAAGTAAATAATGACGCAACGTTGTGGGGCTGGTGTGCAACTTTTTCCAGGGCTGGTTTTTATCCCCAGTCCGGCCCTGCTTTCTGGGGACTTCAACAAGCAAAGCCATTAATGTAACCTCCGAGCTATGACATCACCACATGGTTTTCTATACTTAGAAGCTGTCACATAGTCCTGCCATCTGTGTGACCATATATTGTGTCCGTGGATAAAGCAGTGACATGCAGATCAGCTTTCTGAGCAGATCTCAGTGTGGTGAAGCTATAGTACATAGTGTGTATGATATGTAGATAAGCTGAGCAGATCTCAGTGTGGTGAAGCTATAGTACATAGTGTATATGATATGTAGATAAGCTGAGCAGATCTCAGTGTGGTGAAGCTATAGTACATAGTGTGTATGATATGTAGATAAGCTGAGCAGATCTCAGTGTGGTGAAGCTATAGTACATAGTGAATATGATATGTAGATAAGCTGAGCAGATCTCAGTGTGGTGAAGCTATAGTACATAGTGTGTATGATATGTAGATAAGCTGAGCAGATCTCAGTGTGGTGAAGCTATAGTACATAGTGTGTATGATATGTAGATAAGCTGAGCAGATGTCAGTGTGGTGAAGCTATAGTACATAGTGCATATGATATGTATATAAGCTGAGCAGATGTCAGTGTGGTGAAGCTATAGTACATAGTGTGTATGATATGTAGATAAGCTGAGCAGATCTCAGTGTGGTGAAGCTATAGTACATAGTGTGTATGATATGTAGATAAGCTGAGCAGATCTCAGTGTGGTGAAGCTATAGTACATAGTGTGTATGATATGTAGATAAGCTGAGCAGATCTCAGTGTGGTGAAGCTATAGTACATAGTGTGTATAATACACCTATATACAGTAGATATGTATACTCCAGGACACAGCTCTGTATACAGGGCCCCCTTTACTATAGTGCTGCCCATGTACTCTTAATAAAATAAAAAAGGACGACTTACATCACACAGCACTGGAATTTGTCTCTGATCTAGAGCTCAATAAAATATAAAATATTGATTTTATTAAAAGCCTGAAACAGGTTTTGAACCCATGAACACTACATGCAAAGCGACTGTCTTACCGCTGAGCTACAGCTCTAGACAGAAAATGTGGGGATGTTTTTGATCTATGAGATGTAGTACAGCAAAAACCACAGTAACCCTAAAATGTTTTGTGATACTGACGACTGAAGGAAGTGAGACGTCAGCGTCACACGTCAGCGTCACACGTCAGCGTCACACATCATTTAAATTTGCCTCTTATCTAGAGCATAATAAAATGTAAACATTTCTTGAAGGCTGAAAGGGGCTTTGAACTCAGAAAGCCTGGACATGGGGCAGCAGCATCACCACTGAGCCACCAGCTTGCCTGGTAGAGTTATAAGCTCAGCAATAGACAGTGTGATTTAGCAGACAAATACATAGTTTATCTATAACTCCTTCTCACTTTGACCCTGACCTATGAAGTCAGGTGTCAGAGTCAGGTGTCAGAGTCAGGTGTCAGAGTCAGGTGTCAGAGTCAAGTGTCAGAGTCAAGTGTCAGGGTCAGGTGTTACATTGGCATTATTTTGATACTTGACTATGATATCTGACCATGTCCTAAAATGAACACTGTACATGTGACATCAGACACCCTCAGCCAAGAGTCAGTGGGTTCGCCAGACACAAACCTTAGTTGGCATGGCCCAGGAGCAAGCCCTGTGTCCTCCACCTGCCTATGTCCTTTTCTTTTCCCTCAGCCAGATAAGTATTGTATGGTGTGGGGTCAGCTCCACTATACAGTGAGAACGAGCTACTAGAAGACAATCAGCAGCTACTGGCAAGCCAAGATGTGGAGGAGACATCCGCCGCTTCCTCCAATAGGCGGGCAAGTAGTGTTGAGGAGAGTGGTGTGGGAGCTGGTGTTGCAAGCGGTGAGGCTCCTGACCCAGAGACAGTTGAGGACATCAGTGACGTGCAGATAGTACTCGATGATGATGTATCTGATTGTACTTGGGAGCCGGGTGACGAAGGGGCTTCATCATCATCAGGAGAAGAGGGTGGCAGCTTGCCCGTTAGGCAGCGGCGAAGACAGCAAGTTGCTAGTGTGGCCAGGAGTCAGCAGGGTGGCAGCAGTGGGAGGTCGGTAGCCAAACGTGACCGGGGTAGACCACCCACTTCGCAAGAGCCTACCTGCCCGGGAAGTAGTGGTACACGGGTTCATGGAGGGAGCAGCGGTAGCAGTCAATCAGTGCATAGTGTTGGGGTTAAAATCACCATCTTGGCAGTGTGGCAGTTTTTTCTTGAGCCGCCAGAGGTGAACATGGCCATATGTAGAATCTTTGGACAGAAGGTGAAGAGTGGCCAGAGTGGCAATGTTGGCAGCACAGCCCCGATGTGGTGGTCCAGCCTGCCCCAGCAACCCCTGAATCACCCAGTGGAACGCACCCGATTTCAGGCAATCAAGAATCCACCACCTCAGCAGAAGTGAGCTTTCTGTCCTTCCTATCATCTGCTGGTCCTGATGCTCCTGCTCCTCCTCGTCAGTCATTCTTTCAGCAATCAATCACCGAAGCAATTGCCAAGAGACCAGGAAACTTTGCATGTACTTCAGCAACTCGTACACCGCAAAGCACAACCTCCTTGAGCTGCAGCAGGAGAACGGCATCCCCCAACATAGGCTGATAGGCGACGTTTCCATCTGTTGGAATTCCACCTTCCATATGTTGGACCGATTATAAACAATTTGATGAACCAAGCGGAAAGCAGTACTCCCCTGTGTAACTTCGATGTCAGCCAGTGGCAGTTTATGCGTGACACCTGCCCTTTGAGGAGGCCATGTTATTTGTCAGTCGCCAGGACTAAGGGATGAACAAAGTAATTCCACTGCTTCATGTCCTGGAACAGAGGTTGGTAAATCTGGCTGGTCAGGGGACTGGAGACGTGGCGCCTATATCTCACAGAACTGGAGGAGGAGGTGGACATTGGAGCACAAGCAATGTGTAGAGAAATGGGTGGTTTTTCTACACGGGTGACAGCAGATGAGGAGCAGGCAGAGGAGCTACAGGGCGATGAGGAAGACAAGGCAGAGGACCCAGACACACCATGGCAGTATGCAGTAGAGATAGAAGCAGGGAGTACCTCCAAGTGTCTTGCGCAAAAGGCCTGATGCGTTCTCTCTTGCTTGCGTAGTGACAGCCGAATTGTCACCATTCGGCAGAGGGATGACTTCTGGCTCTCCACCTTGTTGGACCCTCGCTACCGGTAAAATTGGGGGCTTTTTTTACACCCGCTGAAAGGGAGGACAAACTGAACTACTATAGAGACATCCTATGTAGTCAGTTGGTCGCTGCCTATGTGCACCATCCCCCATCCTCACGCAGGTCTGACCAGGGGGGCCCTCTGCGCTCATGTTCAACTGCCATGGCTGCTGGAGGGGGGTGGGGGAGCAGTACCAGCTCCATCAGCAGCAACCTAAGTCTAGAGTCGGTGATGAGCAGTTTTATTCACCTGCCTACTGAAGAAACTACTCACCAGCAGCAGCAGGTAGACATTGAGCAGAAACTGAACCAGCAGGTGGTGGTATACTGGGACAGCACCCTAATACCCCAAATTGAAGATCCGTTGGACTTCTGGGCAGCCAAACTGGATTTGTGGCCGCAACTGGCAGAGATTGCCCTGGAAAAGCTGTCCTGCCCAGCCAGTAGTGTGGCATCAGAGCGGGTGTTTAGTGCAATGGGGGCCATAGTTACTCCAGGAAGAACTCGCCTGTCCACCCAAAATGTGGAGAGACTGACCTTTGTCAAGATGAATCAGGTGTGGATCAGCCAGGATGTCCACCCACCAATGCATGATGCATCAGACTAGATCATCAATGGTGACACACCAACACTTTGACAAAAGAGACCGGTTTCTTCTGGTTAGCTGCCTCAGCTACTTTTCTGATGCTGCCACCCGCCTGATGCCAAACATCTGATGCCAAGAGCTCCTTCTTTCACCCACCATCCTAAGCAGGTACTGGCATTGCCACCCATCTCCACACTATGTCACCTTGCCACTCTGTGGTCTCCTCATGCTGCTACCACCTCCACACTGTGTCACCTTGCCACTCTGTGGTCTTCTGATGCTTCTGCCACCTCCATACTATGTCACTGGGTCATTCTGTGGTCTCCTGATGCTGCCTCCACCTCCATACTGTCATTGTGCCACTCTGTGGCCTCCTCCTGATGCTGCCGCCACCTCCAGACTCTGTCATTGGGCCACTCTGCGATCTCCTTATGCTGCTTCCCCCTCACCACTATGTCATAGGGCCACTCTGTGGACTTCTCATACTATTTTGCCTTTCGGCCTGGCTGACATCATCATTTATTTGACCCTTCTTCTGATCTGTCAGAAGGAAAGAAAAATGAGACGCACAACGGATCCTGTCTGTGTAGCAGCAGTAAGGCCTGTGTGGTCCCATCAGAATTGGCTTGTGATTTAGTAGCCAAAAGCAGGAGTGGGTACAAAACATAGAAGACATGCAAATATTCCATTCACATGTCATCTCTGTTTTGGATCCACTCCTGTTTTTTTGGCATTAGCAATACTGAAGGCGGATGCTCCACAGACAGAATCCGTTTTTTTGGGGTTATTGCTTTTATAGATCAGAGGAAGGGCAAAATAATCAGTGACGTCACCACACACTTACTGCTGACCCCCTCTCCGCTCTGTCGGGGGCTCTACTTGTATAAGCGTTTAATAGAACAGGTTCTGTAGACATCTATGTGGAATCAGCTGACAACGGTCTAAAAGGAGTGTGCTCCTTCCTGGAGCTAACATCGACCTGTAAGGATGAGTTCATACTAGAGTAATTTGGTCAGATTTGGCCACGTGACTGCCCAAATAAGTGAAGTGTGCAGTGATTCTAAGTGCGACGCCTGTCATCTGCATGTAATACGTACTCACAGGATTATTTCACTACCACAGAAGACTCCCTATGCATGTTACTGCAAGGCTGTCACGGTACCTCCCGTGAAAGAGGTTAGAAGATCTGAGAGACTGGCCACAAGTTTGGTCATCTCACACCCTGTTTTCACTTCTTGCAGTGTTGTTGTTGGTAATGACCACACCTCTTGTCTCAGATGTAGCTTGTGGTCATTACTGTTCCTCTATTTAGTCTGGATTCACACTTCATACCATGCGGTTGATATTCTTTGCCTGGAGTTGGAAGAGCTGGTGTGTGGTCATCATCTGAGTTCCTGCTCATCCATATTATATTAAAGATAAGTGTACTTCTCTTGGTATTTTGTTGCTCCCATTTGCACGTTGCTTACTAGGTCTCAGGGAGACGCTGGTTCATTCATCTGGGAAGAAACCAGTAGTCTCAGACCCTGTCACTAATCTTAGGGCTTTTCAGGGTTACTAGGGCCTAGATTTCTGGTGTATGAATATTCCCACCTTGAGGGTCTATTCATACTGACAGGAGTCAGGGCTAGGTTTAGGGTTTCCTTAGGTGGTCACCATTTTCCTTTCCCTAGCCTTGAGGCCTAGTTCCTGCTCATTTTCCTTCTGTTGTTATTCTGGTGTCCCCCCCCCCTCCCCCTACACTGTGACAAAGGCCCAGTGTTCTACATCACTATAAAGACTCTCTGCCGCCAGGAAATAGCCATTTTTTTATGTGATTCACCGTGAATAAATTCGGATTAAACCAAGTTTTTTCCAAAAATTTGGCGGACCGGCCGAATCAAATAAAAAAAAAATTTGCTCATCTCTAATGATATGTAAGCTAAAACCCAAAGGTCCCGAAAATGCTGGAGAATTACCTTCCAGTTTTATCTTCTTGTTCGGCAGAATATTTATAAAATTGTAATTTACGTGAGGACACAGACAGCTCCAAAGCCTACAGATCAAACCTATCAGAAATACAATCATCTAAACCTTTAGATGACAAGTCTATACAACCCTGTTGGAGGACAACCCCCTGATCTGCTTACTGCCACATTCAATCACTTCCATCCATCCAGATGTAAAACCTGCATTTCATCTCCATCAACAGTCCCAGAGTCCATTCCCGGATATGAATCCCCAACTAGTACTTTTCTTATTTTCACTTCAGGTTCTTGGCCCTTTACTTTTCCTACTTGCACCACGAGACTTGTTTCTCTTTCATACCTCTTCTTCTTTCCTTGTTTTCTCCTCCATCATTGTCTCCACTTCACGTCTTTCCCCACCACCTCAAGGGGCTCCTGCCACAATAATATCTTTTTTCTCCTATTAGACCTCATGATCCTCTGCAGCGTTTGAATCCAATCCTGAATTGGTCTTCCAGACTCCCAGGATTTTATTAATCTTTTGTCGTCGAGTTTTTTTCTTCTACGTCTATGCATATGAATAACATACCTCCCAACTTTTTGGACAGTCAAAGAGGGACACTTATGATTCATTGTGTAAAAGATCGATTTTCCTGCACATCTACAGTACAGACCAAAAGTTTGGACACACCTTCTCATTCAAAGGGTTTTCTTTATTTTCATGACTATGAAAATTGTAGATTCACACTGAAGGCATCAAAACTATGAATTAACACATGTGGAATTATATACATAACAAAAAAGTGTGAAACAGCTGAAAATATGTCATATTCTAGGTTCTTCACAGTAGCCACCTTTTGCTTTGATTACTGCTTTGCACACTCTTGGCATGAGCTTCAAGAGGTAGTCACCTGAGATGGAAGCTGGATATTAGGGCGAGTGCCATATTTTAAGTGATTTTTCTGCTGGATGAACCATGCTCTCAAAAGCATGCTCATTGTTACTCACAAGTGTAAGATGGAAGTAAAGTTTAACTTTACCAGCAGTGAAGGCTATTTGTGTAAGGAATTCAAGCAGGGGATACTAAATGATGTCTGCTGGAGTGTGGGGACCTACAGATTTTCACATTTTCATGTAACCTGAATTCTTGTAAGGTTCAGGCCACCTTCACCATCACATCACCTTGAAGGGATGAAAATTATAGTAAATGTTCCTAAGAAAGTGTTTTCTGATCTTGACTTTCACCTATTCCTCAGATATTCCAGTAACTAGAAGGAAAAGCCATCTACAGCATAGTACCCTCATAAATGGTAGCAGACAGTATGACTTCGTAAATAAAACCAGCTACCGCATCCCTGTAAATAATGCCAGACAGTATTCTTTCTTAAAAAAGTACCAAGTTTCTAAGTCAGTACTTAAAATGCCTGATATTTCTTTATTTTAGATCCAGTCATGAATTTCCCAACAACTACAACGATAACTACAATGACAACTACAACACCAACTACAATGACTACAACAACCACACCTACAACACCAACCGCAACTACATCAACTCCAACACCAACCACAACTACAATTACTACAACACCAACCACAACTACAACACCAACCACAACTACTACAACACCAACCACAACTACTACACTAACTACAACTACAATGACTACAACACCAACCACAACTACACCAACTACGATGACTACAACACCAACCACAACTACTACACTAACTACAATGACTACAACACCAACCACAACCACAACAACTACGATGACTACAACACCAACCACAACTACTACAACACCAACCACAACTACAACACCAACCACAACTACAACACTAACTACAACTACAATGACTACAACACCAACCACAACTACACCAACTACAACTACGATGACTACAACACCAACCACAACTACTACAACACCAACCACAACTACAACACTAACTACAACTACAATGACTACAACACCAACCACAACTACAACACCAACCACAACAACTATAAAACCAACAACGAGTACAACTACTACAACAACTACAACAACCACAACAAGTAAGTCAACAAAAATGTTCTCCAACCTGTAGACAAGAAAAATGTCAAAGAATTGTATCTCCAGTATAGATTATCCAACGTACAAACAGCAAGTACCTCACTGTACCCTCACTGAATATAACAGTTATATGATTATATAATCTATGAAGCTTAGATTATACCGAGCAGCATGAAGTGTCAGGGTTTGTTGTGTAGAGAACCTTTGTTTTATAGATTTACAGTAACCCGAATCTTCTCATTTTCTCTCTTTTTCAGAGTTCACATCATGTAAGTACCTGATCTTCCACCTCACTCTAAGGTTCTGAATGGAACAGTGCCTCTTGGAGGTGCAGCACATTATCTGGAACAAGGACTTCCAAAACTTTGTTGCATATTTTCCATTTAACATGGCTTGAAATGTTCCTTATATTACAAAGATGAAGCAATATATTATTATTATCAGAATGGCCTGTCAGCTTTTCTATGGCCAAATTCTCTACAGTCTGACACGGTCTTGTTTCTTCATTGTGCCTTCTAACTTGTGTCTAGAATTTCACATCTTGTGTTCCTCTAGAAACCATCATCTTATGTTGCTCCAGAATGATTAATCTTCTGTTACTTGAGAATTTCCCATCATGCATTCCTCTTTAAAGAAGCACTCCCTACAAAAACTTTTATTCTCTGATCTATTAGAAAGATAGATGATGTAAATTGTAGTGAAGGTAATTTTTTTTCTTTTACCATTAACTGTATTTGTGAGTTATAACCTCCCTTCTGATCCTCAGCTGTGTCATGTGACCAGCAATCTGACTTTCCAAATAACACAGCATCTTATGAGTGGAAAGGAAGCCGGTTTCTCTATGTATTCCTATGGGAGCCTCAATGTCAACCTCATTGGACATTGCTTCAGAAGGGAGGTTATAACTTACAAATACAGTCACTGCTAAGACGATTACCTTCGCTACAGTTTACATAATCTAACTTTCTAACAGGTCAGAGAATATTGTGGCAGTCCAGTGTCTCTAGAATGTCATGTCTTCTGTTCCACCAGAGTGCCTCTTCCAGTGTCTCCAGAATGTCATTTCTAATGTCTCTTGAATATCCCATCTTCTGTTCCTTCAGAACTTAGCATTTATTTTCATTTTCCATCTGGTCTTTCTACAAAATGTTCCTTCTAGTATGTTTCCAGAATACTCTGTGCTTCTCCAAAATTTCTTATCTTACTGTATGTTCCTCCAGAATGTTTCCTGTTTAATGTTATGTTCTTCTGGAATTGCCCGTCTTGCTTTCCTTCAGAATGAATTGTCTTAGGTTTCTTCTGAATATCCCATCTTGTGTTATCCCAGAAAGACCAGTCTTTTACTTCTTCTGAATATCCCATCTTGTGTTACTTCTACAAAAACATTTTATATATCCCCACAATGACCTGTTACTTCAGAATGTCCATCTTTTTTTTTATAATTGTGTTTTTATTGAAATACAACGGCACGTATTCTTTTCGTCATTTCAGAATGTCCATCTTGATTCTCCAGAACATTAGAGCTTGTGTTCCAGGGTCTTCTGTACTAACTGTATTCAGAATGTCTGTTTTGTTTCTCCAAAATGTCCCCATCTTGTGTTTCCCTGAAATATCCTATGTTCTTCTCTTCTTCTGTCTAGTCATCTCAGAATGTCCTGTCTTGTTCTTGTCTATTCGTACTGTTTATGCTGTGTTTCTCCAGAATGGCTTTGTGTTTGTGCCGTATATACAGGGCGAGAATATCAGAAATATTGTCATTTTATGTGGTCCTTGTGTATAAATCATTTCATTTTATATTGGTACAGTCAGAGCTTAGATGCATATTGCTTCCTAAAACATTCAGGCAGTTTGGTTTATTGGTCAGATAGCTGGTTGGTCAGCTCCTTGGTTGGTTGATGAGATGGTTGACCGGCTGCTGTTTGATGAGTAGCCTTCAGTACTCCGTTTTCTCTTTGCCTGAGTGGTTTTGGTTCTCATGTGACTCACCCTTTAATACAACATACAAGTATTTTGATTATGTTTTTCTGCCTCAAACAGATGCAAAATCCTGCAACTTCTGTAATTCTACAATTTCCACCATCTGTAACGTAAGGAGCGGCTACGTCATCTGTTCCTGCGCTGCTGGCTACATTGGAAATGGGATGGACTGCACGAGGATGGTATTCTGTGATAAATACAAGTGCTGTCCTAAGGGATATAACTGGGACTTGAATAAGAAGTTATGTGTGGATATCAACGAATGTCTAAGCCCAACTCTGAACACGTGTTCCCCAACAGAGACCTGCAACAACCTCAATGGTATTTACCTCTGTGTTCCCAACCCCTCGGCCCTCTGCTCCGGCACAGCTTGCTCCAGCGACCAGGACTGTCTGCAAATAAATGGCAAATATCAATGTGCTGATCCCTGTGACTGGTATTCTCTGCTGAATGGGGACAATAGATTGTCCTCCATTGATTCCGCTGGCAGATTCAGCACTGACAGATACAACTTTGGATGGTTCCGTTATGTTGGAAAAAACACTGCCAGCTTGAAAATTGGAACCGTGGGGCCCTTAAAATGTGGCTCCCTTGAACCATTTTCTCTTGGGGACGTTCATCCAAATATAGGTGATGGGATCAAGTTGGTGCCCTTAATCAGCAATTCCCTGAGGGGAACTATAAATGCTGGTAATCTTCCAGTGAAGGCCTGCCCCAAAGGATACTACGTGTACAAGTTCTCAGGAATGCTCAAGCATGATGTCTACTGCACAGGTAAGACCTCAGCACACCTGTATGTATGACTTTAGCACACCTGTATGTATGACTCCAGCACATCTGTATGTATGACTCCAGCACACCTGTATGTAAGACCTCAGCACACCTGTATGTATGACTCCAGCACACCTGTATCTATGACTCCAGCACACCTGTATCTATGACTCCAGCACACCTGTATGTATGACCCCAGCACACCTGTATGTATGACTCCCACACACCTGTATGTATGACCCCAGCACACCTGTATGTATGACTCCAGCACACCTGTATGTATGAATCCAGCACATCTGTATGTATGACTCCAGCACACCTGTATGTATGACTCCAGCACACCTGTATGTATGAATCCAGCACATCTGTATGTATGACTCCAGCACACCTGTATGTATGACTCCAGCACACCTGTATGTATGACCCCAGCACACCTGTATGTATGACTCCAGCACACCTGTATGTATGACTCCAGCACACCTGTATGACTCCAGCACACCTGTATGTATGACCCCAGCACACCTGTATGTATGACCCCAGCACACCTGTATCTATGACTCCAGCACACCTGTATGTATAAATCCAGCACACCTGTATGTATGACTCCAGCACACCTGTACGTATGACTCCAGCACAACTGTATGTATGACTCCAGCACACCTGTATGTATGACTCCAGCACACCTGTATCTATGACTCCAGCACACTTGTATCTATGACCCCAGCACACCTGTATGTATGACTCCAGCACACCTGTATGTATAAATCCAGCACACCTGTATGTATAAATCCAGCACACCTGTATCTATAACTCGAGCAAAACTGTATGTATAAATCCAGCACACCTGTATGTATGACTCCAGCACACCTGTATGTATGACTCCAGCACACCTCTATCTATGACTCCAGCACACCTGTACCTATGACTCCAGCACACCTGTATCTATGAATCCAGCACACCTGTACCTATGACTCCAGCACACCTGTATCTATGACTCCAGCACACCTGTATCTATGACTCCAGCACACCTGTACCTATGACTCCAGCACACCTGTACCTATGACTCCAGCACACCTGTATCTATGACTCCAGCACACCTGTATGTATGACCCCAGCACACCTGTATGTATGACTCCAGCACACCTGTATGTATAAATCCAGCACACCTGTATGTATAAATCCAGCACACCTGTATCTATAACTCGAGCAAAACTGTATGTATAAATCCAGCACACCTGTATGTATGACTCCAGCACAGCTGTATGTATGACTCCAGCACACCTGTATCTATGACTCCAGCACACCTGTACCTATGACTCCAGCACACCTGTATCTATGACTCCAGCACACCTGTACCTATGACTCCAGCACACCTGTACCAATGACTGCAGCACACCTGTATCTGACACCAGCACACCTCTATCTATGACTTCAGCACACCGATACCTATGACTCCAGCACACCTGTACCTATGACTCCAGCACACCTGTATGTATGAATACAGCACACCTGTATCTATGACTTCAGCACACCTGTACCTATGACTCCAGCACACCTGTAGCTATGACCTCAGCACACCTGTATGCATAACTTCAGCACACCTGTATGTATGCATCCAGCACACCTGTATGTATGACCCCAGCACACCTGTATATATGACCCCAGCACACCTGTATCTATGACTCCAGCACACCTGTATGTATAAATCCAGCACACCTGTATGTATGACTCCAGCACACCTGTATCTATGACTCCAGCACACCTGTATGTATGACTCCAGCACACCTGTATGTATGACTCCAGCACAACTGTATGTATGACTCCAGCACACCTGTATCTATGACTCCAGCACACCTGTATGTATGACTCCAGCACACCTGTATGTATAAATCCAGCACACCTGTATGTATAAATCCAGCACACCTGTATGTATAAATCCAGCACACCTGTATCTATACCTCTTGCAAACTGTATGTATGAATCCAGCACACCTGTATGTATGACTCCAGCACACCTGTATGTATGACTCCAGCACACCTCTATCTATGACTCCAGCACACCTGTACCTATGACTCCAGCACACCTGTACCTATGACTCCAGCACACCTGTATCTATGACTCCAGCACACCTGTACCTATGACTCCAGCACTCCTGTATCTATGACTCCAGCACACCTGTATCTATGACTCCAGCACACCTGTATCAATGACTCCAGCACACCTGTACCTATGACTCCAGCACACCTGTACCTATGACTCCAGCACACCTGTATCTGACTCCAGCACACCTGTATGTATGACTCCAGCACACCTGTATCTATGACTTCAGCACACCTGTACCTATGACTCCAGCACACCTGTACCTATGACTCCAGCACACCTGTATGTATGAATCCAGCACACCTGTATCTATGACTTCAGCACACCTGTACCTATGACTCCAGCACACCTGTATCTATGACTCCAGCACACCTGTACCTATGACTCCAGCACACCTGTATCTATGACTCCAGCACACCTGTACCTATGACTCCAGCACACCTGTACCAAAGACTGCAGCACACCTGTATCTGACACCAGCACACCTGTATCTATGACTTCAGCACACCTATACCTATGACTCCAGCACACCTGTACCTATGACTCCAGCACACCTGTATGTATGAATACAGCACACCTGTATCTATGACTTCAGCACACCTGTACCTATGACTCCAGCACACCTGTAGCTATGACCTCAGCACACCTGTATGCATAACTTCAGCACACCTGTATGTATGCATCCAGCACACCTGTATGTATGACCCCAGCACACCTGTATATATGACCCCAGCACACCTGTATCTATGACTCCAGCACACCTGTATGTATAAATCCAGCACACCTGTATGTATAAATCCAGCACACCTGTATGTATAAATCCAGCACACCTGTATCTATAACTCTTGCAAAACTGTATGTATGAATCCAGCACACCTGTATGTATGACTCCAGCACACCTGTATGTATGACTCCAGCACACCTCTATCTATGACTCCAGCACACCTGTACCTATGACTCCAGCACACCTGTACCTATGACTCCAGCACACCTGTATCTATGACTCCAGCACACCTGTATCTATGACTACAGCACATCTGTACCTATGACTCCAGCACACCTGTATCTATGACTCCAGCACACCTGTATGTATGACTCCAGCACACCTGTATGTATGACTCCAGCACACCTGTATGTATGACTCCAGCACACCTGTATCTATGACTCCAGCACACCTGTATGTATGACTCCAGCACACCTGTATGTATAAATCCAGCACACCTGTATGTATAAATCCAGCACACCTGTATGTATAAATCCAGCACACCTGTATGTATAAATCCAGCACACCTGTATGTATAAATCCAGCACACCTGTATGTATAAATCCAGCACACCTGTATGTATGACTCCAGGACACCTCTATCTATGACTCCAGAACACCTGTACCTATGACTCCAGCACACCTGTACCTATGACTCCAGCACACCTGTATCTATGACTCTAGCACACCTGTACCTATGACTCCAGCACTCCTGTATCTATGACTCCAGCACACCTGTATCTATGACTCCAGCACACCTGTATCAATGACTCCAGCACACCTGTACCTATGACTCCAGCACACCTGTACCTATGACTCCAGCACACCTGTATCTGACTCCAGCACACCTGTATGTATGACTCCAGCACACCTGTATCTATGACTTCAGCACACCTGTACCTATGACTCCAGCACACCTGTACCTATGACTCCAGCACACCTGTATATATGAATCCAGCACACCTGTATCTATGACTTCAGCACACCTGTACCTATGACTCCAGCACACCTGTACATATGACTCCAGCACACCTGTAGCTATGACCTCAGTACACCTGTATGCATAACTGCAGCACACCTGTATGTATGACTCCAGTACACCTGTATGTATGCATCCAGCACACCTGTACCTATTACTCCAGCAGACTTGCATGTATGACTCCAGCAAACCTGTACCTTTGACTCCAGCACACCTGTATCTATGACTACAGCACATCTGTACCTATGACTGCAGCACACCTGTATCTACGTATGACACCAGCACACCTGCACCTATGACTCCAGCACACCTGGTATCTATAATTCCAACACAATAGTACCTATTATTCCAACCCACCTGTACCTATGACTCTAGGACACCTTTATCTATTACTCCAACACACCTGCACCTATGACACAGCACACCTGTAACTATGACTCCAGCACACCTGTATCTATGACTCCAGCATACCTGTAACTATGACTCCAGCACACCTGTATGTATGACTCCAGCACACCTTTACCTATGACTCCAGCATACCTGTAACTATGACTCCAGCACACCTGTATGTATGACTCCAGCACACCTTTACCTATGAATCCAGCATACCTGTAACTATGACTCCAGCACACCTGTATGTATGACTCCAGCACACCTTTACCTATGACTCCAGCATACCTGTACCTATTACTCCAGCAGACTTGTATCTATGACTCCAGCACACCTGTATCTATGAATACAGCACATCTGTACCTATGACTGCAGCACACCTGCACCCATGACTCCAGCACACCTGGTATCTATATTTCCAACACAATAGTACCTATTATTCCAGCCCACCTGTATTTATGACTGCAGCACACCTGTACCTATGACTCCAGCACACCTGTACCTATGACTCCAGCACACATGTATCTATGACTCCAGCACACCTGTATATATGAATGCAGCACACCTGCACCTATGACACCAGCACACATGTATCTATGACTCCAGCACACCTGTACCTATGACTCCAGCACACCTGTACCTATGACTCCAGCACACCTGTATCTATGACTCCAGCACACCTGTATTTATGACTGCAGCACACCTGTACCTATGACTCTAGGACACCGGTATCTATGACTTTAGCACACCTGTATCTATGACTATAGCATACCTATATCTATGACTACAGCACACCTGTACCTATGACTCCAGCACACCTGTACCTATTACTCCAGCACACCTGTATCTATGACTGCAGCACACCTGTATCAATGATGACAGAACACCTGTACCTATTATTCCATTACATCTGTACCTATTACTCCAGCACACCTGTATCTATGACTGCAGCACACCTGTATCTATGATGACAGAACACCTGTACCTATTATTCCATTACATCTGTACCTATGACCCCAGCACACCTGTATCTATGACTGCAGCACATCTGTATGTATGACTCCAGCACACCTGTATCTATGACTCCAGCACACCTGTAAATATGGCTCCAGCACACCTGTAAATATGGCTCCAGCACACCTGTATGTATGACTCCAGCACACCTGTATGTATGACTCCAGATCTAGGCTCCAGGACAGTATGGAAATCTCTTCTTCTCTTTTTGCTTTCTGTGACACATATAGAGGCTCTACCATTACATTAAGGAGAATGACACGGTGATAAGCTCATGTTTTTCTTTCCATTTACATGACTCTTTTCCAAAGCTTTGCTCCAATTAAAAATCTACAATCTTCCATTGAACACAATATCCATGATGTCACAGAAAGGTCTCCTCTAAACAATTCCCCATATCCCAACTTTCTGGATACTCATAGTAACCTAGTTTGCTCTTAAAGTAAAGATCCCCATAGTCTCACTGCTCTTACAGTAAAGAATCCATAGTCTCACTGCTCTTACAGTAAAGAGTCCATAGTCTCACTGCTCTTACAGTAAAGAGTCCATAGTCTCACTGCTCTTACAGTAAAGAGTCCATAGTCTCACTGCTCTTACAGTACAGAGTCTATAGTCTCATTGCTCTTACAGTAAAGAGTCCATAGTCTCACTGCTCTTACAGTATAGAGTCCATAGTCTCACTGCTCTTACAGTAAAGAGTCCATAGTCTCACTGCTCTTACAGTATAGAGTCCATAGTCTCACTACTCTTACAGTATAGAGTCCATAGTCTCACTGCTCTTACAGTATAGAGTCCATAGTCTCACTGCTCTTACAGTATAGAGTCCATAGTCTCACTGCTCTTACAGTAAAGAGTCCATAGTCTCACTGCTCTTACAGTATAGAGTCCATAGTCTCATTGCTCTTACAGAAAAGAGTCCATAGTCTCACTGTTCTTACAGTAAAGATTCCATAGTATCACTGCTCTTACAGTAAAGAGTCCATAGTCTCACTGCTCTTACAGTATAGAGTCCATAGTCTCACTGCTCTTACAGTAAAGAACCCATAGTCTCACTGCTCTTACAGTATAGAGTCCATAGTCTCACTGCTCTTACAGTAAAGATCCCCATAGTCTCACTGCTCTTACAGTAAAGAATCCATAGTCCCACTGCTCTTACAGTAAAGAGTCCATAGTCTCACTGCTCTTACAGTAAAGAGTCCATAGTCTCACTGCTCTTACAGTAAAGAGTCCATAGTCTCACTGCTCTTATAGTAAAGAGTCCATAGTCTCACTGCTCTTACAGTACAGAGTCCATAGTCTCATTGCTCTTACAGTAAAGAGTCCATAGTCTCACTGCTCTTACAGAAAAGAGTCCATAGTCTCACTGTTCTTACAGTAAAGAGTCCATAGTCTCACTGCTCTTACAGTAAAGAGTCCATAGTCTCACTGCTCTTACAGTATAGAGTCCATAGTCTCACTGCTCTTACCGTAAAGAGTCCATAGTCTTACCGCTCTTACAGTAAAGACTCCATAGTCTCACTGCTCTTACAGTATAGAGTCCATAGTCTCACTGTTCTTACAGTAAAGAGACCATACTCTCACTGCTCTTACAGTATAGAGTCCATAGTCTCACTGCTTTTACAGTAAAGAGTCCATAGTCTCACTGCTCTTACAGTAAAGAGTCCATAGTCTCACTGCTCTTACAGTATAGAGTCCATAGTCTCACTGCTCTTACAGTAAAGAGTCCATAGTCTCACTGCTCTTACAGTATAGAGTCCATAGTCTCACTGCTCTTACAGTATAGAGTCCATAGTCTCACTGCTCTTACAGTATAGAGTCCATAGTCTCACTGCTCTTACAGTATAGAGTCCATAGTCTCACTGCTCTTACAGTAAAGAGTCCATAGTCTCACTGCTCTTACAGTACAGAGTCCATAGTCTCACTGCTCTTACAGTATAGAGTCCATAGTCTCACTGCTCTTACAGTAAAGAGCCCATAGTCTCACTGCTCTTACAGTAAAGAGTTCATAGTCTCACTGCTCTTACAGTAAAGAGTCCACATTCTCACTGCTCTTACAGTATAGAGTCCATAGTCTCACTGCTCTTACAGTATAGAGTCCATAGTCTCACTGTTCTTACAGTACAGAGTCCATAGTCTCACTGCTCTTACAGTAAAGAGTCCATAGTCTCACTGCTCTTACAGTAAAGAGTCCATAGTCTCACTGCTCTTACCGTAAAGAGTCCATAGTCTCGCTGCTCTTACAGTAAAGAGTCCATAGTCTCACTGCTCTTACAGTATAGAGTCCATAGTCTCACTGCTCTTACAGTAAAGAGTCCACAGTCTCACTGATCTTACCGTATAGAGTCCATAGTCTCACTGCTCTTACAGTATAGAGTCCATAGTCTCACTGCTCTTACAGTAAAGAGTCCATAGTCTCACTGCTCTTACAGTAAAGAGTCCCATAGTCTCACTGCTCTTACAGTATAGAGTCCATAGTCTCACCGCTCTTACAGTAAAGAGTCCATAGTCTCACTGCTCTTACAGTAGAGTCCATAGTCCTCACTGCTCTTACCAGTATAGAGTCCATAGTCTCATTGCTCCTTACAGAAAAGAGTCCATAGTCCTCACTGTTCTTACAGTAAAGAGTCCATAGTATCACTGCTCTTACAGTAAAGAGTCCATAGTCTCACTGCTCTTACAGTATAGAGTCCATAGTCTCACTGCTCTTACAGTAAAGATCCCATAGTCTCACTGCTCTTACAGTAAAGAAGCCATAGTCTCACTGCTCTTACAGTATAGAGTCCATAGTCTCACTGCTCTTACAGTAAAGTCCATAGTCTCACTGCTCTTACAGTAAAGTCCATAGTCTCACTGCTCTTACAGTAAAGTCCATAGTCTCACTGCTCTTACAGTAAGAGTCCATAGTCTCACTGCTCTTACAGTAAGAGTCCATAGTCTCACTGCTCTTACAGTAAGAGTCCATAGTCTCACTGCTCTTACAGTAAGAGTCCATAGTCTCACTGCTCTTACAGTAAGAGTCCATAGTCTCACTGCTCTTACAGTAAGAGTCCATAGTCTCACTGCTCTTACAGTAGAGTCCATAGTCTCACTGCTCTTACAGTAAAGTCCATAGTCTCACTGCTCTTACAGTAAGAGTCCATAGTCTCACTGCTCTTACAGTAAAGTCCATAGTCTCACTGCTCTTACAGTAAAGTCCATAGTCTCACTGCTCTTACAGTAAGAGTCCATAGTCTCACTGCTCTTACAGTAAGAGTCCATAGTCTCACTGCTCTTACAGTATAGAGTCCATAGTCTCACTGTTCTTACAGTAAAGAGACCATACTCTCACTTGCTCTTACAGTATAGAGTCCATAGTCTCACTGCTTTTACAGTAAAGAGTCCATAGTCTCACTGCTCTTACAGTAAAGAGTCCATAGTCTCACTGCTCTTACAGTATAGAGTCCATAGTCTCACTGCTCTTACAGTAAAGAGTCCATAGTCTCACTGCTCTTACAGTATAGAGTCCATAGTCTCACTGCTCTTACAGTATAGAGTCCATAGTCTCACTGCTCTTACAGTAAAGAGTCCATAGTCCTCACTGCTCTTACAGTATAGAGTCCATAGTCTCACTGCTCTTACAGTAAAGAGTCCATAGTCTCACTGCTCTTACAGTATAGAGTCCATAGTCTCACTGCTCGTACAGTATAGAGTCCATAGTCCTCACTGCTCTTACAGTATAGAGTCCATAGTCTCACTGCTCTTACAGTAAAGAGTCCATAGTCTCACTGCTCTTACAGTACAGAGTCCATAGTCTCACTGCTCTTACAGTATAGAGTCCATAGTCTCACTGCTCTTACAGTAAAGAGCCCATAGTCTCACTGCTCTTACAGTAAAGAGTCCATAGTCTCACTGCTCTTACAGTAAAGAGTCCACATTCTCACTGCTCTTACAGTATAGAGTCCATAGTCTCACTGCTCTTACAGTAAAGAGTCCATAGTCTCACTGTTCTTACAGTACAGAGTCCATAGTCTCACTGCTCTTACAGTAAAGAGTCCATAGTCTCACTGCTCTTACAGTAAAGAGTCCATAGTCTCACTGCTCTTACCGTAAAGAGTCCATAGTCTCGCTGCTCTTACAGTAAAGAGTCCATAGTCTCACTGCTCTTACAGTATAGAGTCCATAGTCTCACTGCTCTTACAGTAAAGAGTCCACAGTCTCACTGATCTTACCGTATAGAGTCCATAGTCTCACTGCTCTTACAGTATAGAGTCCATAGTCTCACTGCTCTTACAGTAAAGAGTCCATAGTCTCACTGCTCTTACAGTATAGAGTCCATAGTCTCACTGCTCTTACAGTACAGAGTCCATAGTCTCACTGCTCTTACAGTAAAGAGTCCATAGTCTCACTGCTCTTACCGTACAGAGTCCATAGTCTCACTGCTCTTACAGTACAGAGTCCATAGTCTCACTGCTCTTACAGTACAGAGTCCATAGTCTCACTGCTCTTACAGTACAGAGTCCATAGTCTCACTGCTCTTACAGTACAGAGTCCATAGTCTCTCTGCTCTTACAGTAAAGAGTCCATAGTCTCACTGCTCTGACAGTATAGAGTCCATAGTCTCACCGCTCTTACAGTAAAGAGTCCATAGTCTCACCGCTCTTACAGTAAAGAGTCCATAGTCTCACTGCTCTTACAGTACAGAGTCCATAGTCTCACCGCTCTTACAGTATAGAGTCCATAGTCTCACTGCTCTTACAGTATAGAGTCCATAGTCTCACTGCTCTTACAGTACAGAGTCCATAGTCTCACCGCTCTTACAGTATAGAGTCCATAGTCTCACTGCTCTTACAGTATAGAGTCCATAGTCTCACTGCTCTTACAGTAAGAGTCCATAGTCTCACTGCTCTTACAGTATAGAGTCCATAGTCTCACTGCTCTTACAGTATAGAGTCCATAGTCTCACTGCTCTTACAGTAAAGAGTCCATAGTCTCACTGCTCTTACAGTAGAGTCCATAGTCTCACTGCTCTTACAGTAAAGAATCTTCTTCTGTTTTTGTACTCGTCAGTGGTGATGACTGAATAGATTCACTGAGTTTTGTGATCAGTACATATGCTTCAGGTTAATCACCAGCGATATTTGGTACCTCCAAAAGAAAATGCAGACAATCAGCAATGAAACGCTCAGTGTATGCTGGGACTAGTAGTCCGTTAGTATATTGTTCTGGTGTTGCTCTATATATCAAAATTGTAGTTCATCCAGCAGAAAGATGATATAAAATATATGGCACTTACCATAAAATCCAGAAGACATGCGGCATGGCGGCTTCCTGCAGGTGCCTCACCTGGTCTCATGTTATCGTATATCGGATCCATACATATTAGTAACATTAAATGATGAGCAGAAATAACAACAGGTAAATGCAGAAGGGAGAGAAAACCTCCATTATAAATGCATTCAGTTTGTTTCCATCATTACATCCTCGTGGTACCAATGCTTCGGTACGGATATTTAAAGCTGGATCCTTTTCAAGCAGCAATTCAGTCTCCTGCTCCTATTTTTAACTCTTCATAGACCGGCAAAATGGATGTCCTGCTCTCATGGTAAGGCCTTACCCGCTGAATAAGTCATAGAGCTCCTTTCCAACCTTAATTGAATTTAACATCTCACATTATAGTTTTAGCCATATAATATGCAATCCACGAGTGGGAGGACTTGATGACATGATCACGTGGTGGGGGTAGTGACGGACGGGGGTGAAGGGCCTGCGTCTACATTAAGTACAACTGTAAGGAGTGTAAGGCCCCTTTCGCACTAGCGATTTTTCCGCGAGGGTGCAAAGCGCGACGTGAACGCATAGCACCCGCACTGAATCCTGACCTACTCATTTCAATGGGTCTGTGCACATGAGCGTTTTTTTCAAGCATTAGTTCTCCGTTGCATGAAAAACTCAGCATGTTCTATATTCCGCGTTTCTCACTCAGCTCTGGCCCCATAGAAGTGAAGGGGGCTTCAGTGAAAAACGTATCGCCTCCAGAAACAAGTCCAGATGCAATGCGTTTTTCTTGCTAGGAGATGTTGTTTGTAAACCTTCAGTTTCACTGAATGCATCCTGAACGCATCTGGAGCCAATCCGTATGATCCATGTGAAAGTGGCCTACAGCCCGAGCTTGGAGCAGATCGGAGGAAGCAGTGTCCATCTACTAATCAACAGTCTGGTATATGTTATGTGGTAATGTGAACAGTGCTGGAAGGCGTGTTGTCCCACTCAGGTACCTCAGATGGGTGAGACAGGTAAAATCCAGAGAGTGGCAGTTTTGAATCCATTTTCTGGGCTGGATTTTATTTGGACTGGCAGTTAGGCTTGGCAGTGGGAGCTGCCAGTCCACACCCTTCCAGCACAGATATTGCCTTTCACCTGAGGTGATCGCAGGTAAGGCCTGCTATAATCAGGCTGCGATAAAGTACCTCCCAGGATGTCAGTGTGCGGGAGAGAGATTCTTTGTGCAACACAGTCCTGCTGGAGGCTCTGTAAGAGTGGTCCCAGCCAGGCTGGAAGAGGGACCCGGGGTTAGGTGATAGCCTGAACTTTGGGGGACTCCGCGAGGTCTAGGAAACAACAGTCGCAAGGTCAGAGTTGGCAGGACTGCTAGACCACATACCCTCAAAGGCACTGGACTTGCTACAGCCTGAGAGGCTGGAAAAGCTGCATGTTATTACCGTGTGTGAACAGTGCTTTAAGTGAGGTAGGGATTTTTCATGTTTAGTTAGAGCCCAGACGGGCAAAGTGTTAATTTATGTTTGTTCTCTGAAAATAAAGCTCACGTTTGGACCTTGAACTTGGTGTCTGGCGAATATACTTGCGAGAGTGACCTACGGTGGAGGATGCGTCCAACGTCCGTGCTGAAAGGACAACACAGAAAGTAAAAAAGCAAAGCGGTTGCTAGGGGCAACGACATCGCAGCAAAGGGCAGCGTCGGTGCTGTTCTGGCCATTTTTTTGCTGGGTTGTAAAGGAAATTGCTGTGTGGATTTAAAGGGCCAGCAGCCCTGTGAAAGAAACTGTGAATGCTGAAATTATTTCTAGAGAGTGAGACACCTGGAGCCCAGGGACTTTGTGCAGGTGCTTCTGAATACTGCTGTATGGGAGTTAAAGGGCCAGAAGGCTGTTTGTCCGGTGGAGCAAGTGCTGCTCGGGTTATGCTGGACACTTCTACTGTGTTTGCAAGTAAAAGTGTGCAGTGAATTAAAGGGCCAGTAGCACAGCAAAAGTGGACTTGTTGCTGAAATTTTTTCCTGCTGTCATTGGGCTCATGGCGGTTGTGGTGCATAAAGCAGGGAGAAGAAATGGCCACAGCGATAGGTTACTCCCAAAGTAAGACTTTGGGGTGCAACTGCAGTTGGCCCTGAAGAGAGGGTCCTAAAAGCTGTATGGACACTTTGCAACATTCCAAGAGTCCAGTGGTGAGAGTACTTAACATTCTGCAGTTGGAGTTCCAGTGGAAAAGCGGATGTGTGTCGTTGCCAAGGGCAACCGTCGGGAAGACAAGAAGATGGAGAACAGGGCTGTTTTCCAGAGTTCCGATATTACATGCGACTGTGCACAGAGTCCTAAAGGGTGCTGCTGGAGTGACCGTCCAGAAAAAGTCGGGACTCCAGGCCATGCTGTTTCCGGTGGCAACGGTTGCAGTAAGGAGTCTGCCGGTGTTCGGGATACCAGGAATCAAGAGAAGGCTGGTGATCTCGCTAGAGATGTCCTGGTAATATCTTTGTCTCCTGAGACTACCGAATCCACGACGTCAGGCGGTAAGACTGTTCCTGTTGATAATTTAATGGCAATCCCAGTGACGGTGAGCCGGCCGCAGTGGAAACCAGCTGGGCCGGTGAGTGATAAATCACCGAGGCAAGAAACTGTGTTGGAAATGTGTGACATTGGGAAAAAAGCAGTGTCTAAACAGGCGGGTAATTCTGTTGCGGTTGCTCCCTCGCAGGAACCTGCAGGGGAGGTTCCTGGGTCGCCCAAAGAGCCTGATTGGGGTGGTGAAAGTCACAGATCCCAAGCTAGCCCGGGTAAGAGGTAGCATGATAGCCACTCGAGAGACTGATAAAATGTTAAATGTTTGGGACAATTATGCGGATAATACAGATTATCAGGTACTGAGAGGGAGACTCCAGTAAGAACGGGGTCTTGTCAACTTGATGTTACAAATACGCTCATACATGAGGGAATGTTGGGCCGGAATTTCCCTTTATGCTTGGAGATTTTGAGTAATGGAGACACTTCTGCAGAGAGTGACAAATCTCCTGTAGAACCTGCACCTGTCTCTTTAAATGATAATGTGAAGGAGCTGCACATTAAGAACAAGGGTGCAGATAAGATGTGAAAGTGTCAAGTTACTTAAACGCATAATGACAATGCGGATTTTTGTAAAAGATGTAAGCATGAGATGCCTTTTCCATTTCAGGTCATGGACAGGGGAGAAGCGCCCTCTGGTGGAAAACATATAAATGATGCAGAAGTGCAGATAAATGTTGTGAACACAGAGTGGAGCAATCCTACTCTGGTGAACGTGCAAGAAAGGGTGGCTTAGAGGTGTACCACACGTACCAGAGGTGGATATGCAGTCTCCACAGTGTTCTAGGTTCAATAAGCTAATGTCCCGGGTGGGGATTAACTCGTCAGTGCCCCTAGAGGTCAGTGCTAATAATGACACGAGCAGTATAGGTGACGTATGTGCTGTGACCATTAGCAACTCCGAGAGGGAAGCTACCATGTCAAAGTCTTGCGAAGTTTAGGTGGTTACTAGTAGTGACCAGATGACAGTTGTATCTGACGAGACGAGGATTAAGTCAGGAGACATCAGCCTAGTGTCTAAGACGCATACCCAGGCAATGATAGTTGACCTGACAGGTCAGTAGAGCTACAAACTTGAAGATGTTTTTGCTCGCTCCGCACAGAGATGTTCTCACAGAGCAATTGGAGAAAGCTCCAGAGGAGTCGAAGGAGGAGACTCAGAAAGAGATGAATGGACTGAAGGATCTGGAGTCACAAATAGAAGCGGAAATTCTCCAACTTCAAGAGGAACTTGCAGCTGCTGAGTGATCAAGACATCATGCGCAGCAGGTAAGGGATGAGGTGGCTCAGGAGCTCTCAAACAGCATCTCAGGCAAATCTGCACTCTTGGAGGAGAAAAAACATTTGGAAGCTGGGATTGCTCAACTTGACCAAGAGTTACGTGATCGAATGGTGGACAGGGACCACCAGAGACAAATTATGTTTATGTTGGAGAAGAAACAGAAGAAGGTCAACCCGCTCCTGGCTGAAGAGAAATACATCTCGGCTCGATATGCCAAAGAGACTGACCGAGCGGAGACTGATGCTCAGGAAAAGGAGACCAAGGCCCTCTCCTTCGCTAGAGACCTTAAAGAAGCACTTAAGGAGTGAGAAGAGTCTGAGAGGCTGAACAAGCAACTTATATCGGAGATGAAGGGTCTCATGAGCTCAAAGGATGACGTCAGGAAGTCTAAGCCAGAGTCTGTTAAGAATGGGTCTGGAGATGGTGGCGTTGCAGTGCTGGTCGACTCAGAGAAGATGGAAGATCTTTCTGCTAAACCCGTTGATGGGGCTGAAATGGATGCAGAGGCCAAGAGACTCATGGCAGAGTGTAGCCAGGTCGTGAAAGACGTCCCCTCCGCCTACAAGACCTTCCAAGTAGCTAGCAGCATGCTGGGGAAGAAATACGAGGAGATGGATGACCAGTATGTGGATCCTGTTTACTACGATGGGCCGACTCTCCTGAAGGCCTCCCGAAAGGAGAACAGCGCCCGGTGTGAGCCTCTGGAGAAAAGACCAGAAGTTGATAAGTCTGGTGAAGATCCCAGTGTTCCCGGTGACTCCTACCTCGGTGAGAAAGAGGAGGTGTTAAGAATACAAGTATATGATGCCATGTCCGAGGAGGATGACAAAGAGACCAAGGCTGAAGAAGAGTCTGCTGAAGTGGGGAGAGCCATTGGAGAAGCAGAAGACCCTGAAACTGAGGCCACATCTGAGGAAAACACTGTGGATAAAGAAGTGAGCATGCTCCGTAAAGTAAAAAAATTGATGCGATCTTTTGAAAAAATAAAGAATCAAGGAGTGCGAGGGCATATCATCGTCACTCTGAAAATAGTAGAGAGAGAGTGTATCTGGCCGTTAGTTGGGCACCGAAGACCCTTAGGCAGTTTCTATTGGGTGTAAAGTCAGTGTTTATGACAAACCAAGCTCGGCTGGCCTGGGTGTGGCAAAATGAAGGGAAACCTGTGACGCTGGGGTAACGTTGAGCCGGAAGGTGGCAGGATAATGCGGATGCCCGGTCACAAGCATCCGGTTGGTACAAGTGTTTACCCCCACAGATCTGAACAGAGAGGGGGGGGGGGGATATGTGGTAATGTGAACAGTGCTGGAAGGCATGTTGTCCCACTCAGGTACCTCAGATGGGTGAGACAGATAAAAGGCGGGCATAAAGTAGCTCCCAGGATGTCAGTGTGCAGGAGAGAGATTATTTGTGCAACAGCGTCCTGCTGGAGGCTCTGTAAGAGTGGTCTCATCTTGGCTGGCTGAGGGGCCTGGAGCTAGGTGATGAACTTTGGGGGACTCCACGAGGTCTGGGAAACGACGGTCGCAAGGTCAGAGTTGGCAGGACTGCTAGACCACATACCCCCAAAGGTACTGGACTTGCTACAGCCTGAGAGGCTGGAAAAGCCGCATGTTATCTATAAGTGAGGTAGGGATATTTCATGTTTAGTTAGAGCCCAGACAAGCAAGGTGTTAATTTATGTTTGTTCTGTGAAAATAAAGCTCACGTTTGGATCTTGAACTTGGTGTCTGGTGAAGATACTTGTGAGAGTGACCCCCAGAAGAGAGCTAATCCCTTACAGTTAATAGTGCAAAGAGCAAGGATAAAGACTATGGGGGTCATTTATTAAGACCAGTATTTTAGACGCTGATCTTAATAACCCCTATAGCTGGCAGTGGATCCGGCGAAGTTATGAAAAGGCACCAGCGGTGTATCCAGTGCCAGTCTGTCAGACAGCCTCCCTGCTGGCTTACATTTAGTCCATTTCCTTCCCCGCCCTCGCCACACCCAGTTTTTTAGACCGGGCGCGAGCGGGGAAAATGGAAGATTACAATATAGACGTATTTCTGGATAGTAAATGACCCCCTATATACTAACATAAGCTATCTGTGCAGCAAGCTAATGACTATATCTAATCGACTAACATTACTGAAGACTGGGCTATCTGGGCAGGAAAATCATTTACCAACAACTGTGATATCTGACTAATGTTGGAACTAAGGATGAGGGAACCAGTTCACACCAAACCAGGTTCGGTCCGAACTTTGATATTTTTCAGACAGCAGGTGAACCGGAATATTTTCAGGTTGATCTCAGACAAATCCACTACAAAGGTGTGTAGCGCTATTTTAGTGCACAAGTCAGTGGGAAAAAGGCAGTAGGGAAGAAGAAGGGTTCTCGCATGATCCTGCGAGGAAGTGGGCAGCAGCTTGTCCTGACTGGCTCCCAGACAGACAGACAGCCTGGGTGAGCCAATCAGTGCTGCCGCAGCAGGGAGGTGACTGAGCAGAACGAGCAGAACGCCATTCTGTGCTGGGCTGTGAATGAGGGTGGCTGGGTCTTACAGTGTCAGCAAGGAAAACCATCTTAGGGAAAGTGAAAAATAAGCGAAAAACTGTACAACCTCTGTTTTACCATTAATCTACCATAGCATATAAAATACTAGAGGGCTCTATGTATCAGGGCATCTCACATATTACAATTTTTTATTATGTTTTACAGTTTGAAACACTGTATAAATATTAGGGCTAAATCGGTTTATCTCCTCTCACACAGTTTTTTTTTTGGGGGGGGGGGTGATATATTTAATAAAACCAGCATATAGGTGATCAGTATACCAATACACACTAAGGTAACAATTTACTTGCGAGTGTTGGCACAATATTAAGGGTCAGACCTCAATCATCTGTTTCCATGAATTTAATTTCCATACTTGAATTGTTCAATTTAATTAAACAAGCATATATTACTACAGCAAAACACAGTGTAGGACAGCAATCTACCTGTAACTGATAATGAGAAATTGAGCATCAGGGCTCAATCATCAGTTTTCCTGTACTCATTTCCAAATTACACATTGTATCAGAGACGAGACTGTGTCCTGTACTCATTTCCACATGGTTGGAATTAATTTTTTTGAGTTTGATCAATTTAATTAACCAGCATATATATATATATGTGACCAATACAGCAAAACACAGCGTACTGCAGTAATTGACCTGCGCGTGTTAACATGAAATTGAGCGTCAGGCCTGGTCCTTAATCATCCGTTTGTGTACATTTGTTTTTCAACACTGTTGAATTTAGAATTTTTTGGGGGGGAAGTGTCCAGTGGCAGAACAAGCTATCTAGCAAGAAGTAGTAGTATTAGTTGTAGGCCGCAATTGTCCCTTTTGGCTTCGGAAAGGCACAATATTATAGTTGAGGATAAGGTTGTAGATTGGATGGCTCACTCCTCTTCAGTCACAGCAGGCTTCAGAGTCCAACACCGTGCCATGGAGCCAAGGGTCACAGCGTTCCTTCTGCTCCTCTTCCTTGCAGCCCCAAAGAAGGCTTTCAGTGGAGTCCTCTCAGTCTTCACCAGTCTTCACTCCTAGTGTGGCACTTTCTTTTTTTTTTCTAAGAAGTGGCAAGAAATTCCACCACGCCCTACAGCAGATTCCGCCTAGCAGTGAGCCCGGTGACATCACTGGAATTAATGGACGAGCTTTTGCAATGCCCTAGTCTGTAAAGTCCCGGTACGTCACTGGATCTACTGAAAAAGTGCTTACCTGTGTGGTTCAGAGCAGGGCAAGGGAAAGCATCGGAGCATGAAATGCTGTGATGCTTATATCAGAGAAGCTGCCTGGGTGAATAAGGAGATATGTCCGAGTTCAGCTCTGAACCCAGTCAACCCCTTTAACAGAAATGTATCCCCCACCGGAAGTCTTACTCTTTTTGTAATAACGACTTTGTGTCCATCAAATAAGAAGAGTCGCTTCTTAGGAGTGGTCTCCCTGATAAAGGACCTGTTGGTGATCCACAATCAGCCACAACTGGACGTCCCGAGGGATTATATATAGCCAGGTCCATAAATATTGGGACATGGACACAATTCTAAAATTTTTGGCTCTATACACCACCACAATGGATTTGAAATGAAACAAACAAGATGTGCTTTACCTGCAGACTGTCAGCTTTACCTGCAGACTGTCAGCTTTACCCGCAGACTGTCAGCTTTACCTGCAGACTGTCAGCTTTACCTGCAGACTGTCAGCTTTACCTGCAGACTGTCAGCTGTAATTTGAGGCCAAATCAGGTGAACGGTGCAGGAATTACAGCAGTTGCATCTGTGCCTCCCACTTGTTAAGGGACCAGAAGTAATGGGACACAATAATAATCATAAATCAAACTTTCACTTTTTAATACTTGGTTGCAAATCCTTTGCAGTCAATTACAGCCTGAAGTCTGGAACGCATAGACATCACCAGACGCTGGTTTCATCCCTGGTGATAGTTGCAGTAGAGGCCTGGCAGAGCGTCTTCAGTTCCTGCTTGCTCTTGGGGCATTTCCCCTTCAGTTTTGTCTTCAGCAGTGAAATGCTCAATCGGATTCAGGTCCGGGGATTGACTCGGCCATTGCATAACATTCCACTTCTTTCCTTTAAAAAACTCTTTGGTTGCTTTTGCAGTATGCTTTGGGTCATTGTCCATCTGCACTGTGAAGCGCCGTCCAATGAGTTCTGAAGCATTGGGCTGAAGATGAGCAGATAATATTGCCCCAAACACTTCAGAATTCATCCTGCTACTTTTGTCAGCAGTCACATCATCAATAAATACAGGAGAACTAGTTCCATTGGCAGCCATACATGCCCACGCCATGACACTACCACCACCATGCTTCACTGATGAGGTGGTATGCTTAGGATCATGAGCAGTTCCTTTCCTTCTCCATCCTCTTCTCTTCCCATCACTCTGGTACATGTTGATCTTGGTCTCATCTGTCCATAGGATGTTGTTCCAGAACTGTGAAGGCTTTTTTAGATGTCGTTTGGCAAACTCTAATCTGGCCTTCCTGTTTGAGGCTCACCAATGGTTTCCATCTTGTGGTGAACCCTCTGTATTCACTCTGGTGAAGTCTTCTCATGATTGTTGACTTTGACACACATACACCTACCTCCTGGAGAGTGGTCTTGATCTGGCCAACTGCTGTGACGGGGGTTTTCTTCACCAGGGAAAGAATTCTTCGTCATCCACCACAGTTGTTTTCCGTGGTCCTCCAGGTCTTTTGGTGTTGCTGAGCTCCCCGGTGCGTTCCTCCTTTATAAGAATGTTCCAAGCAGTTGTTTTGGCCGCGCCTGATGTTTTTGCTATCTCTCTGATGGGTTTGTGGTGTTTTTCAGCCTAATGATGGCTTCACTGATAGTGACCGCTCTTTGGATCTCATCTTGAGAGTTGACAGCAACAGATTCCAAATGCAGATATCAGACTGGAAATGACCTCTGGACCTTGTATCTCCTCATTGTAATTGGGACAATGAGGGAATAACACACACCGGCCATGGGACAGCCGAGAAGACAATTGTCCCATTACTTCTGGTCCCTTAACAAGTGGGAGGCACAGATGCAACTGCTGTAATTCCTGCACCGTTCACCTGATTTGGGTGTAAATACCCTCAGATTACAGCTGACAGTCTTCAGGTAAAGCCGACAGTCTGCAGGTACAGCTGACAGTCTGCAGGTAAAGCCGACAGTCTGCAGGTAAAGCCGACAGTCTGCAGGTAAAGCCGACAGTCTGCAGGTAAAGCACATCTTGTCCGTTTCATTTCAAATCCATTGTGATAGTGTATAGAGCCAAAAATGTTAGAATTGTGTCCATGTCCCAATATTTATGAACCTGACTGTATAGTGTATGAATCGTAGGGACAAAATACCTGTAACGCTCCAACGGGTGTGGACCCGCTGTGCCACTTACTGGTTTGGCTTTGGGCCAAACTTGGGAGCGGAATCTTAGTGTTCCCCTGGTCTTCACCTTTATCCCGCTCCAAGATGCGGAAGCTGGTCTTAGCTGCACGGGAGACACCAGGTTGCTACTGCAAGAGTGGTCCCAGTTAAGTGGCAGATGCAAGCACTGGGGATACAGGCAGGTGGAGCGAGCTGTCGCTGGATGGAGGAAGCGCAGCAGCAGAGTCATATAAAGCAGAGCTGAGTGAGTGATTAAGCAGGCTGGAGCTGTTAGAACAGCAGAGCTGAAAAGCTCCGGTGCAGCAGGTGTAACAAGCTGAACAGCAGACTAAGGTCAGGATACAGTCTAAGGTTGGAAGCAGGATAACAACACAGGAACTACCAGCTGGAACCTTCGCTGTAGAAAACTACAATATTGCTCAGGCATCACAGGAAGGTGGAAGCACCCTTATACAGGTGGTGCCTGGCCAGGATTGGAGAGAAGGCGGAATCAGGGGCGTGCACGAACACTTAAAGAAACAGGACGCGTGCGGCTCCTACAAGGTGCAACTGAAGCTGTCCGGAAAGCGGGTCTGGAGCCTGCAGCGGAGAGGAGGAGCCGTGTGTGCATAGCAGGATGCGCTGCAAGCTGGCGGCGCCAACTGCCATTGTTACAATACCATTTTGCAATAGATGGACTTTTTGAATATAATCGTTTTACCATTTTCTTGGAAGTGACAGCCAACTCCACGCCTTTACGTAGGGGTGACAGTAATTTCCCAGCACATTCACACATTGGATTTTGCTTTAAGCTTTCATAGACCTCCATATCTCCCAACTGACGATTTGCTCCCCTCAAACAGTTTCCCTTTGACATCTCCACTGCGTTTCCTCCCTTGTTGGCGGGTTTTATAGTGAAATCCTGCCGACTCTTTAACCAGCTCAAAGCTCTTGTTTCCCGTTCAGATAAATTATTCTCACTTCTATATTGTATTAGTGATTTCAGATCAGCTTGTACTTCAATTGCACTACCTGGCGTAATAGGAATATGCTCTAATTCTACGTATAGTTCTTTGTCAGTAAAATGACCATTAGAATTTAATCCGAATTTCAGGAAAAATTAGTTTTTCAACAAAGCCAAATTTCTTCACAACTCGTGGTAAAGAATCAAATTTTTTACCAAAATGGCTGCCCCACATTTGAGGACATGGAGCAAGGAACTCTGGGAAGGCGGGATCACCCACAATGCCATGCATGCAGCCAATCAGCAGCCAGCCAGTCCTGTGATGTCACAGCCCTATAAATAGCGGCAGACATCTTGGATTCTGCCATCTTCCAGTGCACTTAGTGCAGGCGCTAGGGACAGTGTTAGAAAAAACTTCATTGTGCAAAAAAAAGAAAACGATTTACAAGTTCAGGGAAAGATTATTCAAGGTGCAGGGAAAGGATAGGGAGCAATCATTCAACAGCATTTATGTAGAACAGGGTTCAGTCGGGGAGGAGCAATCCTATTACACCTTGCTGCACTGACTGCGGAGCCACATTGCCATTATACAGCTCTGTAATTCCAGCAAACCGTTCTTGTTATTGGGGTGCAAGTGCTCTGCGATACAGCCATTAACCGGGGTTATTACAAGGAAATATTTCTACGTCTTATTAACCCTTGTGCGGTGCAGTTATAGGTTCTAAAGCATTTTTTGGCTTGTATTAGTGGGGAAAAAAGGGCTTATTAGCTGTTGTGTGTTGAAGTGTGAAAATTACAGCCCTTTTTGTCCACCTCCACACTGTCATTGTGCCATTCTGTGGCCTCCTCCTGATGCTGCCGCCACCTCCCGACTCTGTCAGTGTGCCACTCTGCGATCTCCTCATGCTGCTTCCACCTCACCACTATGTCATTGGGCCACTCTGTGGACTTCTCATGCTGTTCCCACCCTCCCCACTTCATGTCTGGGCCAGTATTTTGCCTTTCGGCCTGGCTGACATCATCATTTATTTGACCCTTCTTCTGATCTGTCAGAAGGAAAGAAAAATGAGATGCACAATGTATCCTGTCTGTGTAGCAGCTGTAAGGCCTGTGTGGTCCCATCAGAATTGGCTTGTGATTTGGTAGCCGAAAGCAGGAGTGGGTGCAAAACACAGAAGACATGCAAATATTCCATTCACATTTCATCTGTTTTGGATCCGTTCCTGTTTTTTGGGCATTAGCATTTTTTTGGGGGTTATTGCTTTTATGGATCAGAGGAAGGGCAAAATAATCAGTGACGTCACCACACACTTACTGCTGACACCCTCTCCACTCTGTCGGGGGCTCTATTTGTATAAGCGTTTAATAGAACAGGTTCTGTAGACATCTATGTGGAATCAGCTGACGAGGGTGTAAGAGGAGTGCGCTCCTTCCTGGAGCTAACATCGACCTGTAAGGATGAGTTCATACTAGAGTAATTTGGTCAGTTTTGGCCACGTGACTGCCCAAATAAGTGAAGTGTGCAGTGATTCTAAGTGCGACGCCTGTCATCTGCATGTCATACGTACTCACAGTATTATTTCACTACCACAGAAGACTCCCTATGCATGTTACTGCAAGGCTGTCACGGTACCTCCCGTGAAAGAGGTTAGAAGATCTGAGAGACTGGCCGCAAGTTTGGTCATCTCACACCCTGTTTTCACTTCTTGCAGTGTTGTTGTTGGTAATGACCACACCTCTTGTCTCAGATGTAGCTTGTGGTCATTACTGTTCCTCTATTTAGTCTGGATTCACACTTCATACCATGCGGTTGATATTCTTTGCCTGGAGTTGGAAGAGCTGTTGTGTGGTCATCATCTGAGTTCCTGCTCATCCATTTTATATTAAAGATAAGTGTACTTCTCTTGGTATTTTGATGCTCCCATTTGCTCGTTGCTTACTAGGTCTCAGGGAGACGCTGGTTCGTTCATCTGGGAAGAAACCAGTAGTCTCAGACCAAGTCACTAATCTTAGGGCTTTTCAGGGTTACTAGGGCCTAGATTTCTGGTGTATGAATATTACCACCTTGAGGGTCTATTCATACTGACAGGAGTCAGGGCTAGGTTTAGGGTTTCCTTAGGTAGTCACCATTTCCCTTTCCCTAGCCTTGAGGCCTAGTTCCTGCTCATTTTCCTTCTGTTGTTATTCTGGTGTCCCGTCCCCCCCCCCCCTACACTGTGACAAAGGCCCAGTGTTCTACATCACTATAAAGACTCTCTGCCGCCAGGAAATAGCCATTTTTTTATGTGATTCACCGTGAATAAATTCAGATTAAACCAAGTTTTTTCAAAAACATTTGTCGGACCGGCCGAATCAAATTTTAAAAAAATTTGCTCATATCTAATGAATATGTAAGCTAAAACCCAAAGGTCCCGAAAATGCTGGAGAATTACCTTCCAGTTTTATCTTCTTGTTCGGCAGAATATTTATAAAATTGTAATTTACGTAAGGACACAGACAGCTCCAAAGCCTACAGATCAAACCTATCAGAAATACAATCATCTAAACCTTTAGATGACAAGTCTATACAACCCTGTTGGAGGACAACCCCCTGATCTGCTTACTGCCACATTCAATCACTTCCATCCATCCAGATGTAAAACCTGCATTTCATCTCCATCAACAGTCCCAGAGTCCATTCCCGGGTATGAATCCCCAACTAGTACTTTTCTTATTTTCTCTTCAGGTTCTTGGACCACTACTTTTCCTACTTGCACCACGAGACTTGTTTCTCTTTCATACCTCTTCTTCTTTCCTTGTTTTCTCCTCCATCATTGTCTCCACTTCACGTCTTTCCCCACCACCTCAAGGGGCTCCTGCCACAATGATATTTTTTTTCTCCTTTGGACCTCATGATCCTCTGCAGCGTTTGAATCCAATCCTGAATTGGTCTTCCAGACTCCCAGGATTTTATTAATCTTTTGTTGTCGAGTTTTTTTCTTCTACGTCTATTCATATGAATAACATACCTCCCAACTTTTTGGACAGTCAAAGAGGGACACTTATGGTTCATTGTGTAAAAGATCGATTTTCCTGCACATCTACAGTACAGACCAAAAGTTTGGACACACCTTCTCATTCAAAGGGTTTTCTTTATTTTCATGACTATGACAATTGTAGATTCACACTGAAGGCATCAAAACTATGAATTACCACATGTGGAATTATATACATAACAAACAAGTGTGAAACAACTGAAAATATGTCATATTCTAGGTTCTTCAAAGTAGCCACCTTTTGCTTTGATTACTGCTTTGCACACTCTTGGCATTCTCTTGATGAGCTTCAAGAGGTAGTCACCTGAGATGGAAGCTGGATATTAGGGCGAGTGCCATATTTTAAGTGATTTTTCTGCTGGATGAACCATGCTCTCAAAAGCATGCTCATTGTTACTCACAAGTGTAAGATGGAAGTAAAGTTTAACTTTACCAGCAGCGAAGGCTATTTGTGTAAGGAATTCAAGCAGGGGATACTAAATGATGTCTGCTGGAGTGTGGGGACCTACAGATTTTCACATTTTCATGTAACCTGAATTCTTGTAAGGTTCAGGCCACCTTCACCATCACATCACCTTGAAGGGATGAAAATTATAGTAAATGTTCCTAAGAAAGTGTTTTCTGATCTTGACTTTCACCTATTCCTCAGATATTCCAGTAACTAGAAGGAAAAGCCATCTACAGCATAGTACCCTCATAAATGGTAGCAGACAGTATGACTTCGTAAATAAAACCAGCTACCGCATCCCTGTAAATAATGCCAGACAGTATTCTTTCTTAAAAAAGTACCAAGTTTCTAAGTCAGTACTCAATATGCCTGATATTTCTTTATTTCAGATCCAGTCATGAATTTCCCAACAACTACAACGATAACTACAATGACAACTACAACACCAACTACAATGACTACAACAACCACACCTACAACACCAACCACAACTACATCAACTCCAACACCAACCACAACACCAACCACAACTACAACACCAACCACAACTACTACAACACCAACCACAACTACTACACTAACTACAACTACAATGACTACAACACCAACTACACCAACTACGATGACTACAACACCCACCACAACTACTATACTAACTACAATGACTACAACACCAACCACAACTACACCAACTACGATGACTACAACACCAACCACAACTACTACACTAACTACAACGACTACAACACCAACCACAACAACTACGATGACTACAACACCAACCACAACTACGATGACTACAACACCAACCACTACTACTACACTAACTACAACTACAATGACTACAACACCAACCACACCAACTACAACTACGATAACTACAACACCAACCACAACTACTACACCAACCACAACTACAACACTAACTTCAACTACAATGACTACAACACCAACCACAACTACTACAACACCAACTACAACACTAACTACAACTACAATGACTACAACACCAACTACAACTACACTGACTACAACACCAACCACAAATACAACACCAACTACAACTACAATGACTACAACACTAACTACAACTACAACACCAACCACAACAACTATAAAACAAACAACGAGTACAACTACTACAACAACCACAACTACTACAACAAGTAAGTCAACAAAAATGTTCTCCAACCTGTAGACAAGAAAAATGTCAAAGAATTGTATCTCCAGTATAGATTATCCAACGTACAAACAGCAAGTACCTCACTGCACCCTCACTGAATATAACAGTTATATGATTATATAATCTCTGAGGCTTAGATTATACCGAGCAGCATGAAGTGTCAGGGTTTGTTGTGTAGAGAACCTTTGTTTTATAGATTTACAGTAACCCGAATCTTCTCATTTTCTCTCTTTTTCAGAGTTCACATCATGTAAGTACCTGATCTTCCACCTCATCCTAAGGTTCTGAATGGAACAGTGCCTCTTGGAGGTGCAGCACATTATCTGGAACAAGGACTTCTAAAACTTTGTTGCATATTTTCCATTTAACATGGCTTGAAATGTTCCTTATATTACAAAGATGAAACAATATATTATTATTACCATAATGGCCTGTCAGCTTTTCTATGGCCAAATTCTCTACAGTCTGTCACGGTCTTGTTTCTTCATTGTGCCTTCTAACCTATGTCTAGAATTTCACATCTTGTGTTCCTCTAGAAACTATCATCTTATGTTGCTCCATAATGATTAATCTTCTGTTACTTGAGAATTTCCCATCATGCATTCCTCTTTAAAGAAGCACTCCGTACAAAAACTTTTATTCTCTGATCTATTAGAAAGATAGATGATGTAAATTGTAGTGAAGGTAATTTTTTTTCTTTTACCATTGACTGTATTTGTGAGTTATAACCTCCCTTCTGATCCTCAGCTGTGTCATGTGACCAGCAGTCTGACTTTCCAAATAACACAGCATCTTATGAGTGGAAAGGAAGCCGGTTTCTCTATGTATTCCTATGGGAGCCTCAATGTCAACCTCATTGGACATTGCTGAGGATCAGAAGGGAGGTTATAACTTAGAAATACAGTCACTGCTAAGACGATTACCTTCGCTACAGTTTACATAATCTAACTTTCTAACAGGTCAGAGAATATTGTGGCAGTCCAGTGTCTCTAGAATGTCATGTCTTCTGTTCCACCAGAGTGCCTCTTCCAGTGTCTCCAGAATGTCATTTCTAATGTCTCTTGAATATCCCATCTTCTGTTCCTTCAGAACTTAGCATTTATTTTCATTTTCCATCTGGTCTTTCTACAAAATGTTCCTTCTAGTATGTTTCCAGAATACTCTGTGCTTCTCCAAAATTTCTTATCTTACTGTATGTTCCTCCAGAATGTTTCCTGTTTAATGTTATGTTCTTCTGGAATAGCCCGTCTTGCTTTCCTTCAGAATGAATTGTCTTAGGTTTCTTCTGAATATCCCATCTTGTGTTATCCCAGAAAGACCAGTCTTTTACTTCTTCTGAATATCCCATCTTGTGTTACTTCTACAAAAACATTTTATATATCCCCACAATGACCTGTTACTTCAGAATGTCCATCTTTTTTTTTTATAATTGTGTTTTTATTGAAATACAACGGCACTTATTCTTTTAGTCATTTCAGAAATTCCATCTTGATTCTCCAGAACATTAGAGCTTGTGTTCCAGGGTCTTCTGTACTAACTGTATTCAGAATGTCTGTTTTGTTTCTCCAAAATGTCCCCATCTTGTGTTTCCCTGAAATATCCTATGTTCTGCTCTTCTTCTGTCTAGTCATCTCAGAATGTCCTGTCTTGTTCTTGTCTATTCGTACTGTCTATGCTGTGTTTCTTCAGAATGGCTTTGTGTTTGTGCCGTATATACAGGGCGAGAATATCAGAAATATTGTCATTTTATGTGGTCCTTGTGTATAAATCAATTCATTTTATATTGGTACAGTCAGAGCTTAGATGCATATTGCTTCCTAAAACATTCAGGCAGTTTGGTTTATTGGTCAGATAGCTGGTTGGTCAGCTCCTTGGTTGGTTGATGAGATGGTTGACCGGCTGCTGTTTGATGAGTAGCCTTCAGTGCTCCGTTTTCTCTTTGCCTGAGTGGTTTTGGTTCTCATGTGACTCACCCTTTAATACAACATACAAGTATTTTGATTATGTTTTTATGCCTCAAACAGATGCAAAATCCTGCAACTTCTGTAATTCTACAATTTCCACCATCTGTAACGTAAGGAGCGGCTACGTCATCTGTTCCTGCGCTGCTGGCTACATTGGAAATGGGGTGGACTGCACGAGGATGGTATTCTGTGATAAATACAAGTGCTGTCCTAAGGGATATAACTGGGACTTGAATAAGAAGTTATGTGTGGATATCAACGAATGTCTAAGCCCAACTCTGAACACGTGTTCCCCAACAGAGACCTGCAACAACCTCAATGGTATTTACCTCTGTGTTCCCAACCCCTCGGCCCTCTGCTCCGGCACAGCTTGCTCCAGCGACCAGGACTGTCTGCAAATAAATGGCAAATATCAATGTGCTGATCCCTGTGACTGGTATTCTCTGCTGAATGGGGACGATAGATTGTCCTCCATTGATTCCGCTGGCAGATTCAGCACTGACAGATACAACTTTGGATGGTTCCGTTATGTTGGGAAAAACACTGCCAGCTTGAAAGTTGGAACCGTGGGGCCCTTAAAATGTGGCTCCCTTGAACCATTTTCTCTTAGGGACGTTCATCCAAATATTGGTGATGGGATCAAGTTGCTGCCCTTAATCAGCAATTCCCTGAGGGGAACTATAAATGCTGGTAATCTTCCAGTGAAGGCCTGCCCCAAAGGATACTACGTGTACAAGTTCTCAGGAATGCTCAAGCATGATGTCTACTGCACAGGTAAGACCTCAGCACACCTGTATGTATGACTCCAGCACACCTGTATGTATGACCCCAGCACACCTGTATGTATGACTCCAGCACACCTGTATGTAAGACTCCAGCACACCTGTATGTATGACTCCAGCACACCTGTATCTATGACTCCAGCACACCTGTATGTATGACTCCAGCACACCTGTATGTATGACCCCAGCACACCTGTATGTATGACTCCAGCACACCTGTATGTATGACTCCAGCACACCTGTATGTATGACCCCAGCACACCTGTATGTATGAATCCAGCACATCTGTATGTATGACTCCAGTACACCTGTGCATATGATTCCAGCACACCTATACTCCAGCACACCTGTATGTATGACTCCAGCACACCTGTATCTATGACTCCAGCACTCCTGTATGTATGACCCCAGCACACCTGTATGTATGGCCCCAGCACATCTGTATCTATGACTCCAGCACTCCTGTATGTATGGCCCCAGCACACCTGTATCTATGACTCCAGCACATCTGTATGTATGACTCCAGTACACCTGTGCATATGATTCCAGCACACCTATACTCCAGCACACCTGTATGTATGACTCCAGCACACCTGTATGTATGACTCCAGCACACCTGTATCTATGACTCCAGCACTCCTGTATGTATGACTCCAGCACACCTGTATGTATGACTCCAGCACACCTGTATGTATGGCCCCAGCACACCTGTATCTATGACTCCAGCACACCTGTATGTATGACTCCAGCACACCTGTATCTATGACCCCATCACACCTGTATCTATGACTCAAGCACACCTGTATGTATGACTCCAGCACACCTGTATCTATGGCCCCAGCACACCTGTATCTATGACTCCAGCACACCTTTATGTATGACTCCAGCACACCTGTATGTATGACTCCAGCACACCTGTATGTATGACTCCAGCACACCTTAATGTATGACTCCAGCACACCTGTATGTATGACCCCAGCACACCTGTATCTATGACTCCAGTACACCTGTATGTATAACCCCAGCACACCTGTATCTATGACTCCAGCACATATGTATGTATGACTCCAGTACACTTGTATGTATGACTCCAGCACATATGTATGTATGACTCCAGCACACCTGTATTTATGACTCCAGCACACCTGTATTTATGACTCCAGCACACCTCTATGTATGGCCCCAGCACACCTGTATGTATGAATCCAGCACATCTGTATGTATGACTCCAGCACACCTGTATCTATGACCCCAGCACACCTGTATGTATGACCCCAGCACACCTGTATGTATGACTCCAGTACACCTGTATCTATCACTCCAGTACACCTGTATGTATAACCCCAGCACACCTGTATCTATGACTCCAGCACATATGTATGTATGACTCCAGCACACCTGTATGTATGACTCCAGCACACCTGTATCTATAACTCCAGCACACCTGTACCTATGAATCCAGCACACCTGTATCTATGACCCCAGAACACCTGTATCTATGACCCCAGCACACCTGTATCTATGACTCCAGCACTCCTGTATGTATGACCCCAGCACACCTGTATGTATGAATCCAGCACATCTGTATGTATGACTCCAGTACACCTGTGCATATGATTCCAGCACACCTATACTCCAGCACACCTGTATGTATGACTCCAGCACACCTGTATGTATGACTCCAGCACACCTGTATCTATGACTCCAGCACTCCTGTATGTATGACTCCAGCACACCTGTATGTATGACTCCAGCACACCTGTATGTATGACTCCAGCACACCTGTATGTATGAATCCAGCATATCTGTATGTATGACTCCAGTACACCTGTGCATATGATTCCAGCACACTTATACTCCAGCACACCTGTATGTATGACTCCAGCACACCTGTATGTATGGCCCCAGCACACCTGTATCTATGACTCCAGCACACCTGTATGTATGACTCCAGCACAACTGTATCTACAGACGTGGACAAAATTGTTGGTACCCTTTGGTCAATGAAAGAAAAAGTCACAATGGTCACAGAAATAACTTTAATCTGACAAAAGTAATAATAAATTAAAATTCTATAAATGTTAACCAATGAAAGTCAGACATTGTTTTTCAACCATGCTTCAACAGAATTATGTAAAAAAATAAACTCATGAAACAGGCATGGACAAAAATGATGGTACCCCTAACTTAATATTTTGTTGCGCAACCTTTTGAGGCAATCACTGCAATCAAACGCTTCCTGTAACTGTCAATGAGACATCTGCACCTCTCAGCAGGTATTTTGGCCCACTCCTCATGAGCAAACTGCTCCAGTTGTGTCCGGTTTGAAGGGTGCCTTTTCCAGACTGCATGTTTCAGCTCCTTCCAAAGATGCTCAATAGGATTGAGGTCAGGGCTCATAGAAGGCCACTTTAGAATAGTCCAATTTTTTCCTCTTAGCCATTCTTGGGTGTTTTTAGCGGTGTGTTTTGGGTCATTGTCCTGTTGCAAGACCCATGACCTGCGACTGAGACCAAGCTTTCTGACACTGGCTAGTACATTTCTCTCTAGAATTCCTTGATAGTCTTGAGATTTCATTGTACCCTGCACAGATTCAAGACACCCTGTGCCAGACGCAGCAAAGCAGCCCCAGAACATAACAGAGCCTCCTCCATGTTTCACAGTAGGGACAGTGTTCTTTTCTTGATATGCTTCATTTTTTCGTCTGTGAACATACAGCTGATGTGCCTTGGCAAAAACTTCGATTTTTGTCTCATCTGTCCACAGGACATTCTCCCAGAAGCTTTGTGGCTTGTCAACATGTAGTTTGGCATATTCCAGTCTTGCTTTTTTATGATTCGTTTTCAACAATGGTGTCCTCCTTGGTCGTCTCCCATGTAGTCCACTTTGGCTCAAACAACGACGGATGGTGCGATCTGACACTGATGTTCCTTGAGCATGAAGTTCACCTTGAATCTCTTTAGAAGTCTTTCTAGGCTCTTTTGTTACCATTCGGATTATCCGTCTCTTAGATTTGTCATCAATTTTCCTCCTGCGGCCACGTCCAGGGAGGTTGGCTACAGTCCCATGGATCTTAAACTTATGAATAATATGTGCAACTGTACTCACAGGAACATCTAGTTGCTTGGAGATGGTCTTATAGCCTTTACCTTTAACATGCTTGTCTATAATTTTCTTTCTGATCTCTTGAGACAGCTCTTTCCTTTGCTTCCTCTGGTCCATGTCGAGTGTGGTACACACCATATCACCAAACAACACAGTGATTACCTGGAGCCATATATATAGGCCCAATGGCTGATTACAAGGTTGTAGACACCTGTGATGCTAATTAGTGGACACACCTTGAATTAACATGTCCCTTTGGTCACATTATGTTCTGTGTTTTCTAGGGGTACCATCATTTTTGTCCATGCCTGTTTCATGAGTTTATTTTTTTACATAATTCTGTTGAAGCATGGTTGAAAAACAATGTCTGACTTTCATTGGTTAACATTTATAGAATTTTAATTTATTATTACTTTTGTCAGATTAAAGTTATTTCTGTGACCATTGTGACTTTTTCTTTCATTGACCAAAGGGTACCAACAATTTTGTCCACGTCTGTATGACCCCATCACACCTGTATCTATGACTCCAGCACACCTGTATGTATGACTCCAGCACACCTGTATCTATGACCCCAGCACACCTGTATCTATGGCCCCAGCACACCTGTATCTATGACTCCAGCACACCTTTATGTATGACTCCAGCACACCTTTATGTATGACTCCAGCACACCTGTATGTATGACTCCAGCACACCTGTATGTATGACTCCAGCACACCTGTATGTATGACTCCAGCACACCTTAATGTATGACTCCAGCACACCTGTATGTATGACCCCAGCACACCTGTATCTATGACTCCAGTACACCTGTATGTATAACCCCAGCACACCTGTATCTATGACTCCAGCACATATGTATGTATGACTCCAGTACACTTGTATGTATGACTCCAGCACATATGTATGTATGACTCCAGCACACCTGTATTTATGACTCCAGCACACCTCTATGTATGGCCCCAGCACACCTGTATGTATGAATCCAGCACATCTGTATGTATGACTCCAGCACACCTGTATCTATGACCCCAGCACACCTGTATGTATGACCCCCAGCACACCTGTATGTATGACTCCAGTACACCTGTATCTATCACTCCAGTACACCTGTATGTATAACCCCAGCACACCTGTATCTATGACTCCAGCACATATGTATGTATGACTCCAGCACACCTGTATGTATGACTCCAGCACACCTGTATCTATAACTCCAGCACACCTGTATCTATGACTCCAGCACACCTGTACCTATGAATCCAGCACACCTGTGTCTATGACCCCAGAACACCTGTATCTATGACCCCAGCACACCTGTATGTATGAATCCAGCACATCTGTATGTATGACTCCAGCACACCTGTATGTATGACTCCAGCACACCTGTATCTATGACTCCAGCACACCTGTATGTATGACTCCAGCACACCAGTATCTATGACTCCAGCACACCTGTATGTATGACTCCAGAAAAACTGTATGTATGAATCCAGCACATCTGTATGTATGACTCAAGCACACCTGTATGTATAAATCCAGCACACCTGTATCTATGAATCCAGCACACCTGTATGTATGACTCCAGCACACCTGTATGTATGACTCCAGCACTCCTGTATGTATGACTCCAGCACTCCTGTATGTATAAATCCATCACACCTGTATCTATGACTCCAGCAAAACTGTATGTATGAATCCAGCACATCCGTATATATGACTCCAGCACACCTGTATGTATGACTCCAGCAAAACTGTATGTATGAATCCAGCACATCCGTATATATGACTCCAGCACACCTTTATGTATGACTCCAGCAAAACTGTATGTATGACTCCAGCACACCTGTCTGTATGACCCCAGTACACCTGTATGTATGACTCCAGTACACCTGTGCATATGACTCCAGCACACCTGTATGTATGACTACAGCACACCTGTATGTATGAATCCAGCACACCTGTATGTATGACTCCAGAAAAACTGTATGTATGAATCCAGCACATCTGTATGTATGACTCAAGCACACCTGTATGTATAAATCCAGCACACCTGTATCTATGAATCCAGCACACCTGTATGTATGACTCCAGCACACCTGTATGTATGACTCCAGCACTCCTGTATGTATGACTCCAGCACTCCTGTATGTATAAATCCAGCACACCTGTATCTATGACTCCAGCAAAACTGTATGTATGACTCCAGCACTCCTGTATGTATGACTCCAGCAAAACTGTATGTATGACCCCAGTACACCTGTATGTATGACTCCAGTACACCTGTGGATATGACTCCAGCACACCTGTATCTATGACTCCAGCACATCTGTATATATGACTCCAGCACACCTTTATGTATGACTCCAGCAAAACTGTATGTATGACTCCAGCACACCTGTATGTATGACTCCAGCACACCTGTATGTATGACTCCAGCACACCTGTATCTATGACTCCAGCACATCTGTATGTATGAATCCAGCACATCTGTATGTATGAATCCAGCACACCTGTATGTATGACTGCAGCACACCTGTATGTATTGCCCCAGCACACCTGTATCTATGACTCCAGCACACCTGTATGTATGACTCCAGCACACCTGTATCTATGACTCCAGCACACCTGTATGTATGACTCTAGCACACCTGTATGTATGGTCCCAGCACACCTGTATCTATGACTCCAGTACACCTGTATGTATGACTCCAGCACACCTGTATCTATGACTCCAGCACACCTGTATGTATGACTCCAGCACACCTGTATCTATGATCCCAGCACACCTGTATCTATGACTCATGACTCCAGTACACCTGTATGTATAACCCCAGCACACCTGTATATATGACTCCAGCACATATGTATGTATGACTCCAGTACACCTGTATGTATAACCCCAGCACACCTGTATCTATGACTCCAGCACACCTGTATGTATGGCCCCAGCACACCTGTATGTATAACCCCAGCACACCTGTATCTATGACTCCAGCACACCTGTATGTATGGCCCCAGCACACCTGTATGTATGACTCCTGCACATCTGTATGTATGACTCCAGCACACCTGTATCTATGACCCCAGCACACCTGTATGTATGACTCCAGTACACCTGTATCTATGACTCCAGTACACCTGTATGTATAACCCCAGCACACCTGTATCTATAACTCCAGCACACCTGTATCTATGACTCCAGTACACCTGTAAGTATGACTCCAGCACACCTGTATCTATGACTCCAGTACACCTGTATGTATGACTCCAGCACACCTGTACCTATGAATCCAGCACACCTGTATCTATGACCCCAGAACACCTGTATCTATGACCCCAGCACACCTGTATGTATGACTCCAGCACACCTGTATCTATGACCCCAGAACACCTGTATCTATGACCCCAGAACACCTGTATCTATGACCCCAGCACACCTGTATGTATGACTCCAGCACACCTGTATGTATGACCCCAGCACACCTGTATCTATGACACCAGCACACCTGTATGTATGACTCCAGCACTCCTGTATGTATGACTCCAGCACTCCTGTATGTATAAATCCAGCACACCTGTATCTATGACTCCAGCAAAACTGTATGTATGAATCCAGCACATCGGTATGTATGACTCCAGCACACCTGTATCTATGACTCCAGCACACCTGTATGTATGACTCCAGCACACCTGTATGTATGACTCCAGCAAAACTGTATGTATGAATCCAGCACATCTGTATGTATGACTCCAGCACACCTGTATCTATGACTCCAGCACACCTGTATGTATGACTCCAGCACACCTGTATGTATGACTCCAGCACACCTGTATGTATGAATCCAGCACACCTGTATGAATGACTCCATCACACCTGTTCATATGACTGCAGCACACCTGTATGTATGACTCCATCACACCTGTGCATATGAATCCAGCACACCTGTATCTATGACCTCAGCACACCTTAATGTATGACTCCAGCACACCTGTATGTATGACTCCAGCACATCTGTATGTATGACTCCAGCACACCTGTATGTATGAATCCAGCACATATGTATCTATGACACCAGCACACCTGTATGTATGACTCCAGCACATCTGTATCTATGACTCCAGCACACCTGTATCTATGACCCCAGCACACCTGTATCTATGACCTCAGCACACCTTAATGTATGACTCCAGCACACCTGTATGTATGACTCCAGCACACCTGTATGTATGAATCCAGCACATATGTATCTATGACACCAGCACACCTGTATGTATGGCCCCAGCACACCTGTATCTATGACTCCAGCACATCTGTATCTATGACTCCAGCACACCTGTATCTATGACTCCAGCACACATGTATGTATAAATGCATCACACCTGTATCTATGAATACAGCACACCTGTATGTATGACTCCAGCACACCTGTATGTATGAATCCAGCACATCTGTATGTATGACTCCAGTACACCTGTATGTATGACTCCAGCACACCTGTATGTATGACTCCAGCACACCTGTATGTATGACTCCAGCACACCTGTATGTATGACCCCAGCACACCTGTATCTATGACTTCAGCACACCTGTATGTATGACTCCAGCACACCTGTATGTATAAATCCAGCACATCTGTATGTATAAATCCAGCACACCTGTATGTATGACTCCAGTACACTTGTATGTATGACTCCAGCACATAAATTTATGCAGGGGATACAAAATTATGTAAGCTGGAGTTAGAGGACCTACAACTTTCCACACCTTTAATGTAACTTGTAATCTGTAAAGTTCAGGCCAACTTCACCATCACTTCACTTTCAGGGGGTTATTATTGAGGAAATGTTCCTAGGACTCAAAAGAATGAAATAAGGGGTGGTCTTTTTGATCTTGACTTCCCATATTCCACATATATTCCAAAAACGATAGGGAGCAAAAAACAGCTACTATTTACAGTCCCGATAAATAGTACCAGCCACAGTCCCTAGATGACTACAGCCAGCCACTGTGGCCCCATCAATAGTGCCACACAGTAATATCCCATTAAAATAGCCCCAGTACTTACATGAATAAGACAGGCACACACAGAGTGTACCAAAAACAGTAGTACCAGTCAGTGTGCACTGATTAAAGGATTTGTCCGGGTTCAGAGTTGAAACCAGCCAAACCCACAATTTCACCCAGGCAGCCTCCCTGTTATGAGCTGAATCGCGCAGGACAAAGGCATTTTCAGGAGATCCGGTGATTTACCAGGCTCTCCATGACTGCTAGGCGGAAGATTCCGCCCAACAGTGTTCTCGGTGACGTCACCTGCTCTGATAGGAGGACTTCAGCGCTGCCATGGCTGTTTTACAGGCTAGGGCAGAGCTAAAGTCCTCCCATCAGTGACGGTGACGTCAACAGGCTCACTGGTGGGCGAAAGCTTCCGCCTAGCAGTGCTTACGGAGAGCCTGGTAAATCACCGGTTCTCCTGAAAATGCCTTTGCCCTGCGCGATTCAGCTCATAACAGGGAGGCTGCCTGGGTGGAATAGTGGGTATGACTGGGTTCATCTCTGAACCAGGACAACCCCTTTAATGAGAACACACTGACTGGTACTACTGTTTTCGGTACAAAAAGAAAGTTAACCTGGTACTAAATTCTCTGATTCAGTACTAAGTAAGTGTAATATCTCTTTATTTTGTTTTAGATCATGTAATAAATGTCCCATCATCGACAACCACAACTATGAACATTACAACTACAAAACCTAGCTCCACATCAACCACAACAACTTCTGCCCAAGTAACTACTACTTTACAGACAAAAACAACTACAGTGGCAAAAACAAACCAGGATACAACAAACAATAGCCAAGACACAAAGACTGTGACAACTAACGCTGAAATAACCAAAACTACAGAAGAGACAACTAAAAAGATAACAGCTACTCCTGAGACTATCAATACCATCCAAGAGAAAAACACAACCACCCAAGGGAAAGCCACAATTGCCACAGATGCAGCAACATCTACTGGCAAAGTGACATCTATTTCAGAGTTAACAACTGCTCCAGACGCAACAACCACTCTCCAAGACACAACTACTATTGAGACAACTACCCCTGAAATAACCACTACAGCTGAGACCACAACCATAGAGACAACCACAACTACACCAAAGGCTACTACTACAACCCAAGACACAACTACAACTGTCCAAGAAACAACCACAATTACCCCAGAGGCAACAACTACTGGCCAAGAAACAACAACTTCAGAGGCAACATCTACTGGCCAAGTGACATCTATTTCAGAGACAACAACTGCTCTAGATGCAACAACCACTCTCCAAGACACAACTACTACTGAGGCAACTACCCCTAAAATAACCACTACAGCTGAGACCACAACCATAGAGACAACCACAACAACACCAGAGACTACTACTACAACCCAAGAAACAACTTCAACTGTCCAAGAAACAACCACAATTACCCCAGAGGCAACAACTGATTCCCAAGAAACAACTACTTCAGAATCAACATCTACTGGCAAAGTGACATCTATTTCAGAGTCAACAACTGCTCTAGACGCAACAACCACTCTCCAAGACACAACTACTACTGAGGCAACTACCCCTGAAATAACCACTACAGCTGAGACCACAACCATAGAGACAACCACAACTACACCAAAGGCTACTACTACAACCCAAGACACAACTACAACTGTCCAAGAAACAACCACAATTACCCCAGAGGCAACAACTGATTCCCAAGAAACAACTACTTCAGAATCAACATCTACTGGCCAAGTGACATCTATTTCAGAGTCAACAACTGCTCTAGACGCAACAACCACTCTCCAAGACACAACAACTACTGAGGCAACTACCCCTGAAATAACCACTACAGCTGAGACCACAACCATAGAGACAACCACAACTACACCAAAGGCTACTACTACAACCCAAGAAACAACTACAACTGTCCAAGAAACAACCACAATTACCCCAGAGGCAACAACTGATTCCCAAGAAACAACTACTTCAGAGGCAACATCTACTGGCCAAGTGACATCTATTTCAGAGTCAAAAACTGCTCTAGACACAACAACCACTCTCCAAGACACAACTACTACTGAGGCAACTACCCCTGAATTAACCACTACAGCTGAGACCACAACCATAGAGACAACCACAACTACACCAGAGGCAACAACTGATTCCCAAGAAACAACTACTTCAGAATCAACATCTAATGGCCAAGTGACATCTATTTCAGAGTCAACAACTGCTCTAGACACAACAACCACTCTCCAAGACACAACTACTACTGAGGCAACTACCCCTGAATTAACCACTACAGCTGAGACCACAACCATAGAGACAACCACAACTTCACTAGAGACTACTCCTACAACCCAAGACACAACAACAACTGTCCAAGAAACAACCACAATTACCCTAGAGGTAACAACTGATTCCCAAGAAACAACTACTGGCCAAATGACATCTATTTCAGAGTCAACAACTGCTCTAGACACAACAACCACTCTCCAAGACACAACTACTACTGAGGCAACTACCGCTGAAATAACCACTACAGCTGAGACCACACCCATAGAGACAACCACAACTACACCAGAGACTACTACTACAACCCAAGACACAACTACAACTGTCCAAGAAACAACCACAATTACCCCAGAGGCAACAACTGATTCCCAAGAAACAACTGCTTCAGAGGCAACATCTACTGGACAAGTGACAACTATTTCAGAGACAACAACTGCTCTAGACGCAACAACCACTCTCCAAGACACAACTACTACTGAGGCAACTACCCCTGAAATAACCACTACAGCTGAGATCACAACCATAGAGACAACCACAACTACCCCAGAGACTACTACTACAACACAAGACACAACTACAACTGTCCAAGAAACAACCACAATTACCCCAGAGGCAACAACTGATTCCCAAGAAACAACTGCTTCAGAGGCAACATCTACTGGCCAAGTGACATCTATTTCAGAGTCAACAACTGCTCTAGACGCAACAACCACTCTCCAAGACACAACTACTACTGAGGCAACTACGCTTGAATTAACCACTACAGCTGAGACCACAACCATAGAGACAACCACAACTACACCAAAGGCTACTACTACAACCCAAGACACAACTACAACTGTCCAAGAAACAACCACAATTACCCCAGAGGCAACAACTGATTCCCAAGAAACAACTACTTCAGAGGCAACATCTACTGGCCAAGTGACATCTATTTCAGAGTCAACAACTGCTCTAGACACAACAACCACTGTCCAAGACACAACTACTACTGAGGCAACTACCCCTGAATTAACCACTACAGCTGAGACCACAACCATAGAGACAACCACAACTACACCAGAGGCAACAACTGATTCCCAAGAAACAACTACTTCAGAATCAACATCTACTGGCAAAGTGACATCTATTTCAGAGTCAACAACAGCTCTAGACGCAACAACCACTCTCCAAGACACAACTACTACTGAGGCAACTACCCCTGAAATAACCACTACAGCTGAGACCACACCCATAGAGACAACCACAACTACACCAGAGACTACTACTACAACCCAAGACACAACTACAACTGTCCAAGAAACAACCACAATTACCCCAGAGGCAACAACTGATTCCCAAGAAAACACTGCTTCAGAGGCAACATCTACTGGACAAGTGACAACTATTTCAGAGACAACAACTGCTCTAGACGCAACAACCACTCTCCAAGACACAACTACTACTGAGGCAACTACCCCTGAAATAACCACTACAGCTGAGACCACAACCATAGAGACAACCACAACTACCCCAGAGACTACTACTACAACCCAAGACACAACTACAACTGTCCAAGAAACAACCACAATTACCCCAGAGGCAACAACTGATTCCCAAGAAACAACTGCTTCAGAGGCAACATCTACTGGCCAAGTGACATCTATTTCAGAGTCAACAACTGCTCTAGACGCAACAACCACTCTCCAAGACACAACAACTACTGAGGCAACTACGCTTGAATTAACCACTACAGCTGAGACCACAACCATAGAGACAACCACAACTACACCAGAGACTACTACTATAACCCAAGACACAACTACAACTGTCCAAGAAACAACCACAATTACCCCAGAGGCAACAACTGATTCCCAAGAAACAAGTACTTCAGAATCAACATCTAATGGCCAAGTGACATCTATTTCAGAGTCAACAACTGCTCTAGACGCAACAACCACTCTCCAAGACACAACTACTACTGAGGCAACTACCCCTGAAATAACCACTACAGCTGAGACCACAACCATAGAGACAACCACAACTACACCAAAGGCTACTACTACAACCCAAGACACAACTACAACTGTCCAAGAAACAACCACAATTACCCCAGAGGCAACAACTGATTCCCAAGAAACAACTACTTCAGAGGCAACATCTACTGGCCAAGTGACATCTATTTCAGAGTCAACAACTGCTCTAGACACAACAACCACTCTCCAAGACACAACTACTACTGAGGCAACTACCCCTGAATTAACCACTACAGCTGAGACCACAACCATAGAGACAACCACAACTACACCAGAGGCAACAACTGATTCCCAAGAAACAACTACTTCAGAATCAACATCTACTGGCAAAGTGACATCTATTTCAGAGTCAACAACAGCTCTAGACGCAACAACCACTCTCCAAGACACAACTACTACTGAGGCAACGACCCCTGAATTAACCACTACAGCTGAGACCACAACCATAGAGACAACCACAACTACACCAGAGACTACTACTATAACCCAAGACACAACTACAACTGTCCAAGAAACAACCACAATTACCCCAGAGGCAACAACTGATTCCCAAGAAACAACTACTTCAGAGGCAACATCTACTGGCCATGTGACATCTATTTCAGAGTCAACAACTGCTCTAGACGCAACAACCACTCTCCAAGACACAACTACTACTGAGGCAACTACCCCTGAAATAACCACTACAGCTGAGACCACAACCATAGAGACAACCACAACTACACTAGAGACTACTACTATAACCCAAGACACAACTACAACTGTCCAAGAAACAACCACAATTACCCCAGAGGCAACAACTGATTCCCAAGAAACAACTACTTCAGAGGCAACATCTACTGGCCAAGTGACATCTATTTCAGAGTCAACAACTGCTCTAGACGCAACAACCACTCTCCAAGACACAACTACTACTGAGGCAACTACCACTGAAATAACCACTACAGCTGAGACCACAACCATAGAGACAACCACAACTACACTAGAGACTACTACTACAACCCAAGACACAACTACAACTGTCCAAGAAACAACCACAATTACCCCAGAGGCAACAACTGATTCCCAAGAAACAACTACTTCAGAGGCAATATCTACTGGCCAAGTGACATCTATTTCAGAGGCAACAACTGCACTAGACGCAACAACCACTCTCCAAGACACAACTACTACTGAGGCAACTACCCCTGAAATAACCACTACAGCTGAGACCACAACCATAGAGACAACCACAACTACACCAGAGACTACTACTACAACCCAAGACACAACTACAACTGTCCAAGAAACAACCACAATTACCCCAGAGGCAACAACTGATTCCCAAGAAACAACTACTACTGAGGCAACTACCCCTGAAATAACTACTACAGCTGAGACCACAACTATAGAGACAACCACAACTACACCAGAGACTACAACTACAACCCAAGACACAACTACATCTGTCCAAGAAACAACCAGAATTACCCCAGAGGCAACAACTGAATCCCAAGAAACAGCTACTTCAGAGGCAACATCTACTGGCCAAGTTACATCTATTTCAGAGACAACAACTGCTGTAGACGCAACAACCACTCTCCAAGACACAACTACTACTGAGGCAACTACCCCTGAAAAAACCACTACAGCTGAGACCACAACTATAGAGACAACCACAACTACACCAGAGACTACTACTACAACCCAAGACACAACTACAACTGTCCAAGAAACAACCACAATTACCCCAGAAGCAACAACTGATTCCCAAGAAACAGCTACTTCAGAGGCAACATCTACTGGCCAAGTGACATCTATTTCAGAGACAACAACTGCTGTAGACGCAACAACCACTATCCAAGACACAACTACTACTGAGGCAACTACCCCTGAAATAACCACTACAGCTGAGACCACAATCATAGAGACAACCACAACTACACCAGAGACTACTACTACAACCCAAGACACAACTACAACTGTCCAAGAAACAACCACAATTACCCCAGAGGCAACAACTGAATCCCAAGAAAAAACTACTTCAGAGGAAACATCTACTGGCCAAGTGACATCTATTTCAGAGACAACAACTGCTCTAGATGCAACAACCACTCTCCAAGACACAACTACTACTGAGGCAACTACCCCTGAAATTACCACTACAGCTGAGACCACAACTATAGAGACAACCACAACTACACCAGAGACTACTACTACAACCCAATACACAACTACAACTGTCCAAGAAACAACCACAATTACCCCAGAGGCAACAACTGATTCCCAAGAAACAACTACTTCAGAGGCAACATCTACTGGCCAAGTGACAACTATTTCAGAGACAACAACTACTCTAGACGAAACAAGCACTCTCCAAGACACAACTACTACTGAGGCCACTACTCCTGAAATAACCACTGCAGCTGAGACCACAACCATAGAGACAACCACAACTACACCAGAGACTACTACTACAACCAAAGACACAACTACAACTGTCCAAGAAACAACCACAATTACCCCAGAGGCAACAACTGATTCCCAAGACACAACTACTACTGAGGCAACTACCTTTGAAATAACCGCTACAGCTGAGACCACAACCATAGAGACAACCACAACTACACCAGAGACAACAACTACAAACCAAGACACTACTACAACTGTCCAAGAAACAACCACAATTACACAAGAGGCAACAACTGATTCCCAAGAAACAACAACTTCAGAGGCAACATCTACTGGCCAAGTGACATCTATTTCAGAGTCAACAACTGCTCTAGACGCAACAACCACTCTCCAAGACACAACTACTACTGAGGCAACTACCCCTGAAATAACCACTATAGCTGAGACCACAACCATAGAGACAACCACAACTACAACAGAGACTACTACTACAAACCAAGACACAACTACATCTGTCCAAGAAACAACCACAATTACCCCAGAGGCAACAACTGATTCCCAAGAAACAACTACTTCAGAGGCAACATCTACTGGCCAAGTGACAACTATTTCAGAGACAACAACTGCTCTAGACGCAACAACTACTCTCCAAGACATAACTACTACTGAGGCAACTACCCCTGAAATAACCCCTACAGCTGAGACCACAACCATAGAGACAACCACAACTACACCAGAGACTACTACTACAACCCAAGACACAACTACAACTGTCCAAGAAACAACCACAATTACCCCAGAGGCAACAACTGATTCCCAAGACACAACTACTACTGAGGCAACTACCCCTGAAATAACCACTACAGCTGAGACCACAACCATAGAGACAACCACAACTACACCAGAGACTACAACTACAAACCAAGACACAACTACAACTGTCCAAGAAACAACCACAATTACCCTAGAGGCAACAACTGATTCCCAAGAAACAACAACTTCAGAAGCAACATCTACTGGCCAAGTGACATCTATTTCAGAGTCAACAACTGCTCTAGACGCAACAACCACTCTCCAAGACACAACTACTACTGATACAACTACCCCTGAAATAACCACTACAGCTGAGACCACAACCATAGAGACAACCACAGCTACACCAGAGACTACTACTACAACCCAAGACACAAATACAACTGTCCAAGAAACAACCAATATTACCCCAGAGGCAACAACTGATTCCCAAGAAACAACTACTTCAGAATCAACATCTACTGGCCAAGTGACAACTATTTCAGAGACAACAACTGCTCTAGACGCAACAACCACTCTCCAAGACACAACTACTACTGAGGCAACTACCCCTGAAATAACCACTACAGCTGAGACCACAACCATAGAGACAACCACAACTACACCAGAGACTACTACTACAACCCAAGACACAACTACAACTGTCCAAGAAACAACCACAATTACCCCAAAGGCAACAACTGATTCCCAAGAAACAACTACTTCAGAGGCAATATCTACTGGCCAAGTGACATCTATTTCAGAGTCAACAACTGCACTAGACGCAACAACCACTCTCCAAGACACAACTACTACTGAGGCAACTACCCCTGAAATAACCACTACAGCTGAGACCACAACCATAGAGACAACCACAACTACACCAGAGACTACTACTACAACCCAATACACAACTACAACTGTCCAAGAAACAACCACAATTACCCCAGAGGCAACAACTGATTCCCAAGAAACAACTACTACTGAGGCAACTACCCCTGAAATAACTACTACAGCTGAGACCACAACTATAGAGACAACCACAACTACACCAGAGACTACAACTACAACCCAAGACACTACTACATCTGTCCAAGAAACAACCACAATTACCCCAGAGGCAACAACTGAATCCCAAGAAACAGCTACTTCAGAGGCAACATCTACTGGCCAAGTTACATCTATTTCAGAGTCAACAACTGCTCTAGACACAACAACCACTCTCCAAGACACAACTACTACTGAGGCAACTACCCCTGAATTAACCACTACAGCTGAGACCACAACCATAGAGACAACCACAACTACACCAGAGGCAACAACTGATTCCCAAGAAACAACAACTTCAGAATCAACATCTACTGGCAAAGTGACATCTATTTCAGAGTCAACAACAGCTCTAGACGCAACAACTACTCTCCAAGACACAACTACTACTGAGGCAACTACCCCTGAATTAACCACTACAGCTGAGACCACAACCATAGAGACAACCACAACTACACCAGAGACTACTACTATAACCCAAGACACAACTACAACTGTCCAAGAAACAACCACAATTACCCCAGAGGCAACAACTGATTCCCAAGAAACAACTACTTCAGAGGCAACATCTACTGGCCAAGTGACATCTATTTCAGAGTCAACAACTGCTCTAGACGCAAAAACCACTCTCCAAGACACAACTACTACTGAGGCAACTACCACTGAAATAACCACTACAGCTGAGACCACAACCATAGAGACAACCACAACTACACTAGAGACTACTACTACAACCCAAGACACAACTACAACTGTCCAAGAAACAACCACAATTACCCCAGAGGCAACAACTGATTCCCAAGAAACAACTACTTCAGAGGCAATATCTACTGGCCAAGTGACATCTATTTCAGAGTCAACAACTGCACTAGACGCAACAACCACTCTCCAAGACACAACTACTACTGAGGCAACTACCCCTGAAATAACCACTACAGCTGAGACCACAACCATAGAGACAACCACAACTACACCAGAGACTACTACTACAACCCAAGACACAACTACAACTGTCCAAGAAACAACCACAATTACCCCAGAGGCAACAACTGATTTCCAAGAAACAACTACTACTGAGGCAACTACCCCTGAAATAACTACTACAGCTGAGACCACAACTATAGAGACAACCACAACTACACCAGAGACTACAACTACAACCCAAGACACAACTACATCTGTCCAAGAAACAACCAGAATTACCCCAGAGGCAACAACTGAATCCCAAGAAACAACTACTTCAGAGGCAACATCTACTGGCCAAGTTACATCTATTTCAGAGTCAACAACTGCTCTAGACACAACAATTACTCTCCAAGACACAACTACTACTGAGGCAACTACCCCTGAATTAACCACTACAGTTAAGACCACAACCATAGAGACAACCACAACTACACCAGAGACTACTACTATAACCCAAGACACAACTACAACTGTCCAAGAAACAACCACAATTACCCCAGAGGCAACAACTGATTCCCAAGAAACAACTACTTCAGAGGCAACATCTACTGGCCAAGTGACATCTATTTCAGAGTCAACAACTGCTCTAGACGCAACAACCACTCTCCAAGACACAACTACTACTGAGGCAACTACCACTGAAATAACCACTACAGCTGAGACCACAACCATAGAGACAACCACAACTACACTAGAGACTACTACTACAACCCAAGACACAACTACAACTGTCCAAGAAACAACCACAATTACCCCAGAGGCAACAACTGATTCCCAAGAAACAACTACTTCAGAGGCAATATCTACTGGCCAAGTGACATCTATTTCAGAGGCAACAACTGCACTAGACGCAACAACCACTCTCCAAGACACAACTACTACTGAGGCAACTACCCCTGAAATAACCACTACAGCTGAGACCACAACCATAGAGACAACCACAACTACACCAGAGACTACTACTACAACCCAAGACACAACTACAACTGTCCAAGAAACAACCACAATTACCCCAGAGGCAACAACTGATTCCCAAGAAACAACTACTACTGAGGCAACTACCCCTGAAATAACTACTACAGCTGAGACCACAACTATAGAGACAACCACAACTACACCAGAGACTACAACTACAACCCAAGACACAACTACAACTGTCCAAGAAACAACCACAATTACCCCAGAAGCAACAACTGATTCCCAAGAAACAGCTACTTCAGAGGCAACATCTACTGGCCAAGTGACATCTATTTCAGAGACAACAACTGCTGTAGACGCAACAACCACTATCCAAGACACAACTACTACTGAGGCAACTACCCCTGAAATAACCACTACAGCTGAGACCACAACTATAGAGACAACCACAACTACACCAGAGACTACTACTACAACCCAAGACACAACTACAACTGTCCAAGAAACAACCACAATTACCCCAGAAGCAACAACTGATTCCCAAGAAACAGCTACTTCAGAGGCAACATCTACTGGCCAAGTGACATCTATTTCAGAGACAACAACTGCTGTAGACGCAACAACCACTATCCAAGACACAACTACTACTGAGGCAACTACCCCTGAAATAACCACTACAGCTGAGACCACAATCATAGAGACAACCACAACTACACCAGAGACTACTACTACAACCCAAGACACAACTACAACTGTCCAAGAAACAACCACAATTACCCCAGAGGCAACAACTGAATCCCAAGAAAAAACTACTTCAGAGGAAACATCTACTGGCCAAGTGACATCTATTTCAGAGACAACAACTGCTCTAGATGCAACAACCACTCTCCAAGACACAACTACTACTGAGGCAACTACCCCTGAAATAACCACTACAGCTGAGACCACAACTATAGAGACAACCACAACTACACCAGAGACTACTACTACAACCCAAGACACAACTACAACTGTCCAAGAAACAACCACAATTACCCCAGAGGCAACAACTGATTCCCAAGAAACAACTACTTCAGAGGCAACATCTACTGGCCAAGTGACAACTATTTCAGAGACAACAACTACTCTAGACGAAACAAGCACTCTCCAAGACACAACTACTACTGAGGCCACTACTCCTGAAATAACCACTGCAGCTGAGACCACAACCATAGAGACAACCACAACTACACCAGAGACTACTACTACAACCAAAGACACAACTACAACTGTCCAAGAAACAACCACAATTACCCCAGAGGCAACAACTGATTCCCAAGACACAACTACTACTGAGGCAACTACCTTTGAAATAACCGCTACAGCTGAGACCACAACCATAGAGACAACCACAACTACACCAGAGACAACAACTACAAACCAAGACACTACTACAACTGTCCAAGAAACAACCACAATTACACAAGAGGCAACAACTGATTCCCAAGAAACAACAACTTCAGAGGCAACATCTACTGGCCAAGTGACATCTATTTCAGAGTCAACAACTGCTCTAGACGCAACAACCACTCTCCAAGACACAACTACTACTGAGGCAACTACCCCTGAAATAACCACTATAGCTGAGACCACAACCATAGAGACAACCACAACTACAACAGAGACTACTACTACAAACCAAGACACAACTACATCTGTCCAAGAAACAACCACAATTACCCCAGAGGCAACAACTGATTCCCAAGAAACAACTACTTCAGAGGCAACATCTACTGGCCAAGTGACAACTATTTCAGAGACAACAACTGCTCTAGACGCAACAACAACTCTCCAAGACATAACTACTACTAAGGCAACTACCCCTGAAATAACCCCTACAGCTGAGACCACAACCATAGAGACAACCACAACTACACCAGAGACTACTACTACAACCCAAGACACAACTACAACTGTCCAAGAAACAACCACAATTACCCCAGAGGCAACAACTGATTCCCAAGACACAACTACTACTGAGGCAACTACCCCTGAAATAACCACTACAGCTGGGACCACAACCATAGAGACAACCACAACTACACCAGAGACTACAACTACAAACCAAGACACAACTACAACTGTCCAAGAAACAACCACAATTACCCTAGAGGCAACAACTGATTCCCAAGAAACAACAACTTCAGAAGCAACATCTACTGGCCAAGTGACATCTATTTCAGAGTCAACAACTGCTCTAGACGCAACAACCACTCTCCAAGACACAACTACTACTGATACAACTACCCCTGAAATAACCACTACAGCTGAGACTACAACCATAGAGACAACCACAACTACACTAGAGACTACTACTACAACCCAAGACACAACTACAACTGTCCAAGAAACAACCACAATTACCCCAGAGGCAACAACTGATTCCCAAGACACAACTACTACTGAGGCAACTACCCCTGAAATAACTACTACAGCTGAGACCACAACCATAGAGACAACCACAACTACACCAGAGACTACTACTACAACTCAAGACACAACTACAACTGTCCAAGAAACAACCACAATTACCCCAGAGGCAACAACTGATTCCCAAGAAACAACTACTTCAGAGGCAACATCTACTGGCCAAGTGACATCTATTTCAGAGTCAACAACTGCTCTAGACGCAACAACTACTCTCCAAGACACAACTACTACTGAGGCAACTACCCCTGAAATAACCACTACAGCTGAGACCACAACCATAGAGACAACCACAACTACACTAGAGACTACTACTACAACCCAAGACACAACTACAACTGTCCAAGAAACAACCACAATTACCCCAGAGGCAACAACTGATTCCCAAGAAACAACTACTTCAGAGGCAACATCTACTGGCAAAGTGACATCTATTTCAGAGTCAACAACTGCACTAGACGCAACAACCACTCTCCAAGACACATCTACTACTGAGGCAACTTCCCCGGAAATAACCACTACAGCTGAGACCACAACCATAGAGACAACCACAACTACACCAGAGACTACTACTACAACCCAAGACACAACTACAACTGTCCAAGAAACAACCACAATTACCCCAGAGGCAACAACTGATTCCCAAGACACAACTACTACTGAGGCAACTACCCCTGAAATAACTACTACAGCTGAGACCACAACCATAGAGACAACCACAACTACACCAGAGACTACTACTACAACTCAAGACACAACTACAACTGTCCAAGAAACAACCACAATTACCCCAGAGGCAACAACTGATTCCCAAGAAACTACTTCAGAGGCAACATCTACTGGCCAAGTGACATCTATTTCAGAGTCAACAACTGCTCTAGACGCAGCAATTACTCTCCAAGACACAACTACTACTGATACAACTACCCCTGAAATAACCACTACAGCTGAGACCACAACCATAGAGACAACCACAGCTACACCAGAGACTACTACTACAACCCAAGACACAACAACAACTGTCCAAGAAACAACCAATATTACCCCAGAGGCAACAACTGATTCCCAAGAAACAACTACTTTAGAATCAACATCTACTGGCCAAGTGACAACTATTTCAGAGACAACAACTGCTCTAGACGCAACAACCACTCTCCAAGACACAACTACTACTGAGGCAACTACCCCTGAAATAACCACTACAGCTGAGACCACAACCATAGAGACAACCACAACTACACCAGAGACTACTACTACAACCCAAGACACAACTACAACTGTCCAAGAAACAACCACAATTACCCTAGAGGCAACAACTGATTCCCAAGAAACAACAACTTCAGAGGCAACATCTACTGGCCAAGTGACATCTATTTCAGAGTCAACAACTGCTCTAGACGCAACAACTACTCTCCAAGACACAACTACTACTGAGGCAACTACCCCTGAAATAACCACTACAGCTGAGACCACAACCATAGAGACAACCACAACTACACTAGAGACTACTACTACAACCCAAGACACAACTACAACTGTCCAAGAAACAACCACAATTACCCCAGAGGCAACAACTGATTCCCAAGACACAACTACTACTGAGGCAACTACCCCTGAAATAACTACTACAGCTGAGACCACAACCATAGAGACAACCACAACTACACCAGAGACTACTACTACAACTCAAGACACAACTACAACTGTCCAAGAAACAACCACAATTACTCCAGAGGCAACAACTGATTCCCAAGAAACAACTACTTCAGAGGCAACATCTACTGGCCAAGTGACATCTATTTCAGAGTCAACAACTGCTCTAGACGCAACAACCACTCTCCAAGACACAACTACTACTGATACAACTACCCCTGAAATAACCACTATAGCTGAGACCACAACCATAGAGACAACCACATCTACACCAGAGACTACTACTACAACCCAAGACACAACTACAACTGTCCAAGAAACAACTACAATTACCCCAGAGGCAACAACTGATTCCCAAGAAACAACTACTTCAGAATCAACATCTACTGGCCAAGTGACATTTATTTCAGAGTCAACAACTGCTCTAGATGCAACAACCACTCTCCAAGACACAACTACTACTGAGGCAACTACCCCTGAAATAACTACTACAGCTGAAACCACAACCATAGAGACAACCACAACTACACCAGGGACTACTACTACAACCCAAGACACAACTACAACTGTCCAAGAAACAACCACAATTACCCTAGAGGCAACAACTGATTCCCAAGAAACAACAACTTCAGAGGCAACATCTACTGGCCAAGTGACATCTATTTCAGAGTCAACAACTGCTCTAGACGCAACAACCACTCTCCAAGACACAACTACTACTGAGGCAACTACCCCTGAAATAATCACTACAGCTGAGACCACAACCATAGAGACAACCACAACTACACCAGAGACTACTACTACAACCCAAGACATAACTACAACTGTCCAAGAAACAACCACAATTACCCCAGAGGCAACAACTGATTCCCAAGAAACAACTACTTCAGAGGCAACATCTACTGGCCAAGTGACAACTATTTCAGAGACAACAACTGCTCTAGACGAAACAACCACTCTCCAAGACACAACAACTACTGAGGCCACTACTCCTGAAATAACCACTGCAGCTGAGACCACAACCATAGAGACAACCACAACTACACCAGAGACTACTACTACAACCCAAGACACAACTATAACTGTCCAAGAAACAACCACAATTACCCCAGAGGCAACAACTGATTCCCAAGACACAACTACTACTGAGGCAACTACCCCTGAAATAACCACTACAGCTGAGACCACAAACATAGAGACAACCACAACTACACCAGAGACTACAACTACAACCCAAAACACAACTACAACTGTCCAAGAAACAACCCCAATTACCCCAGAGGCAACAACTGATTCCCAAGAAACAACTACTTCAGAGGCAACATCTACTGGCCAAGTAACAACTATTTCAGAGACAACAACTGCTCTAGACGCAACAACCACTCTCCAAGACACAACTACTACTGAGGCAAATACCCCTGAAATAACCACTACAGCTGAGACCACAACCATAGAGACAACCACAACTACACCAGAGACTACTACTACAACCCAAGACACAACTACAACTGTCCAAGAAACAACCACAATTACCCTAGAGGCAACAACTGATTCCCAAGAAAGAACAACTTCCGAGGCAACATCTACTGGCCAAGTGACATCTATTTCAGAGTCAACAACTGCTCTAGACGCAAAAACCACTCTCCAAGACACAACTACTACTGAGGCAACTTCCCCGGAAATAACCACTACAGCTGAGACCACAACCATAGAGACAACCACAACTACACCAGAGACTACTACTACAACCCAAGACACAACTACAACTGTCCAAGAAACAACCACAATTACCCCAGAGGCAACAACTGATTCCCAAGACACAACTACTACTGAGGCAACTACCCCTGAAATAACTACTAAAGCTGAGACCACAACCATAGAGACAACCACAACTACACCAGAGACTACTACTACAACTCAAGACACAACTACAACTGTCCAAGCAACAATCACAATTACCCCAGAGGCAACAACTGATTCCCAAGAAACAACTACTTCAGAGGCAACATCTATTGGCCAAGTGACAACTATTTCAGAGACAACAAATGCTCTAGACGCAACAACCACTCTCCAATACACAACTACTACTGAGGCAACTACCCCTGAAATAACCACTACAGCTGAGACCACAACCATAGAGACAACCACAACTACACCAGAGACTACTACTACAACCCAAGACACAACTACAACTGTCCAAGAAACAACCACAATTACCCCAGAGGCAACAACTGATTCCCAAGAAACAACTACTTCAGAGGCAACATCTACTGGCCAAGTGACATCTATTTCAGAGTCAACAACTGCTCTAGACGCAACAACCACTCTCCAAGACACAACTACTACTGATACAACTACCCCTGAAATAACCACTATAGCTGAGACCACAACCATAGAGACAACCACATATACACCAGAGACTACTACTACAACCCAAGACACAACTACAACTGTCCAAGAAACAACTACAATTACCCCAGAGGCAACAACTGATTCCCAAGAAACAACTACTTCAGAATCAACATCTACTGGCCAAGTGACATTTATTTCAGAGTCAACAACTGCTCTAGACGCAACAACCACTCTCCAAGACACAACTACTACTGAGGCAACTACCCCTGAAATAACTACTACAGCTGAAACCACAACCATAGAGACAACCACAACTACACCAGGGACTACTACTACAACCCAAGACACAACTACAACTGTCCAAGAAACAACCACAATTACCCTAGAGGCAACAACTGATTCCCAAGAAACAACTACTTCAGAGGCAACATCTACTGGCCAAGTGACATCTATTTCAGAGTCAACAACTGCTCTAGACGCAACAACCACTCTCCAAGACACAACTACTACTGAGGCAACTACCCCTGATATAATCACTACAGCTGAGACCACAACCATAGAGACAACCACAACTACACCAGAGACTACTACTACAACCCAAGACATAACTACAACTGTCCAAGAAACAACCACAATTACCCCAGAGGCAACAACTGATTCCCAAGAAACAACTACTTCAGAGGCAACATCTACTGGCCAAGTGACAACTATTTCAGAGACAACAACTGCTCTAGACGAAACAACCACTCTCCAAGACACAACAACTACTGAGGCCACTACTCCTGAAATAACCACTGCAGCTGAGACCACAACCATAGAGACAACCACAACTACACCAGAGACTACTACTACAACCCAAGACACAACTATAACTGTCCAAGAAACAACCACAATTACCCCAGAGGCAACAACTGATTCCCAAGACACAACTACTACTGAGGCAACTACCCCTGAAATAACCACTACAGCTGAGACCACAAACATAGAGACAACCACAACTACACCAGAGACTACAACTACAACCCAAAACACAACTACAACTGTCCAAGAAACAACCCCAATTACCCCAGAGGCAACAACTGATTCCCAAGAAACAACTACTTCAGAGGCAACATCTACTGGCCAAGTGACAACTATTTCAGAGACAACAACTGCTCTAGACGCAACAACCACTCTCCAAGACACAACTACTACTGAAGCAACTACCCCTGAAATAACCACTACAGCTGAGACCACAACCATAGAGACAACCACAACTACACCAGAGACTACTACTACAACCCAAGACACAACTACAACTGTCCAAGAAACAACCACAATTACCCTAGAGGCAACAACTGATTCCCAAGAAAGAACAACTTCCGAGGCAACATCTACTGGCCAAGTGACATCTATTTCAGAGTCAACAACTGCTCTAGACGCAAATACCACTCTCCAAGACACAACTACTACTGAGGCAACTTCCCCGGAAATAACCACTACAGCTGAGACCATAACCATAGAGACAACCACAACTACACCAGAAACTACTACTACAACCCAAGACACAACTACAACTGTCCAAGAAACAACCACAATTACCCCAGAGGCAACAACTGATTCCCAAGACACAACTACTACTGAGGCAACTACCCCTGAAATAACTACTACAGCTGAGACCACAACCATAGAGACAACCACAACTACACCAGAGACTACTACTACAACTTAAGACACAACTACAACTGTCCAAGAAACAACCACAATTACCCCAGAGGCAACAACTGATTCCCAAGAAACAACTACTTCAGAGGCAACATCTATTGGCCAAGTGACAACTATTTCAGAGACAACAAATGCTCTAGACGCAACAACCACTCTCCAATACACAACTACTACTGAGGCAACTACCCCTGAAATAACCACTACAGCTGAGACCACAACCATAGAGACAACCACATGTACACCAGAGACTACTACTACAACCCAAGACACAACTACAACTGTCCAAGAAACAACCACAATTACCCCAGAGGCAACAACTGATTCCCAAGAAACAACTACTTCAGAATCAACATCTACTGGCCAAGTGACATCTATTTCAGAGTCAACAACTGCTCTAGACGCAACATCCACTCTCCAAGACACAACTACTACTGAGGCAACTACCCCTGAAATAACTACTACAGCTGAAACCACAACCATAGAGACAACCACAACTACACCAGAGACTACTACTACAACCCAAGACACAACTACAACTGTCCAAGAAACAACCACAATTACCCTAGAGGCAACAACTGATTCCCAAGAAACAACAACTTCAGAGGCAACATCTACTGGCCAAGTGACAACTATTTCAGAGACAACAACTGCTCTAGACGCAACAACCACTCTCCAATACACAACTACTACTGAGGCAACTACCCCTGAAATAACCACTACAGCTGAGACCACAACCATAGAGACAACCACATCTACACCAGAGACTACTACTACAACCCAAGACACAACTACAACTGTCCAAGAAACAACCACAATTACCCCAGAGGCAACAACTGATTCCCAAGAAACAACTACTTCAGAATCAACATCTACTGGCCAAGTGACATCTATTTCAGAGTCAACAACTGCTCTAGACGCAACATCCACTCTCCAAGACACAACTACTACTGAGGCAACTACCCCTGAAATAACTACTACAGCTGAAACCACAACCATAGAGACAACCACAACTACACCAGAGACTACTACTACAACCCAAGACACAACTACAACTGTCCAAGAAACAACCACAATTACCCTAGAGGCAACAACTGATTCCCAAGAAACAACAACTTCAGAGGCAACATCTACTGGCCAAGTGACAACTATTTCAGAGACAACAACTGCTCTAGACGAAACAACCACTCTCCAAGAAACAACTACTACTGTGGCCACTACCCCTGAAATAACCACTACAGCTAAGACCACAACTATAGAGACAACCACAACTACACCAGAGACTACTACTACAACCCAAGATACAACTACAACTGTCCAAGAAACAACCACAATTACCCCAGAGGCAACAACTGATTCCCAAGAAACAACTACTACTGAGGCAACTACCCCTGAAATAACCACTAAAGCTGAGACCACAACCATAGAGACAACTACACCAGAGACTACTACTACAACCCAAGACACAACTAAAACTGTCCAAGAAACAACCACAATTACCCCAGAGGCAACACCTGATTCCCAAGAAACAACTACTTCAGAGGCAACATCTACTGGCCAAGTGACATCTATTTCAGAGTCACCAACTGCTCTAGACGCAACAACCACTCTCCAAGACACAACTACTACTTAGGCAACTACCCCTGAAATAACCACTACAGCTGAGACCACAACCATAGACAACCACAACTACACCAGAGACTACTACTACAACCCACGACACAACTACAACTGTCCAAGAAACAACCACAATTAGCCCAGAGGCAACAACTGATTCCCAAGACACAACTACTACTGAGGCAACTACCCCTGAAATAACTACTACAGCTGAGACCACAACCATAGAGACAACCACAACTACACCAGAGACTACTACTACAACTCAAGACACAACTACAACTGTCCAAGAAACAACCACAATTACCCCAGAGGCAACAACTGATTCCCAAGAAACAACTACTTCAGAGGCAACATCTATTGGCCAAGTGACAACTATTTCAGAGACAACAACTGCTCTAGACGCAACAACCACTCTCCAATACACAACTACTACTGAGGCAACTACCCCTGAAATAACCACTACAGCTGAGACCACAACCCTAGAGACAACCACATCTACACCAGAGACTACTACTACAACCCAAGACACAACTACAACTGTCCAAGAAACAACCACAATTAGCCCAGAGGCAACAACTGATTCCCAAGAAACAACTACTTCAGAGGCAACATCTACTGGCCAAGTGACATCTATTTCAGAGTCAACAACTGCTCTAGACGCAACAACCACTGTCCAAGACACAACTACTACTGAGACAACTACCCCTGAAATAACCACTACAGCTGAGACCACAACCATAGAGACTACTACTACAACCCAAGACACAACTACAACTGTCCAAGAAACAACAACAATTACCCCAGAGGCAACAACTTTTTACCAAGAGAGAAGAACAACCTCGGAGGCAACAACTACTGCCCAAGTGACCTCTACTTTAGAGTCAATAACTATTCCAGAGGTAACATCAAACCAAGACACAACTACTAGTATCCAACTCACAGGCACCAACTACCTCAGAGGCAACCCCAACTACTTCCTGAGAAACAACTACCTCAGAGGCAACAACTACTGGCCAAGTGACATATTCTTTGCATTTAAGAAGTAATCCAGAAGTAACAACTAACCAAGACACAACTACCACTGAGACAACTGAGATAACCAATACTGGAAGGAAAACACAAGACACAACTAATGTCACCCAAGAAACAATTACAACTGTCCAAGAGACAAACACAATTAGCCCAGAGGCCACAACTGATTCCTAATAAACAACTACTTCAGAGGCAACATCTACTGGCCAAGTGACATCTACTTCGCAGTCAACTAATCCAGAAGTAACAATTAACCAAGACACAACTACCACTGAGACAACTACCTCTGAAATAAGCACTGTAGCTAAGACATCAACCAGAGAGACAACCACAACTACACCAGAGAATACTTCTACCACCCAAAAGACAACTATATCTGCCCAAGGACAACCACTACACCCTCAGACGCACCAACTATTCCAGCGACAACCACAACTTTCTCTGAGTTAACAACTACTTCTGATGAGACAACAACTACTGGCCAAGTGACCAATCTAGTTCAGTCAACATCTACTCCAGAAGCAACAACAAACCAAGACACAACAACCAGTAGCCAATACACAACTACCATTGAGACAACTACCTCTGAAATAACTACTACAGCTAAGACAACACCAGAGACAACCATAACTATACCAGATACAATACCTACCACCCAAGACTCAACTACAACTGTCCAAGAAACAACCACTGCAACCTCAGAGGCAACAACAACCTAAGGGACAACCACTACAACCTCAGAGACAAAAACTACTACTCAAAAGACAAGGACAATATCTCCTGAGACGACCACGGCTGCCTCAGAGGCAACATCTACCTTAGATGCAACAACTACTACAGAAACAACAAGGACACAACAAACACTCACAAATGTACAACTATTACTGCCCAAGAGACATCCACTGCTTACTCAGAACCAACTCCAACTACCTATGTGACAACCACAACCACCTCAGAGGCAACATCTACTGCCCAAGAGACTATAACTACTTCAAAGGCCTCAACTTCTGCGGAGGGACAACAACCTAGGACACAACTAACCAAGTTACAACTACCACTGAAACAATCCCTGAAATAACCATAACTACAACTAAGGCAACAGTCTAAGAGTCAATCACAACAACACCATAGATACACATTCCTAACCACAGTAGTATAGGTATGCAAGACACAACTGCTACTAGAGATAACCACATCTAGCTCTGATGCAACAACTACGCAATATAAAAACTACCCATAAGAAAACCACAACTACTCCTGAGATAGCCACTACAATTCAAGACACAACTACATAAGACACAACCACTACTATATCAGAGGCAACAACTACTGCCCAAGAAACTACTTTACAGTCAACATGTACTCTGTAGGCAACAACAACCCATGACTCTACAACCACTACCCAAGACACAACTACCACTGACAAAATCTTTACTTCAGCTGAGACATCAAGCCATCAAGCAACTGCAACTTCTCCTTAGACAACCGCTAGTACCCAAGATTCAGCAATCACCAAAGAACCAATACTACTTTAGAGGCAACAACTACCCAAGACACCCTAACTATACAAGATGCAACTGCAAAACACCAAGAGAATATTACTACCACAGAGGCAACAACTACTGCCCAAGAGACAACTATTTAAGGCTACTTTCACACTGGCGGGAGCAGGATCAAAGTAGCCTTAAATAGTTGTCTCTTAGGCAGTAGTTGTTGCCTCTGTGGTAGCAGTGATTTCTTGATGTTTTGCAGTTTCAGTTGCAGATCCGTGCTAACACTAGCCCACCATGCTACCGAAAGTCCGCTCTGGTCCTATTCCTTATAATCAGGGCGGGCAGGAAGTCTGTCCGCAGCACGGCAAACATGCTGAGAGGAGGCCGGACAAAAACCGCAGCATGTTTTAGTTTTTGCCCGGCCGCCTATCGGCAAGTTTGCCGTGCTGCAGCCGGACCTCCGGCCAGCCCCCATTATAGTGAATAGGACGGAAGCGGACTTCTGGTGGCACGCTGGGCTAGCGTTAGCACGGATCTGGCAGGCTGTTCCCCCGCCGGAACAGCCTGCCTAAGAGGCATCAATTACTGTAGAGTCAAGCCCAACTATAACTTCCACCCTATCCCCAAATCAGCAACTCATTTTGTTAGTTAACTGCCTCCAATATATTATCCCATCTGACTTGTCTTAGAAACTTAAAGACTTATCCAGTAGACTCTCTAACCTGCCTTTTGAACCGGTCACTGATGTCAAGACCAGTGATCAGTGTTATGGCATATTCAATTCTCTCCATCCCTACTATGTGCTGTAGTCATGCAATGGAAATACAGACTGTGCTATTATAATCTGGACCCTCCTGAAACATCTCTGATGGCTGATATTGGAGGATCCTCAGTGGACTTATTCAACTGCTTAGAATGTGTTATCATGAAATTGCTCATATAGCAACTTAAAGGGGTTTTCTGGGAGTATTATACTGATGACCTGCCCTCGGGATAAGTCATCAGCAGAGATGAGCGAATCGACTTTGGATGGTACATCCGCAGTAGATTCGCTAAAAACTCTGTTGTAATGCTGTACAGAGTTCCTGCTCCGTACAGTATTAGAATGTATTGGCTCTGATGAGCTGAAGTTATTACTTTGCCAAGTCTTGCGAGACTTTGTGTAATAACTTTGGGAATTAATTATAACTGCAAACTCAACATAGAATCAACGGGCAACTCTGGACGGAGAAGGGATCCACCCTGTTATACTGGTGCTGGGTCTGAGGGATCCCTGGGAAGAAGCATCCACTCTGCATCCGTATCCTGTAAATATCGAATTATCTTCTGTGTTTTCCTATATTAATTCTAATAAACGTATGTAAAAGCAGAAAATCAAGTGAAAGTTTTATAATTATCAATAAACTAGCTGAAGGTCGCGGCTTCGCACCCGTAGATTTAATCTATTTCATTTAATGTTTCTGTGTGTCATTAAAAGATATTGACAGTATCCCCCATAACGGTGACATCCACAGCCCACACCCCTTAACACTGACCCCCTGACCATAGGTTACAGTCCTCTTAACTGACCTCCACTACTCCTGGCACCCTTAACAGAGACTTCCCCTTTAACAGTGACTGCCACAGTACCCCGCCCCTTTAACTGTGACCTCCACAGAGCTCCGTTCTCTTAAAATGTGACTTCCACAACACCCCACCCCCTTAACAGTGACCTCTACAGCACCCTGCCCCTTAACACTGACATCCGTAGCGGATCGTCCCCTTAACTGTGACCTCCACCGTTCCCTGCCCCATTAACAGAGACCTCCACAGTGCCTACTCCCAGTGAACTCCACAGCATCCCGCCCGCTTAAGAGACCTCCACAGCTGCTGCCCTTTATTAGTGACCTCCACAGTACCCCATCTCCTTAACAGTGATTTCCAGAACACCCCGCCCCCTTAACAGTTGCCTCTACAGCAATCTACCCCTTAACACTGGCCTCCTTAACTGTGACAGTAGCCTGCCCCTAGGGTGCAGGGCCTGGACAGACACAGGGATGTCTTTTTGAACAGCTCACTCTCAGACAGCAGCACTGTGCTGTCTGAGTGTGAGCTGCAGGGAGAAAGTCACCACCCCTGCAGTTGACAGAAGTTGACTTTTACCGTCATTTTTTCAATACCCGGCATCTGCAGAGTGGGCCAGGGGCGTGGCCTAACCAGATAGAGGTGTGGCTTAGCGGGACTGGGGGCAGAGTTTTTAAGTCGGTCTTTTAAGGGTTGCCAGAATGGCCACCCTACCTGCCCCCTGAACAGCTCTCTGCTCCCTTAACAGTGTCATCCACAGTGCTCTGACCCTTTAAAGCTGACCTACAGCAGTGAAGAAAAATAGCCGGGTTGTTATGGAAACCTGGTGTAAAACTGTGTGTATGTGGAGAATAAGGATCTGCGAGCTTCTATTGGCTGATAAGGGACATGTGACCGTGTGTATGGCAGTTGGCATATGAGGAGAAAGACCTGCAGACTTCTATTGGCTATTGTAGGTCATGTGATGTGCCACATTGCATTTTTTGGGAATATCTCAGGAACGGTACATGCTAGAGAGCTGAGACCCGGTCTAAAACCTTCCCGGACCCCTGATGTACCTGTGTGCCAAATTTCGTGATTGTAAATGCGACGTGCAGATTCCTTTAGCGGACACACATACACACTCAGCTTTATATATTAGATGTTTCTATCTATTCCCGGCCTCTCAGAGATTCATAGCGAAAATGTTGAGCACCTGATATAGTCCACAGCTGAGGCAAAGTCTTACCTTGGGAGGAGGCAAATATGTGGTGGGGGAATCGGCAATGTGTGGTGAGGTGACAAGGTGAGGAAAGTGGCAAAGAAAAAACAAGGTAAGGTGTGTGGATAGCAGTGTGTGGTGGCATGGATGGTGCGATGAGGTGACAGGGTGTGGTAGACTGGCATGGTATGGTAGGAGGTGACAGGGGTTGGTAGATGGCAGGATGTGGTTAGGTGGTGTAACGGACAGTGGATGTGGACCCATTGTACCAACTGGTTTGACTTTGAGATTCCACTAGTTTTCATCCATTAACCACAACACAGGATAAGGAACTCCTAGGCTGCTACCTCTTAGAATGGTCCCTGTGGACTAGGAAACTGACCCACAGAAGTCAGAAGCAATAGTGCAAAGCACCAAGAGGACAGGCAGTACTTATAGTGAGGAAACAAGGTAAGATTAGAAAGCACATGTGCCCTACAGGAAGACACGAGACCAAGAAGAGGAACCACTAGACTCCAGCAGCCGGACCAACTGGAGTGAGCAGAGGAGGACCAGACGGTCTGGGTCGATGGATTCTGAGAGGCAGTAGCTGCATGGTAAGAGATGCAGCACCAGTGCTGGCCCAGGACAGCACAACAGCGGTGGCTAAGGATCGCCAGCATGGTGGCAGGGTATGGTGAGGTGACCAGATGTGGGACAGGAGTGATAGAATGGTGGGGGGTGACAGGGCGTGGTGAGAGAGTGATAGCACGTGGCGAGGGAGTGACAGCACGTGGCGAGGGAGTGACAGCACCTGGAGAGGGAGTGACAGCACCTGGAGAGGGAGTGACAGCACCTGGAGAGGGAGTGACAGCACGTGGCCAGGGAGTGACAGCACGTGGCCAGGGAGTGACAGCACGTGGCCAGGGAGTGACAGCACGTGGCCAGGGAGTGACAGCACCTAGCGAGGGAGTGACAGCATGTGGCGAGGGAGTGACAGCACATTAATTCCATAGCGTCTGGTTCATAGGAAAAGGTCAGAAATTTATGGAAACACCACCGAAATGGTTCGGGAACAGCACGGGGAGGATGTCTGGATGCATCTTGGACTCCCAGGTCACTGCTGGGAACGATGCTGTCCAAGTAGTACGCCACTTTTACAGACTGATAATGATACGCACAAAACCGAAACATTCTTTCCTGTATATTTATTTGTATATAAAGTGCAAGTGCTGCCAAAAATTACAAGGAAGAGGCTCCGATACAACCTGTATATCACATAAAGGAGGGCCTCATTCATATCGTGGTACAATAGTTCAGGTAGTGGGACTCCTACACTCATAAAGCCTATGCACTAAGTGAAAGGGCTGCCAAAAATTACAAGGAACCGGCGCTCCAATACACCCTTTGTTACACATAAAGGAGGGCATCATACACAGCCTTGAAAAATTATGATTGATGGCCTGCTGGTGACCCTTAAAAACATTTGGAGCAAGGGCCTGCTGATCTGACTATCTAAAACATTATGGGTGAGGGCCTGCTGCCGCTTTGGTGACTTTAGATAACCTGGGGCCGATCGCACGTCCCCGTGACAGTGACGATCCATTCAGACGTCTGGCCTATCAACTTTCGATGCTAATGTCAGCGCAAACCATGGTGACTATGGGTAACAGGGAATCAGGGTTCGATTCCGGAGAGGGAGCCTGAGAAATGGCTACAGCTACCACACCCAAGCAAGGCCTCATGCGCGCAAATTACCTATTAGGTATAATTAGGTGAGGGCCTGCAGGTGAGCAAACCCTGTAAAAGATTTTAGGTGTGGGCCTGCTGGGGAGCTGACCCTCCAAAAAATTATATGCGAGGGCCTTCAGGTGAGCTGACCCTGTAAAAGATTGAAGGTAAAGGCCTGCTGGTGAGCCGACCCTGAAAAAAATTATATGCGAGGTGCTGCTGGTGAGCTAACCCTGTAATACATTATATGCGAGGGCCTGCTGGTGAGCTGGCCCACTAAAAAATTATATACATGGGCCTGCTGTTGAGCTGACCTTGTAAAACATTTTAGGTGAGGGCCTGCTGGTGAGCTGACCCTCTAAAAAATTATATGCATGGGCCTGCTGTTGAGCTGACCTTGTAAAACATTTTAGGTGAGGGCCTGCTGGTGAGCTGAGCCTCTAAAAAATTATATGCATGGGCCTGCTGGTGAGCTGACCTTGTAAAACATTTTAGGTGAGGGCCTGCAGGTGAGCTGACACTGTGAAACATTATATGCGAGGGCCTTCTGTTGAGTTGACCCTGTAAAAAATTATGTGCGAGGGCCTGCAGCTGAGCTGACCCTGTAAAAAATTATATGCGAGGGCCTGCTGGTGAGCTATGTGAGGGCATTATATGCTATGAATAAGCATGTTGATATGATGGAAGTGGAGGAGGAGGATAAGAAAAGGAAGATTGAACCATATACCCTTGTTTGTGGTGGAAGGGTTGCATGGGAATACAGTGTATTCAGTACATTATAAACAACACATTTAAAGTGCCTTCATGTTCAGCCGCATTTCTCTGGTGGAGTCGAGAGGTCATGGTCATTCCAGGCCTTGTTCATTTTTATAAGAGTCAACCTGTCAGCATTTTCAGTTGACAGGCGGATACGCTTATCTGTTATTGCCACCAGCAGCACTAAATACCCGCTCAGACAAAACGCTGCGGCAGGGCAGGCCAGCACCTCCAAGGAGTAGAGAGCCAGTTTGTGCCACGTGTCCAGCTTGGACACCCAGTAGTTGTAAGACACTGAGGGATCACTGAGGATGCTGCCACGGTCTGCTACGTACTCCTTCACCATCTTCCAAAACTTTTACCTCCTTGTGACACTAGGCCGCGCATCAGGGTGAGGGTGCTGGCGGGGTGTCAAGAAACTGTCCCAGGCTTTGGAGAGTGTTGCCCTGCCTCTGTTGGATCTGCTGTGTGTTCCCCTTGTCTCCCCTCCTCGGTTGGCCAAGGAACTACGGACTCTGCCGCCAGCGTTGTCAGATGGAAAGTTTTGGAGCAATTTTTCAACAAGGATCTTCTGGTATTGCACCGTTTTGCTCGTCCTCTCCACCACAGGAGTGAGAGATGAGAAGTTCTCTTTGTAGCGGGGGTCGAGAAGGGTGAACAACCTGTAATCCGTGTTGTCCAAAATGCGTATAACGCACGGATCAAGGGAAAGGCAGCCTAACATGAAGTCAGCCATGTGTGCCACAGTACCAATAGGCAAGACTTCGCTGTCCTCATCAGGAGGATCACTCTCAATCTCCTCATCCTATTCCTCCTCTTCTGCCCATGCACGCTGAACAGATGGAATTAAACTTCCATGGGTACTACCCTCTGTAGATGAGGCAACCGTCTCCTGCACCTCCTCTTCTTCATCGACCATTTCGAGCGGATAAGACGAACTGAGGGTGGTCTGGCTATCACCCTGTGTAATGTCTTCACCCATTTCCACCTCTCCCACATGCAAAGCGTTGTCCTTAATTGTGAGCAGCGGGCATTTAAGTAGACACAGAAGTGGGATTGTTACGCTGATAATAGCGTTATCGCCGCTCACCATCTGTGTTGATTCCTCAAAGTTTCTTATAACCTCACAGAGGTCAGACATCCATGCCCACTCCTCACTTGTGAAGAACGGGAGCTGACTGGAAAGGCAACGACCATGTTGCAGGACGGCCACGTATATCAGGCTGCGGAAGGCCCTAAATGGCAACATTTCTAGAGCCAGTAATTTGGAAAGGTGCGCATTTAGTGCTATGGCTTGTGGGTGTGTGGCTGGGTATTTGCGCTTGAGTTCAAATGCCTGGGGTAAGGACTAGGGATGAGCGAACTCGAACTGTATAGTTCGGGTTCGTACCGAATTTTGGGGTGTCCGTGACACGGACCCGAACCCGGACATTTTCGTAAAAGTCCGGGTTCGGGTTCGGTGTTCGTCGCTTTCTTCGCGCTTTTGTGACGCTTTCTTGGCGCTTTTTGAAAGGCTGCAAAGCAGCCAATCAACAAGCGTCATACTACTTGCCCCAAGAGGCCATCACAGCCATGCCTACTATTGGCATGGCTGTGATTGGCCAGAGCACCATGTGACCCAGCCTCTATTTAAGCTGGAGTCACATAGCGCCGCCCGTCACTCTGCTCTGATTAGCGTAGGGAGAGGTTGCGGCTGCGACAGTAGGGCGAGATTAGGCAGATTAACTCCTCCAAAGGACTTGATTAACTGATCGATCTGCAGCTGTGGATCATTGAGCTGCTGATCCTCAATTGCTCACTGTTTTTAGGCTGCACAGACCGTTTGTCAGTCACATTTTTCTGGGGTGATCGGCGGCCATTTTGTGTCTTGTGGTGCGCCAGCACAATCTGCGACCAAGTGCATTTAACCCTCAATGGTGTGGTTGTTTTTTGGCTAAAGCCTACATCAGGGTGAAGCTGTCACACCAAGTGCATTTAACCAGCAATAGTCTGTTCATTTTTTGGCCATATACAAAATCAGGGGCAAGCTGCGCCTGTCACCAAGTGCATTTAACCCTCAATGGTGTGGTTGTTTTTTGGCTAAAGCCTACATCAGGGTGAAGCTGTCACACCAAGTGCATTTAACCAGCAATAGTCTGTTCATTTTTTGGCCATATACTAAATCAGGGGCAAGCTGCGCCCATCACCAAGTGCATTTAACCAGCAATAGTCTGTTTATTTTTTGGCCATATCCCAGTCTAATTCTGTCACTAAACCCATACCGGTCACCCAGCGCCTAAATACTAGGCCTCAAATTTATATCCAGCTAAATCTGTCCCTAGTGCTGTAGCTGGGCGAGTTATTTAGTGTCCGTTCAAGCACATTTCTTGTTCTGGGTTGAAATACAATTCCCAATTTAGCAATTTCATAATTTAGTGGTTTCTGCTATATCAGAGCTATTTGAAATCTATCCCTAAAGGGGTATATAATATTCAAGGTGCACATTGGGTCATTCAGAATAACTTCACACACACCCGCTACTGTGTATTTCCAAGTCTAATTCTGGCACTAAACCCATACCTGTCACCCAGCGCCTAAATACTAGGCCTCAAATTTATATCCCGCTAAATCTCTCGTTACCGCTGTCCTGTTGTGGCTGGGAAAGTTATTTAGTGTCCGTCAAAGCACATTTTTTGTTCTGGGTTGAAATACAATTCCCAATTTAGCAATTTCATAATTTAGTCGTTTCTGCTATATCAGAGCTATTTGAAATCTATCCCTAAAAGGGTAGATCATATTGAAGGTGCACATAGGGTCATTCAGAATAACTTCACACACACCCGCTTCTGTGCATTTCCAAGTCTAATTCTGTCACTAAATCCATACCGGTCACCCAGCGCCTAAATACTAGGCCTCAAATTTATATCCAGCTAAATCTGTCCCTAGTGCTGTAGCTGGGCGAGTTATTTAGTGTCCGTTCAAGCACATTTCTTGTTCTGGGTTGAAATACAATTCCCAATTTAGCAATTTCATAATTTAGTGGTTTCTGCTATATCAGAGCTATTTGAAATCTATCCCTAAAAGGGTATATAATATTCAAGGTGCACATTGGGTCATTCAGAATAACTTCACACACACCCGCTACTGTGTATTTCCAAGTCTAATTCTGGCACTAAACCCATACCTGTCACGCAGCGCCTAAATACTAGGCCTCAAATTTATATCCCGCTAAATCTGTCCTTAGTGCTGTAGCTGGGCGAGTTATTTAGTGTCCGTTCAAGCACATTTCTTGTTCTGGGTTGAAATACAATTCCCAATTTAGCAATTTCATAATTTAGTGGTTTCTGCTATATCAGAGCTATTTGAAATCTATCCCTAAAAGGGTATATAATATTCAAGGTGCACATAGGGTCATTCAGAATAACTTCACACACACCCGCTTCTGTGCATTTCCAAGTCTAATTCTGGCACTAAACCCATACCTGTCACCCAGCGCCTAAATACTAGGCCTCAAATTTATATCCCGCTAAATCTCTCGTTACCGCTGTCCTGTTGTGGCTGGGAAAGTTATTTAGTGTCCGTCAAAGCACATTTTTTGTTCTGGGTTGAAATACAATTCCCAATTTAGCAATTTCATAATTTAGTGGTTTCTGCTATATCAGAGCTATTTGAAATCTATCCCTAAAAGGGTATATAATATTCAAGGTGCACATTGGGTCATTCAGAATAACTTCACACACACGCTTCTGTGCATTTCCAAGTCTAATTCTGTCACTAAATCCATACCGGTGACCCAGCGCCTAAATACTAGGCCTCAAATTTATATCCCGCTGAATTTGAATACAATACATTGGGCCAAATAATATATTTGTTGTTGTGGTGAACCATAACAATGAGAAAAACATCTAGTAAGGGACGCGGACGTGGACATGGTCGTGGTGGTGTTAGTGGACCCTCTGGTGCTGGGAGAGGACGTGGCCGTTCTGCCACATCCACACGTCCTAGTGTACCAACTACCTCAGGTCCCAGTAGCCGCCAGAATTTACAGCGATATATGGTGGGGCCCAATGCCGTTCTAAGGATGGTAAGGCCTGAGCAGGTACAGGCATTAGTCAATTGGGTGGCCGACAGTGGATCCAGCACGTTCACATTATCTCCCACCCAGTCTTCTGCAGAAAGCGCACAGATGGCGCCTGAAAACCAACCCCATCAGTCTGTCACATCACCCCCATGCATACCAGGGAAACTGTCTCAGCCTCAAGTTATGCAGCAGTCTCTTATGCTGTTTGAAGACTCCGCTGGCAGGGTTTCCCAAGGGCATCCACCTAGCCCTTCCCCAGCGGTGAAAGACATAGAATGCACTGACGCACAACCACTTATGTTTCCTGATGATGAGGACATGGGAATACCACCTCAGCATGTCTCTGATGATGACGAAACACAGGTGCCAACTGCTGCGTCTTTCTGCAGTGTGCAGACTGAACAGGAGGTCAGGGATCAAGACTGGGTGGAAGACGATGCAGGGGACGATGAGGTCCTAGACCCCACATGGAATGAAGGTCGTGCCACTGACTTTCACAGTTCGGAGGAAGAGGCAGTGGTGAGACCGAGCCAACAGCGTAGCAAAAGAGGGAGCAGTGGGCAAAAGCAGAACACCCGCCGCCAAGAGACTCCGCCTGCTACTGACCGCCGCCATCTGGGACCGAGCACCCCAAAGGCAGCTTCAAGGAGTTCCCTGGCATGGCACTTCTTCAAACAATGTGCTGACGACAAGACCCGAGTGGTTTGCACGCTGTGCCATCAGAGCCTGAAGCGAGGAATTAACGTTCTGAACCTGAGCACAACCTGCATGACCAGGCACCTGCATGCAAAGCATGAACTGCAGTGGAGTAAACACCTTAAAACCAAGGAAGTCACTCAGGCTCCCCCTGCTACCTCTTCTGCTGCTGCCGCCTCGGCCTATTCTGCTGCTGCCGCCTCGGCCTCTTCCTCCGCCTCTGGAGGAACGTTGGCACCTGCCGCCCAGCAAACAGGGGATGTACCACCAACACCACCACCACCACCTCCGTCACCAAGCGTCTCAACCATGTCACACGCCAGCGTTCAGCTCTCCATCTCACAAACATTTGATAGAAAGCGTAAATTCCCACCTAGCCACCCTCGATCCCTGGCCCTGAATGCCAGCATTTCGAAACTACTGGCCTATGAAATGCTGTCATTTAGGCTGGTGGACACAGACAGCTTCAAACAGCTCATGTCGCTTGCTGTCCCACAGTATGTTGTTCCCAGCCGCCACTACTTCTCCAAGAGAGCCGTGCCTTCCCTGCACAACCAAGTATCCCATAAAATCAAGTGTGCACTGCGCAACGCCATCTGTGGCAAGGTCCACCTAACCACAGATACGTGGACCAGTAAGCACGGCCAGGGACGCTATATCTCCCTAACTGCACACTGGGTAAATGTAGTGGCAGCTGGGCCCCAGGCGGAGAGCTGTTTGGCGCACGTCCTTCCGCCGCCAAGGATCGCAGGGCAACATTCTTTGCCTCCTGTTGCCACCTCCTCCTTCTCGGCTTCCTCCTCCTCTTCTTCCACCTGCTCATCCAGTCAGCCACACACCTTCACCACCAACTTCAGCACAGCCCGGGGTAAACGTCAGCAGGCCATTCTGAAACTCATATGTTTGGGGGACAGGCCCCACACCGCACAGGAGTTGTGGCGGGGTATAGAACAACAGACCGACGAGTGGTTGCTGCCGGTGAGCCTCAAGCCCGGCCTGGTGGTGTGTGATAATGGGCGAAATCTCGTTGCAGCTCTGGGACTAGCCAATTTGACGCACATCCCTTGCTTGGCGCATGTGCTGAATTTGGTGGTGCAGAAGTTCATTCACAACTACCCCGACATGTCAGAGCTGCTGCATAAAGTGCGGGCCGTCTGTTCGCGCTTCCGGCGTTCACATCCTGCTGCTGCTCGCCTGTCTGCGCTACAGCGTAACTTCGGCCTTCCCGCTCACCGCCTCATATGCGACGTGCCCACCAGGTGGAACTCCACCTTGCACATGCTGGACAGACTGTGCGAGCAGCAGCAGGCCATAGTGGAGTTTCAGCTGCAGCACGCACGGGTCAGTCGCACTACAGAACAGCACCACTTCACCACCAATGACTGGGCCTCCATGCGAGACCTGTGTGCCCTGTTGCGCTGTTTCGAGTACTCCACCAACATGGCCAGTGGCGATGACACCGTTATCAGCGTTACAATACCACTTCTATGTCTCCTTGAGAAAACACTTAGGGCGATGATGGAAGAGGAGGTGGCCCAGGAGGAGGAGGAGGAGGAGGAGGAAGAGGGGTCATTTTTAGCACTTTCAGGCCAGTCTCTTCGAAGTGACTCAGAGGGAGGTTTTTGGCAACAGCAGAGGCCAGGTACAAATGTGGCCAGCCAGGGCCCACTACTGGAGGACGAGGAGGACGAGGATGAGGAGGAGGTGGAGGAGGATGAGGATGAAGCATGGTCACAGCGGGGTGGCACCCAACGCAGCTCGGGTCCATCACTGGTGCGTGGCTGGGGGGAAAGGCAGGACGATGACGATACGCCTCCCACAGAGGACAGCTTGTCCTTATCCCTGGGCAGCCTGGCACACATGAGCGACTACATGCTGCAGTGCCTGCGCAACGACAGCAGAGTTGCCCACATTTTAACCTGTGCGGACTACTGGGTTGCCACCCTGCTGGATCCACGCTACAAAGACAATGTGCCCACCTTACTTCCTGCACTGGAGCGTGATAGGAAGATGCGCGAGTACAAGCGCACGTTGGTAGACGCGCTACTGAGAGCATTCCCAAATGTCACAGGGGAACAAGTGGAAGCCCAAGGCCAAGGCAGAGGAGGAGCAAGAGGTCGCCAAGGCAGCTGTGTCACGGCCAGCTCCTCTGAGGGCAGGGTTAGCATGGCAGAGATGTGGAAAACTTTTGTCAACACGCCACAGCTAACTGCACCACCACCTGATACGCAACGTGTTAGCAGGAGGCAACATTTCACTAACATGGTGGAACAGTACGTGTGCACACCCCTCCACGTACTGACTGATGGTTCGGCCCCATTCAACTTCTGGGTCTCTAAATTGTCCACGTGGCCAGAGCTAGCCTTTTATGCCTTGGAGGTGCTGGCCTGCCCGGCGGCCAGCGTTTTGTCTGAACGTGTATTCAGCACGGCAGGGGGCGTCATTACAGACAAACGCAGCCGCCTGTCTACAGCCAATGTGGACAAGCTGACGTTCATAAAAATGAACCAGGCATGGATCCCACAGGACCTGTCCGTCCCTTGTCCAGATTAGACATTAACTACCTCCCCATAACCATATATTATTGGACTCCAGGGCACTTCCTCATTCAATCCTATTTTTATTTTCATTTTACCATTATATTGCGATGCTACCCAAAGTTGAATGAACCTCTCCTCTGCCTGTGTGCTAGGCCTAAATATATGCCAATGGACTGTTGCAGTGGTGGCTGACATGAAGCCTGATTCTCTGCTATGACATGCAGACTAATTCTCTGCTGACATGAAGCCAGATTGTCTGTTACGGGACCTCCCTCCTCTGCCTGGGTGCTGGGCCTAAATATATGACAATGGACTGTTGCAGTGGTGGCTGACATGAAGCCTGATTCTCTGCTATGACATGCAGACTGATTCTCTGCTGTCATGAAGCCAGATTGTCTGTTACGGGACCTCTCTCCTCTGCCTGGGTGCTGGGCCTAAATTTATGACAATGGACTGTTGCAGTGGTGGGTGACGTGAAGCCTCATTCTCTGCTATGACATGCAGACTGATTCTCTGCTGACATGAAGCCAGATTGTCTGTTACGGGACCTCTCTCCTCTGCCTGTGTGCTAGGCCTAAATATATGCCAATGGACTGTTGCAGTGGTGGCTGACGTGAAGCCTGATTCTCTGCTATGACATGCAGACTGATTCTCTGCTGTCATGAAGCCAGATTGTCTGTTACGGGACCTCTCTGCTCTGCCTGTGTGCTAGGCCTAAATATATGCCAATGGACTGTTGCAGTGGTGGGTGACGTGAAGCCTGATTCTCTGCTATGATATGAAGACTGATTCTCTGCTGACATGAAGCCAGATTGTCTGTTACGGGACCTTTCTCCTCTGCCTGGGTTCTGGGCCTAAATTTATGAAAATTGACTCTTACAGTGGTGGGTGACGTGAAGCCTGATTCTCTGCTATGATATGAAGACTGATTCTCTGCTGACATGAAGCCAGATTGTCTGTTACGGGACCTTTCTCCTCTGCCTGGGTTCTGGGCCTAAATTTATGAAAATTGACTCTTACAGTGGTGGCTGACGTGAAGCCTGATTCTCTGCTATGATATGAAGACTGATTCTCTGCTGACATGAAGCCAGATTCTCTGTTACGGGACCTCTCTCCTCTGCCTGGGTGCTGGGCCTAAATTTATGACAATGGACTGTTGCAGTGGTGGCTGACGTGAAGCCTGATTCTCTGCTATGACATGCAGACTGATTCTCTGCTGACATGAAGCCAGATCCTCTGTTACGGGACCTCTCTCCTCTGCCTGTGTGTGTGCTGGGCCTAAATATATGCCAATGGACTGTTGCAGTGGTGGCTGACGTGAAGCCTCATTCTCTGCTATGACATGCAGACTAATTCTCTGCTGACATGAAGACAGATTCTCTGTTACGGGACCTCCCTCCTCTGCCTGGGTGCTGGGCCTAAATATATGCCAATGGACTGTTGCAGTGGTGGCTGACGTGAAGCCTCATTCTCTGCTATGACATGCAGACTAATTCTCTGCTGACATGAAGACAGATTCTCTGTTACGGGACCTCTCTCCTCTGCCTGGGTGCTGGGCCTAAATATATGCCAATGGACTGTTGCAGTGGTGGGTGACGTGAAGCCTGATTCTCTGCTATGACATGCAGACTAATTCTCTGCTGACATGAAGACAGATTCTCTGTTACGGGACCTCTCTCCTCTGCCTGGGTGCTGGGCCTAAATTTATGCCAATGGACTGTTGCAGTGGTGGGTGACGTGAAGCCTCATTCTCTGCTATGACATGCAGACTAATTCTCTGCTGACATGAAGCCAGATTGTCTGTTACGGGACCTCTCTCCTCTGCCTGTGTGTGTGCTGGGCCTAAATATATGCCAATGGACTGTTGCAGTGGTGGCTGACGTGAAGCCTCATTCTCTGCTATGACATGCAGACTAATTCTCTGCTGACATGAAGCCAGATCCTCTGTTACGGGACCTCTCTCCTCTGCCTGGGTGCTGGGCCTAAATATATGCCAATGGACTGTTGCAGTGGTGGCTGACGTGAAGCCTGATTCTCTGCTATGACATGCAGACTAATTCTCTGCTGACATGAAGACAGATTCTCTGTTACGGGACCTCTCTCCTCTGCCTGTGTGTGTGCTGGGCCTAAATATATGCCAATGGACTGTTGCAGTGGTGGCTGACGTGAAGCCTCATTCTCTGCTATGACATGCAGACTAATTCTCTGCTGACATGAAGACAGATTCTCTGTTACGGGACCTCCCTCCTCTGCCTGGGTGCTGGGCCTAAATATATGCCAATGGACTGTTGCAGTGGTGGCTGACGTGAAGCCTCATTCTCTGCTATGACATGCAGACTGATTCTCTGCTGACATGAAGCCAGATCGTCTGTTACGGGACCTCTCTGCTCTGCCTGTGTGCTAGGCCTAAATATATGCCAATGGACTGTTGCAGTGGTGGGTGACGTGAAGCCTCATTCTCTGCTATGACATGCAGACTGATTCTCTGCTGTCATGAAGCCAGATTGTCTGTTACGGGACCTCTCTGCTCTGCCTGTGTGTGTGCTGGGCCTAAATATATGACAATGGACTGTTGCAGTGGTGGGTGACGTGAAGCCTCATTCTCTGCTATGACATGCAGACTAATTCTCTGCTGACATGAAGCCAGATTCTCTGTTACGGGACCTCTCTCCTCTGCCTGGGTGCTGGGCCTAAATATATGCCAATGGACTGTTGCAGTGGTGGCTGACGTGAAGCCTGATTCTCTGCTATGACATGCAGACTGATTCTCTGCTGACATGAAGCCAGATTCTCTGTTACGGGACCTCTCTCCTCTGCCTGTGTGTGTGCTGGGCCTAAATATATGCCAATGGACTGTTGCAGTGGTGGCTGACGTGAAGCCTCATTCTCTGCTATGACATGCAGACTAATTCTCTGCTGACATGAAGACAGATTCTCTGTTACGGGACCTCCCTCCTCTGCCTGGGTGCTGGGCCTAAATATATGCCAATGGACTGTTGCAGTGGTGGCTGACGTGAAGCCTCATTCTCTGCTATGACATGCAGACTAATTCTCTGCTGACATGAAGACAGATTCTCTGTTACGGGACCTCTCTCCTCTGCCTGGGTGCCGGGGCCTAAATATCTGAGAATGGACTGTTCCAGTGGTGGGTGACGTGAAGCCAGATTCTCTGCTATGGGACCTCTCTCCAATTGATTTTGGTTAATTTTTATTTATTTAATTTTTATTTTAATTCATTTCCCTATCCACATTTGTTTGCAGGGGATTTACCTACATGTTGCTGCCTTTTGCAGCCCTCTAGCTCTTTCCTGGGCTGTTTTACAGCCTTTTTAGTGCCGAAAAGTTCGGGTCCCCATTGACTTCAATGGGGTTCGGGTTCGGGACGAAGTTCGGATCGGGTTCGGATCCCGAACCCGAACATTTCCGGGATGTTCGGCCGAACTTCTCGAACCCGAACATCCAGGTGTTCGCTCAACTCTAGTAAGGACATTTGTATGCTGCGCTGGGACACAGAAGTGGATGTGGTCGCTGATGGTGCTTGCAAAGGTCCAGGTGCAGGGCCTATGTCTTGGACTTGGCCAGCACGTAACACAGGGGAAAAGGAGGCAGTGGTGTGACCCACAGACACTTATTGTGGAACCAGGCGTTCGGCCCACCTATTATGGTGCTTTGATGCCATGTGGCGGATCATGTTGGTGGTGATGAGGTTGATAGTGTTCACGCCGCTGCTCATTTTTGTATGGCACAGGTTGCAGATTACAATTGTTTTGTCGTCCAAACTTTCCTCAAAAAAGCGCCAGACTGCGGAACACCTACCACTTGGCAAGGGAGATTTCCTCAAGGGTGTGCTCTGGGGAACAGACTTCCCTTTGGCCACCCCACTGCCTCTTCCAGCCTGTTGCGGTGCAGCAGATCCCTCCCCCTCTGTACTGCTGTCCTCGCTCGGCTTTCCACCTTCCCAGGTTGGGTCAGTAACTTCATCGTCCACCACCTCCTCTTCCACTTCCTTACTCTGCTCATCCTCCTGACTTGTTGACCTAACAGCTACCTCAGTTATTGACAACTGTGTCTCATCCTCTTCATCAACCTCTTGAGACAGTAATTGCCGTCGAGTTATTGGCAACTGTGTCTCATCATCATCATCCACCTCATTAAACTGTAATTGCCATTCCCCACCGTCATCTTCTTGTGATTGTGGATGCTCAAGAGTTTGGGAATCAGGGCACAAGATCTGTCCATTTTCAAGCGTGCTTGGCGAGAGGGCCAAATCAAGGAATGGCGCAGAAAATAGCTCCTCGGAATATCCAAGTGTGGGATCACTTGTTTGCCCAGACTCTCCATGGTGGGAGGGTGAGGATTGTGCTTAGCAGACTCTTGGCTGCTGAGACTGGACTTGGTGGAAGACAGGATGGTGCTTAACTGACTGGAAGCATTATCTGCTGCAATCCAACCGACCACCTGGTCGCACTGGTCTGACATCGAGAACGCTATCCTGCGGCGACCTGCAAACTAGGACATGAAGCTGGGTCTCGTGGATGAGTGTGTTTCTTGTGCTCTGGCAGCAGACACAGTGTCACCGTGCCCAGGGCCACGACCTCTGTGTGCACCATCAGCAGCGCGGCCACTTCCCCGTCCCTTACTGCTCGCCTTGAGCATATTAAAAGTTATATACGATTGAAAGTCTGTCACACGTACAGTAGCGTATGATTTGTAAGTGTATGCGCAAACATATTTAAAAAGGTATTTGGGATGTGGACACGTCACACAGGAGATATCCCGCAGATAATGTCAATGCTGTCACCAGCGGCTAATGAAAAATTACAGGGAATGTCACAGTGTCACAGGTAATTGGGATGAGGAAACGTTATACAGGAGAGGTACCACCGGTAATGTCACTGTCCGCAGCGTCTACGCAAAAAAAGTACACTGTATATCATAAATAAATTTGAAGCGCACACGTTACACTGCAGATGTGGCCTTGGTTAGGTCACTGTCAGAAGCGGACACTGTCTGTGGAAAAAGTGCACTGTATGTGAGATACTTTTTATGAAGCGCACATTAAACAGTAGATGTGGCACTGGTAAGGTCACTGTCCGAAGCGGACACAGTCTATTGAAAATGTGCACTGTATGTCACAGATATTTTTGGGATGTGCACACTTTACACTGGAGATATGGCACAGCTAATGTCACTGTCCACAGCGGACACCGTCTACGGAAAAAGTACACTGGATGTCACTGATATTTTTCGGATGTGCACACTTTACACAGGAGATGTGGCGCAGCTAATGTCACTGTCCGCAGAGACCTATTAGACAAGAAAAAAGCAGCTAAGTAAAGAAAAACGAGTGGCCATCATTACTTTAAGAAATGAAGGTCAGTCAGTCCGAAAAATTGGGAAAACTTTGAAAGTGTCCCCAAGTGCAGTCACAAAAACCATCAAGCGCTACAAAGAAACTGGCTCACATGCGGACCGCCCCAGGAAAGGAAGACCAAGAGTCACCTCTGCTGCGGAGGAGAAGTTCATCCGAGTCACCAGCCTCAGAAATCGCAGGTTAACAGCAGCTCAGATTAGAGACCAGGTCAATGCCACCCAGAGTTCTAGCAGCAGACACATCTCTAGAACAACTGTTAGGAGGAGACTGTGTGAATCAGGCCTTCATGGTAGAATATCTGCTAGGAAACCACTGCTAAGGACAGGCAACAAGCAGAAGAGACTTGTTTGGGCTAAAGAACACAAGGAATGGACATTACACCAGTGGAAATCTGTGCTTTGGTCTGATGAGTCCAAATGTGAGATCTTTGGTTCCAACCACCGTGTCTTTGTGCGACACAGAAAAGATGAACGGATGGACTCTACATGCCTGGTTCCCACCGTGAAGCATGGAGGAGGAGGTGTGATGGTGTGGTGGTGCTTTGCTGGTGACACTGTTGGGGGTTTATTCAAAATTGAAGGCATACTGAACCAGCATGGCTACCACAGCATCTTGCAGCGGCATGCTATTCCATCCGGTTTGCGTTTAGTTGGACCATCATTTATTTTTCAACAGGACAATGACCCCAAACACACCTCCAGGCTGTGTAAGGGCTATTTGACCATGAAGGAGAGTGATGGGGTGCTGCGCCAGATGACCCTGCCTCCACAGTCACCGGACCTGAACCCAATCGAGATGGTTTGGGGTGAGCTGGACCGCAGAGTGAAGGCAAAAGGGCCAACAAGTGCTAAGCATCTCTGGGAACTCCTTCAAGACTGTTGGAAGACCATTTCAGGTGACTACCTCTTGAAGCTCATCAAGAGAATGCCAAGAGTGTGCAAAGCAGTATTCAAAGCAAAAGGTGGCTACTTTGAAGAACCTAGAATATGACATATTTTCAGTTGCTTCACACTTTTTTGTTATGTATATAATTCCACATGTGTTAATTCATAGTTTTGATGCCTTCAGTGTGAATCTACAATTGTCATAGTCATGGAAATAAAGAAAACTCTTTGAATGAGAAGGTGCGTCCAGACTTTTGGTCTGTACTGTACATGCATGCTCGACCACACAGAGGACGAGGTGTGAAACGTGAAGGCTGAAATAGTCACAGAACTGAAATCTCTTCCGCTAGATGAACAGCCAGTGTCAAAGACAAACCTAATGTGGAACTTCTGGAAATAACGAGCGCTGCAGATGTGAGACTCCTCCTGCCCAATCTAGGCAGCCTTTCTAGCTTAGGACAGATATAGGATTATCCCCTCCAGGTTTATAGATTTATCAAAGATGGTGAAAAGGAAAACTGGCTTAGTGGTCGTAGCTCTAAAAAATTAAAGGTGGAATCCGATTGGTTGCTGGGGGCAAATAAGCCAGTTTTTCTTTACACCAGTTTTGATAAATATCCCCCACTGACAGTGGATTCCCTTCCATGCATCTACTACCCTTTCAGTAAGACGACAGGCTTCGAGGACATGCTCGATTAACTAAACTAAACATGTTCTGCTCTTCCTCCTCAGCTCCTTTCTTTCTCAGCCCCTGCCCTTCTTTCTCAGCCCTGCCCTTCTTTCTCAGCCCCTGCACTTCTTTCTCAGCATCTGCCCTCCCCTCCTCCATAGCCCCTGCCCTCCCATCCTCAGATGCTCTTTCTCAGCCTCTGCTGTCCCTCCTCAGCCGCTTTCTTTCTCAGGCCCTGCCCTTCTTTCTCAGCCCCTGCGCTCCCTCCTCAGCCCCTGCCCTTCTTTAACCCCTAGCCCTCTTTCTCGGCCCCCGCCCTTCCTCCTAAGCTGCTTTTTGTTTCAGCCCCTGCCCTCCTTCTTCAGCTTTCTTTATCAGCCCCTGCCATCCCTCATCTGCTGCCTTTCTCATCCCCTGCCCTCCCTCCTCATCTGCTGCCTTTCTCATCCCCTGCCCTCCCTCCTCATCTGCTGCCTTTCTCATCCCCTGCCCTCCCTCCTCATCTGCTGCCTTTCTCATCCCCTGCCCTCCCTCCTCATCTGCTGCCTTTCTCATCCCCTGCCCTCCCTCCTCATCTGCTGCCTTTCTCATCCCCTGCCCTCCCTCCTCATCTGCTGCCTTTCTCATCCCCTGCCCTCCCTCCTCATCTGCTGCCTTTCTCATCCCCTGCCCTCCCTCCTCATCTGCTGCCTTTCTCATCCCCTGCCCTCCCTCCTCATCTGCTGCCTTTCTCATCCCCTGCCCTCCCTCCTCATCTGCTGCCTTTCTCATCCCCTGCCCTCCCTCATCTGCTGCCTTTCTCATCCCCTGCCCTCCCTCCTCATCTGCTGCCTTTCTCATCCCCTGCCCTCCCTCCTCAACTGCTGCCTTTCTCATCCCCTGCCCTCCCTCCTCATCTGCTGCCTTTCTCATCCCCTGCCCTCCCTCCTCATCTGCTGCCTTTCTCATCCCCTGCCCTCCCTCCTCATCTGCTGCCTTCTCATCCCCTGCCCTCCCTCCTCAACTGCTGCCTTTCTCATCCCCTGCCCTCCCTCCTCATCTGCTGCCTTTCTCATCCCCTGCCCTTCCATCCTCATCTGCTGCCTTTCTCATCCCCTGCCCTCCCTCCTCATCTGCTGCCTTTCTCATCCCCTGCCCTCCCTCCTCATCTGCTGCTTTTCTCATCCCCTGCCCTTCCATCCTCATCTGCTGCCTTTCTCATCCCCTGCCCTTCCATCTCAGACCCTGCCCTTCCATCTCAGACCCTGCCCTTCCATCTCAGACCCTGCCCTTCCATCTCAGACCCTGCCCTTCCATCTCAGACCCTGCCCTTCCATCTCAGACCCTGCCCTTCCATCTCAGACCCTGCCCTTCCATCTCAGACCCTGCACTTCTTTCTCAGCCCCTGCACTTCTTTCTCAGCATCTGCCCTCCCCTCCTCCATAGCCCCTGCCCTCCCATCCTCAGATGCTCTTTCTCAGCCTCTGCTGTCCCTCCTCAGCCGCTTTCTTTCTCAGGCCCTGCCCTTCTTTCTCAGCCCCTGCGCTCCCTCCTCAGCCCCTGCCCTTCTTTAACCCCTAGCCCTCTTTCTCGGCCCCCGCCCTTCCTCCTAAGCTGCTTTTTGTTTCAGCCCCTGCCCTCCTTCTTCAGCTTTCTTTATCAGCCCCTGCCCTCCCTCCTCATCTGCTGCCTTTCTCATCCCTATCCCTCCCCTCCTCATCTGCTGCCTTTCTCATCCCCTGCCCTCCCTCCTCATCTGCTGCCTTTCTCATCCCCTGCCCTCCCTCCTCATCTGCTGCCTTTCTCATCCCCTGCCCTCCCTCCTCATCTGCTGCCTTTCTCATCCCCTGCCCTCCCTCCTCATCTGCTGCCTTTCTCATCCCCTGCCCTCCCTCCTCATCTGCTGCCTTTCTCATCCCCTGCCCTCCCTCCTCATCTGCTGCCTTTCTCATCCCCTGCCCTCCCTCCTCATCTGCTGCCTTTCTCATCCCCTGCCCTCCCTCCTCATCTGCTGCCTTTCTCATCCCCTGCCCTCCCTCCTCATCTGCTGCCTTCTCATCCCCTGCCCTCCCTCCTCATCTGCTGCCTTTCTCATCCCCTGCCCTCCCTCCTCATCTGCTGCCTTTCTCATCCCCTGCCCTCCCTCCTCATCTGCTGCCTTTCTCATCCCCTGCCCTCCCTCCTCATCTGCTGCCTTTCTCATCCCCTGCCCTCCCTCCTCATCTGCTGCCTTTCTCATCCCCTGCCCTCCCTCCTCATCTGCTGCCTTTCTCATCCCCTGCCCTCCCTCCTCATCTGCTGCCTTTCTCATCCCCTGCCCTTCCATCCTCATCTGCTGCCTTTCTCATCCCCTGCCCTTCCATCCTCATATGCTGCCTTTCTCATCCCCTGCCCTTCCATCCTCATCTGCTGCCTTTCTCATCCCCTGCCCTTCCATCTCAGACCCTGCCTTTCCATCTCAGACCCTGCCCTTCCATCTCAGACCCTGCCCTTCCATCTCAGACCCTGCCCTTCCATCTCAGACCCTGCCCTTCCATCTCAGACCCTGCCCTTCCATCTCAGACCCTGCCCTTCCATCTCAGACCCTGCCCTTCCATCTCAGACCCTGCCCTTCCATCTCAGACCCTGCCCTTCCATCTCAGACCCTGCCCTTCCATCTCAGACCCTGCCCTTCCATCTCAGACCCTGCCCTTCCATCTCAGACCCTGCCCTTCCATCTCAGACCCTGCCCTTCCATCTCAGACCCTGCCCTTTCATCTCAGACCCTGCCCTTCCATCTCAGACCCTGCCCTTCCATCTCAGACCCTGCCCTTCCATCTCAGACCCTGCCCTTCCATCTCAGACCCTGCCCTTCCATCTCAGACCCTGCCCTTCTGTTAGCTTCTAACCTTGCATGTTTATTTTATGCTGAACTCTTGTAGAGACATCTGGTGGTAAGTAGAGGGTGCCACTTTAACAGCAGGTGGAAGCTGCAGACAGAGAAGACACGCACGCGCCCGATCTGTCGGGTTAGGCTTTTATTTCATTAGATTGGATATAACAGAGGATTTTAGTGTTAACAATGACAGTAGTGCACAAACAGGGGTTCAGCTGCCACTCAGGTGCGTGTTCCAGGACACCGCACACACCATTCATACCCTGGCAAGCTCTGGTATACCAGCTCATCACATAGACCAGTCATACATCAGTGTGTTCCAGAACTAGGGTATATCGGCGTTTCACGCACAACAGCTTCTATATGACACACGTCTGATCGCTCACATACATGGTCTAAGCAAACATGGGAGAGAGGGTCAGCTGGATCAGAAACCGTTTCCAAACCTCAATCTCACAATGTATTAAATTATATAAAGAGAAAAGGTGCAATAAATACAACTACAACTGTAAATAACCTTATGGGGCTCTCATATGTTACCCTCTGCCGCGGGAACCTTCCGCTGGCAGAATTCTAGAGGCGTAGAGTTATAGTACACGCAGCATGAACAGAGACAGGGGTTTGCTTCGATGTAGTGTTATCACACACGGAGCAGCAGCTACATGGTTTAATGCCGCGTTATCCTCCAACCACGGCGAGGTGACTGCACGCTGGGGGTGTTAATGACGCACCACCACTGTACCAAGGTGCAAACCCAGGTCACAGCTGCATGGGTTCACACCAAGTAGAGTGGGGTCACATCACAAATGTCTTGATGCTAAGAACGGCAAGGTCAGGATCAGCACCAGTAAGGGACTCATTGGGACTGCAGAATGAAGTCAGATTTTGGTCATCACTGGCAGGTTCCCACATCAGGCCACGATTGAAATCTGCTATGCTACTGGCTTCTAAGATGCGGAGCAATATAGCCCCCATTCTGCTCTGCATGGCGTGCTGAAGAACTACATGTCATGCACCAGAAGAGGGACTGCTCTGCGCCAGGCCAGAGGTCATCGATGGAAGGTGGACACTGTGCTATCACAACTACGAGGTCATGACTGCTCCAATAGATGCCACGTGGGAGCAGTCCAGAACACGGAGTTTTCAGGCTGCACACGCGTGATATTAATGTGTTAGACGTTACACCACACAGACACATTATATACACAAGCACAATAACAACCTCCCAAAGACAAGGTCCCGGCAGATTTCTGTCGCCTTATTGCTCTTCAGAAGGCCTCATACAGGGTCCTGGTATTCCAGAGGTAACCCCATCACTAGAGTGTCTTTCTGCCCTTCCAATAGCGGGATACAAGACTAAAGAACATACATGCTGCACCCAGCAGACCGCGCAGGGCGGGCGCAGATGTCACTGGAGAGTCAAGGTGTCTGTCCTCCAGGACGCTTGGTTTTGAAGGAGCCGATCAGGGACTGCACTCCTCTTCGGACACTGGAGCCGACGCGGCGGGCAACTGAGTCAGGAGGAGCGGGCAGACAGGAGACGCTCTGAGGCCGCGCGTCCAAGCACTTCTGATATCGCAGCTGAGGAAAACGGAGAGAAGGTTAGAGATAAGCGGGAGGGAGCAGAGACCGACCCTGGGGAGGCAGAAATGATGAGGACTGTAATCCTATAATGATTACTACAAGGCAGGACCGGGGACAGCCAGAAATGATGAGGACTGTAATCCTATAATGATTACTACAAGGCAGGAGCAGCGACAGCCAGAAATGATGAGGATTGTAATCCTATAATGATTACTACAAGGCAGGAGCGGGGACAGCCAGAAATGATGAGGATTGTAATCCTATAATGATTACTACAAGGCAGGAGCGGGGACAGCAGCAGATACAGCCAGAAATGATGAGGATTATAATCCTATAATGATTACTACAAGGCAGGAGCGGGGACAGCAGCTGTATATAACATTTACATCACAATACCCTAATGATAGTGGATGTGATATACGTTGTGTTATATTCCCCATCTTGTATGTATTTTAAAGTAGGCCGAAAGAGGTTCCTGGAGAGGACACGGGTCACATCATCTCTTCTCTGTAGATGTACCAGTCCGAGCAGAGTCGTTCTGATCTCCTTACAGATTTATGACTGCCACCCAATACACAGCAAGGAAGGCCCGGTATGAAGCTGTCCGTCAAAGCATCAATGATATACCCAAAATCTAAAGAGCAGGACGGCGATTGTATGATACAAAGGTAACACATGTTATATGAAAATAAAATCACATATATATATTAGCAGCATTACATTCACAGGGATAATACCCTCAGGACTGCCCCTCCGGATACAGGATTACTCCCATAGGCAAAGGATATCCGTAAACGTCAGCCATAAATAAAGTGCAGACAGTTCCACAAGACGAACCAGTACACATAGTAAAATATACAGTCCTGAATCCCGACACGTGTTTCGCGGTCGTTTTCTCAAGGTATCCCGTTATTGTCTCCTATGTGTACTGGTTCGTCTTGTGGCGCTGTGTGCACTTTATTTATGGCTGAGGTTTACGGATATCCTTTGCCTATGGGAGTAATCCTGTATCCGGAGCGGCAGTCCTGAGGGTATTATCCCTGTGAATGTAATGCTGCTAATATATATATATATGCGATTTTATTTTCATATAACATGTGTTACCTTTGTATCATACAATCGCCGTCCTGCTGTTTAGATTTATGACTGTGATAAGGATAGACACATCTGGTACTAATTACCCCTGTGGTTTAATGTCTATTGATGAAGCAGGAAATCTGTGATGGGTATGTATAATGGACATTACCTTTTTAGTATAAGATAATCAATAGGACGTATGTATTGTTTTATATTGTTGACCATTATGAAAGACGTCAATGCATCTATTATCTTATACATTTCTCACTAGGAACGCATGTACTCCTAAAGCGTAGACTGTGTTAATGAGTCCTGGTTCAGGGAAGATGGCGTTATTTTAACTAACAATCAACCAAGCGTTGGAGTAACCGAGGAGACACAAACATCTGTGATAGCACAAGGTCCATTATATTCTTATCTGTACATCAATTTGAGAGTATGGAAAAAGTCAAATGGTGCCCAAATGTCTGTATATATTATGTGTATAGAATGTAAAAGAAATCAGACCTGGACAGTTAACCCTTAATAGTGATGATGCTAGTAGCTTATGCAATAGTGCCACCTAGGTATGAATAGGTAACATTACAACAACAGCTCAAATGCATTGTGGGTGATGCAGTGACATCACAGTCATTATCATATGTACACGCCCTATGATTACTACAAGGCAGGAGCGGGGGCAGCAGCGGATACAGCCAGAAATGATGAGGATTGTAATGCTACATGATTACTACAGTGGATTAAAGAGGATCTTTCACAGCTCCTGACATTAGCATATAAAGACCTGGCTATGTTTTTTATAAATTTTTATTGTTTTCATCAAAGTTCACCAGGAAGAAAAGGAGATTATTCCGGATATAATAACCCTCGTGTGGAGGGATGTGGCCCTTCAGCCCTTCTCTAGCACACCATTCTGAATACTGAAAAGCTTGCCTGAGGGACACACGGTCAGCTTGTGGCGTACGTCTGCTAATAAACGCCTTCCATCTACGGAAGAAACCAGCCGTCTTTTTATCTTTTTGTGTCTAGACATGTAATGTGTCATCAGATACCAGTGGAACAGTTGGCTTCAACCAATGTAAGAGACCCCTTCGTGTCTACCAACAAGGCCGCTATCAGAGGGGGTTTATGATACTCAGTAAGGATATGGAAGAGTATCGCCTCCGGAGAGAAGGATATCCCTTGCCCCTGTGTATCAGAAATCCAATCTACCACTTCTCTCCAAAATGTCTGCATCTGAGGCATTGCCAAATGCAATGGGGCAGGTCGGCCTCTGTCGGCCCACATTTCGGGCGTGCATCTAGATGACTGGGGTTCCTAGAAACGCTGGGTATGTTAAAGGGATATAAATGAAAACGGGATTTCCTCCACCTGTCCCTGCTCTACACGACCTACTCCAATCCTTTAAGACAGGCATGCTCAACCTGCGGTCCTCCAGCTGTTGCAAAACTACAACTCCCAGCATACCCAGAGAGCCTACTGCTGTCAGCCTACAGCAGGGCATGGTGGGAGTTGTAGTTTTACAACAGCTGGAGGGTCGCAGGTTAGGCATCTCTGCTTTAAGATGTCTGCTGTTCTGGATACTTTGTGAACAGGATAGTCTTGGGTATTTCCAGTTTCCCTAAGTGACTGAGTAGTGACCTCACCAGGGAAGTGGTGCTGCCCTCTGATGGACATCTCCTCCGCGTCGCCATCCTGCACCTCCTATCACTTAATCCAGCTGTTTTACGGACTTCGCTCCATGCTATCACGGTATCTCCTGTAATTACTGAGGACTGCGATGGTACCAGTGACCATGGGGGTGCTAGAGTAATAATCCAATCTAAGCCGTGTCTATATAAACAGGCTGAGCGTTGGCACGTTTAGTCCCCCCTTGCCTCTACACAACATAAGTTTAGTCAGGGCTAAAGACAAAAAGCTGAGTGAAGCGCGTTAATACCCCGGTGCGCTAACACCACTGCTAGTGTCTGGAGAGGATAGCGTAGCTCCAGGGAACATAGGGGACACCGAAGATTCTGCCATCTCTTTAGCTATAGTTTTTGTAGGGCATATCAATGACATGAGTTATCACTTATTATTATTTTTTTTCCGAATGGGCTGCTCCGTTTCCTCGCTGTGCCCCCCGTTCTGGTTTCCCACCCTGTATGTAAATCCATATTATCGGTACAGGGAGGAGGAGACGGCTATGTTTCTCAGCTTTTCTCTCTCTGCTGCGATTGGCCAGCTCACACCCCTGGAGAAGGACACGCCCCCTGAGAAACTCGGCCGTCTCCTCCTCCCTGTACCGATGGTATGGATTTACAGAACGGGGGGCACAGCGAGGGAGCGGAGCAGCCCATCGGAAAAAATAAATAGAAAATAAGCAGCATCACATGTCATCAATATGGCCTCCACTGCCAGTGATGACTATGGGGGAGATGGCTGGGACGTGACAGCAGCCATCATCCCGTCTCATGACCTCCTCTTACCATGCAGGCAGCTTGAACAGCCTCCGACAGATGAGCAGCGTTGGGTTCGCACCAGAACATGTGACAGATGAAGATTCCCGGGGCTTCTGCCATGATGAAAGCAAATGTGTGGACGTCACGTCCGACCCCCATGAAAGAAAGGAATCGGACGCGGCATTCACTGAGAGTCGCCTCCGTCTGAAAGAAAATGCACACTATGTAAGAACTCCCGCAGTGACTGGTGGAGTCATGTGACCTACGTCTAAGGATCCTGACACGTCTCAGGGCGACACCATCATATCCGTGGTGTGACAGGTAGCTCCGACCCGATATACAGTCCAATTACCCGTATACTCCTCATTAACCCCTTAATGACAGCCCATTGTTTTTTAATGGAGGGTGGTCCAGCTGCTCGCTCAGCAGCGACATCTTCTGGTGGACAGAGGAAGGCCCCTTATGAGCGAGCAGTTACAGATTCCTATTCCATAGCAGGGACCAAAGGGAACCCCTCAGACTGGGTCACCGACCAGGGGACCTCTCCACCGTTCACCTGGGCACATACGTGTAGAAAGGCATCGCTGCCATCTCCTCTAAATGTCTGATAGGACGTGTCCCTATCTTGGTGGGACGGAGGCAAGAGGACCCCTATTCTGGAGATAGGATGGTGCAACCATCTAAGGTACTATCCTGTCAGATGCCATAATGTTTATGATGACATTACCCCTTTAAGGACAACGGGCAGGATACATATTGAGATGCTGGTGGAGGGTCCAGCTACCACCTACGAGTCCCCATCTGTGAGCCGGCAGCCAGAACTGTCTGCAGTAGAACACCCATCATCTTCTCAATCTGGCCACACTAGGCAGCTCTCTAAAAGCCTCCTGTCTGGGCGTTTCTACAATGGCAAATCTCAGACGCACTTATTAGACTGAAGGCATACACGAGGCTGGAGTGACATGAGCCTCCATGCATTAGACGGGCAACAGCCATCGAATACACTGGTGACCAGAGAGCTGGGAGAGGCGTTACCTGCTGGTGTAAGACGGTTACGGTCGCTGAGGCCACATTAACAATGACGGGGGTCCAGTCCGCACGGTCGGTGCTCATTGCAGTCTGCAGGGTGTTGTTTATCAGGTCCATTCCTACAGGAACAGAGGTACGCTGTCAATAGCCCCTGCCCCCGGGATGATGGATATGTTCAGTACACCCCCTGCCCCCGGGATGATGGATATGTTCAGTACACCCCCTGCCCCCGGGATGATGAATGTGATCAGTACACCCCCTGCCCCCGGGAAGATGGGTATGGTCAGTACACCCCCTGCTCCGGGATGATAAGTATGGTCAGTACACCCCCTGCCCCCGGGATGATGATATGTGTCAGTCAGTACACCCCCTGCCCCCGGGATGATGTATGGTCAGTACACCCCTGCCCCCGGATGATGGGTATGGTCAGTACACCCCCTGCCCGGGATGATATATGGTCAGTACACCCCCTGCCCCCGGGATGATGGGTATGGTCAGTACACCTCCTGCCCGGGATGATGTATGTCAGTACACCCCCTGCCCCCGGGATGATGGGTATGGTCAGTACACCTCCTGCCCCCGGGATGATGGTATGGTCAGTACACTCCCCTGCCCGATGAGAAGATGGTCAGTACACCCCCTGCCCGGGATGATGTATGGTCAGTACACCCCTGCCCACGGGATGATGGTATCAGTACACCCCCTGCCCCGGGATGATATATGGTCAGTACACCCCCTGACCCCGGGAATGGTATGGTCAGTATACCCCCTGCCCGGGATGATGTATGGTCAGTAACCCCCTGCCCCCGGGAAGATGGTATGGTCAGTACACCCCTGCTCCGGGATGATAAGTATGGTCAGTACACCCCCTGCTCCGGGATGATAAGTATGGTCCAGTACACCCCCTGCTCCGGGATGATAGTATGGTCAGTACACCCCTGCTACCGGATGATAAGTATGGTCAGTACACCCCTGCTCCGGATGATAAGTATGGTCAGTACACCCCCTGCCCCCGGGAAGATGGGTATGGTCAGTACACCCCCTGCTCCGGGATGATAAGTATGGTCAGTACACCCCTGCCCCCGGAAGATGGGTATGGTCAGTACACCCCTGCTCCGGGATGATAAGTATATGGTCAGTACACCCCCTGCTCCGGGATGATAAGTTATGTCAGTACACCCCCTGCTCGGGATGATAAGTATGGTCAGTACACCCCCTGCTCCGGGATGATAAGTATGGTCAGTACACCCCCTGCTCCGGGATGATAAGTATGGTCAGTACACCCCCTGCTCCGGGATGATAAGTATGGTCAGTACAACCCCCTGCTCCGGGATGATAAGTATGGTCAGTACACCCCCTGCTCCGGGATGATAAGTATGGTCAGTACACCGAAAAACAAAAGGGTGGTCCCTAGAGGGAGATAGTGTACGAGCACTCTCCCAAGGTATACTGCTCTGTAACAAAGAATGTATAGAAAGAGTGAGGGGCAGGTAACGTTTTAAAACTAAAGAGTTTATTTGAACTATTTTAAGATGAGCCCCTACCAAACAAACAAGACAAACGACAATTAACAGTGTGGGATCCACATTAGTGAATCACCGTTGTACGAACCGCTGGTAATATTACAGTACCCGCGGGACCGAACAAAAAAAGCAGCACCATATGCAGTCTTTTGGTGGGGTACCGCAGACTAATGAAAATGCCAGAGGCAAATAAAAGGGTGGATCTTACCGGTGGTGCCAGTTGGGACTTTGTAGTCCAAATCCTGGAGGATGAGGGGCTTCTCGGGTCCGAAAAACACGTCCTCTTTTGATTTCACCTGGTGCCAGGGGCTGCAGGGAGAAACTATCCCTGTTTTTGCCCTACTTGGCCTGTAAAACCCTAGGTGCCTCCTAATACGGGGTCCTTTCCCCGCAAGGGGTGGCCTCGTCCGGAACCTAACCCTAATAAGTGAACCCTAATTGGCCCTATAGGGACAGCGTAAATTGGCCCCAAAGGGTGATGATGGCTGGTAGGGTAGAAAGATAACTAGATTCTGATAGATTTATTCTGCGTCCCTACGCGTTTCATCTAATAGAGAATAAATCAGAACAAAAAAATAAATAATAAAAAAATGTGCCTCCACTTCATAAAGAATGAGGACCCCCCGACTCATCAGGGGACAGGGGTCGTGGGTGGAGGATTCGGTCTATACCCTTGTCCTATTGTGATAAATAATGGGAAAGGGGTCAGCCAAAAAAGAATTGCGCAGACCTGACTAGACCAGTGTGGTCCCAAATCAGTCCGGATACCTGTGGTGTAATAGTAAAACAAAATCCATTCAGATATTGAACCCACCAGAAGCAGTGTATTTATAACATGAAAACAGGGAGGTGTACTTACTATTAAGGTCATGGAAACCGTGTTGCTGGTGCCATGAGAAGCGGGAGTGTGGTCTGACGCCCGCATGTGATGTCAGCGTCTGTCAGCGCTGATAAGTGCGCCAATGCGTTTAAATGGAAGAGGGGTATGTGGTGCGCATGCTTCTGGTGGGTTCAATATCTGAATGGATTTTGTTTTACTATTACACCACAGGTATCCGGACTGATTTGGGACCACACTGGTCTAGTCAGATCTGCGCAATTCTTTTTTGGCTGACCCCTTTCCCATTATTTATCACAATAGGACAAGGGTATAGACCGAATCCTCCACCCACGACCCCTGTCCCCTGATGAGTCGGGGGGTCCTCATTCTTTATGAAGTGGAGGCACATTTTTTTATTATTTTTTTGTTCTGATTTATTCTCTATTAGATGAAACGCGTAGGGACGCAGAATAAATCTATCAGAATCTAGTTATCTTTCTACCCTACCAGCCATCATCACCCTTTGGGGCCAATTTACGCTGTCCCTATAGGGCCAATTAGGGTTCACTTATTAGGGTTAGGTTCCGGACGAGGCCACCCCTTGCGGGGAAAGGACCCCGTATTAGGAGGCACCTAGGGTTTTACAGGCCAAGTAGGGCAAAAACAGGGATAGTTTCTCCCTGCAGCCCCTGGCACCAGGTGAAATCAAAAAGAGGACGTGTTTTTCGGACCCGAGAAGCCCCTCATCCTCCAGGATTTTGGACTACAAAGTCCCAACTGGCACCACCGGTAAGATCCACCCTTTTATTTGCCTCTGGCATTTTCATTAGTCTGCGGTACCCCACCAAAAGACTGCATATGGTGCTGCTTTTTTTGTTCGGTCCCGCGGTACTGTAATATTACCAGCGGTTTCGTACAACGGTGATTCACTAATGTGGATCCCACACTGTTAATTGTCGTTTGTCTTGTTTGTTTGGTAGGGGCTCATTCTTAAAATAGTTCAAATAAACTCTTTAGTTTTAAAACGTTACTGCCCCTCACTCTTTCTATGGTCAGTACACCCCCTGCCCCCCGGGATGATGGGTATGGTCAGCACACCTCCTGCCCCCGGGATGATGAATGTGATCAGTACACCCCCTGCCCCCGGGAAGATGGGTATGGTCAGTACAGCCCCTGCCCCCGGGATGATGGGTATGGTCAGTACACCCCCTGCCCCCGGGATGAAGGGTATGGTCAGTACACCCCCTGCTCCGGGATGAAGGGTATGGTCAGTACACCCCCTGCCCCCGGGATGATGGGTATGGTCAGTACACCCCCTGCCCCCGGGATGATGGGTATGGTCAGTACACCTCCTGCCCCCGGGATGATGAATGTGATCAGTACACCCCCTGCCCCCGGGAAGATGGGTATGGTCAGTACAGCCCCTGCCCCCGGGATGATGGGTATGGTCAGTACACCCCCTGCCCCCGGGATGAAGGGTATGGTCAGTACACCCCCTGCCCCCGGGATGATGGATATGGTCAGTACACCCCCTGCACCCGGGATGATGGATATGGTCAGTACACCCCCTGCCCCCGGGATGATGGGTATGGTCAGTAGAACCCCCCTGCCCCCGGGATGATGGATATGGTCAGTACACCCCCCTGCCCCCGGAAAAATGGGTATGGTCAGTACACCCCCTGCCCCCGGGATGATGGGTATGGTCAGTACACCCCCTGCCCCCGGGATGATGGGTATGGTCAGTACACCCCCTGCCCCCGGGATGATGGGTATGGTCAGTAAACCCCCTGCCCCGGGATGATGGGTATGGTCAGTACACCCCCTGCCCCCGGGATGATGGGTATGGTCAGTACACCCCCTGCCCCGGGATGATGGGTATGGTCAGTAAACCCCCTGCCCCCCGGGATGATGGGTATGGTCAGTAAACCCCCTGCCCCCCGGGATGATGGGTATGGTCAGTACACCCCCTTCCCTCGGGATGATGGGTATGGTCAGTAAACCCCCTGCCCCCGGGATGATGAACGGTATGGTCAGTAAACCCCCTGCCCCCGGGATGATGGGTATGGTCAGTAAACCCCCTGCCCCGGGATGATGTGATCAGTACACCCCCCTGCCCCCAGGATGAAGGGTATGGCCAGTACACCCCCTGCCTCTGGGATGATGGGTATGGTCAGTAAACCCCCTGCCCCCGGGATGATGTGATTCAGTACACCCCCTGCCCCGGGAGATGGGTATTGGTCAGTACACCCACTGCCCCCGGGATGATGGGTATGGTCAGTACACCCCCTGCCCCCGGGATGATGGGTATGGTCAGTACACCCCCTGCCCCCGGGATGATGGATATGGTCAGTACACCCCTGCCCCCGGGATGATGGGTATGGTCAGTACACCCCCTGCCCCCGGGATGATGGGTATGGTCAGTACACCTCCTGCCCCCGGGATGATGGGTATGGTCAGTACACCTCTGCCCCCGGGATGATGGGTATGGTCAGTACACCCCCTTCCCTCGGGATGATGGGTATGGTCAGTAAACCCCCTGCCCCCGGGATGATGAAGGGTATGGTCAGTAAACCCCCTGCCCCCGGGATGATGTGATCAGTACACCCCCTGCCCCCAGGATGAAGGGTATGGCCAGTACACCCCCCTGCCTCTGGGATGATGGGTATGGTCAGTAAACCCCCTGCCCCCGGGATGATGTGATCAGTACACCCCTGCCCCTGGGATGATGGATATGGTCAGTACACCCCCTGCCCCCAGTATGAAGGGTATGGCCAGTACACCCCCTGCCTCTGGGATGATGGGTATGGTCAGTAAACCCCCTGCCCCCGGGATGATGTGATCAGTACACCCCAGCCCCTGGGATGATGGATATGGTCAGTACACCCCCTGCCCCCAGTATGAAGGGTATGGCCAGTACACCCCCTGCCTCTGGGATGATGGGTATGGTCAGTAAACCCCCTGCCCCCGGGATGATGTGATCAGTACACCCCCTGCCCCTGGGATGATGGATATGGTCAGTACACCCCCTGCCCCCAGTATGAAGGGTATGGTCAGTACACCCCCTGCCTCTGGGATGATGGATATGTTCAGTACACCCCCTGCCCCCAGGATGATGGGTATGGTCAGTACACCTCCTGCCCCCGGGATGATGGGTATGGTCAGTACACCCCCTGCCCCCGGGATGATGGGTATAGTCAGTACACCCCCTGCCCCCAGGATGATGGATGTGGTCAGTACACCCCCTGCCCACGGGATGATGGATGTGGTCAGTACACCCCTGCCCCCAGGATGATGGAAACGGTCAGTAGGTTCCCTGCCCTCAGGATGATGGATATGGTCAGTATACCACCTTCCCTCGGGTTGATATCATTACACCCCCTGTAGAGCTGCTCCCGAGACTTCCAAGCCGAGTTGTGATTTCCAGTAGCTGTGCAGCTCTTACAAGAGCTAGTAGTGATATAGCTGTTCCCTACAACACGAGACGAGGCTGCGAGTTGAGGGTAAGAAGAACAACATTTATTGGTGCCACCCTTGGCCTTATATACCAGTCTCCATGGAAGGGGCCCTCCCCCGTGGACCTGATGGAGAACTGCGTGACAACAACACAGACTAATGGAAATAATCACAAAGTCCGGGACAGTCCCACACAATGTCTCCCCCCTGACTGGGAGATAATCAGGATAGACACTGTAGTAACCTAATCATCTCCAGACAGTAAAACCACACTGTGTATAAAGACCCCCATACAGGACGTACAATGTCTCCCCCCTGACTGGGAGATAATCAGGTTAGACATTGTAGTAACCTAATCATCTCCAGACAGTAAAACCACACTGTGTATAAAGACCCCCATACAGGACGTACAATGTCTCCCCCTGACTGGGAGATAATCAGGTTAGACATTGTAGTAACCTAATCATCTCCAGACAGTAAAACCACACTGTGTATAAAGACCCCCATACAGGACGTACAATGTCTCCCCTCTGACTGGGAGATAATCAGGTTAGACACTGTAGTAACCTAATCATCTCCAGACAGTAAAACCACACTGTGTATAAAGACCCCCATACAGGGCGTACAATGTCTCCCCCCTGACTGAGAGATAATCAGGTTAGATACTGTAGTAACCTCATCATCTCCAGACAGTAAAACCACACTGTGTATAAAGACCCCCATACAGGACGTACAATGTCTCCCCTCTGACTGGGAGATAATTAGGTCAGACACTGTAGGTAACCTAATCATCTCCAGACAGTAAACCACATTGTGTATAAAGACCCCCATACAAGACATACAATGTCCCCCCCCTGACTGGGAGATAATCAGTTCAGACACTGTAGGTAACCTAATCATCTCCAGACCGTAAAACCACATTGTGTATAAAGACCCCCATACAGGACGTACAATGTCTCCCCCCTGACTGGGAGATAATCAGTTCAGACACTGAAGTAACCTAATCATCTCCAGACAGTAAAACCAGACTGTGTATAAAGACCCCCATACAGGACGTACAATGTCTCCCCCCTGACGGAGATATTCAGGTCAGACACTGTAGTAACCTAATCATCTCCAGACAGTAAACCACATTGTGCATAAAGACCCCCATACAGGACGTACAATGTCTCACCCCTGACTGGGAGATAATCAGGTTAGACACTGTAGTAACCTAATCATCTCCAGACAGTAAAACCACATTGTGTATAAAGACCCCCATACAGGACGTACAGTGTCTCCCCCCTGACTGGGAGATAATCAGGTTAGACACGGTAGTAACCTAATCATCTCCAGACAGTAAAGCCACACTGTGTATAAAGACCCCCATACAGGACGTACAATGTCTCCCCCCTGACTGGGGGATAATCAGGTTAGACACTGTAGTAACCTCCTAATCATCTCCAGACAGGAAAACCACACTGTGTACAAAGACCCCCATACAGGACGTACAATGTCTCCCCTCTGACTGGGAGATAATCAGGTTAGACACTGTAGCAACCTAATCATCTCCAGACAGTAAAACCACATTGTGTATAAAGACCCCCATACAGGATGTACAATGTCTCCCCCCTGACTGGGGGATAATCAGGTCAGACACTGTAGTAACCTAATCATCTCCAGACAGTAAACCACATTGTGTATAAAGACCCCCATACAGGACATACAATGTCTCCCCCCTGACTGGGAGATAATCATCTCAACAGACAAACAGAGGGCTTCTGTTACAGGGTCAGTACCCTCCTCCCTCCCCCCGGGATGATGGATGTGTCATGGGGTCCGTATGTTGACAGTAGCCTCCTCCCTGCCCCTGGGATGATGGAGGGATCATGGTGTCAGTATGTGGACAGTACACTCCTCCCTACCCCCGGGATGATGGAGGCATCATGGGGTCCGTATGTGGACAGTACCCTCCTTCCTGCCCCTGGGACGATGGAGGCATCATGGGGTCAGTATGTGGACAGTAGCCTCCTCCCTGCCCCTGGGATGATGAAGGCATCATGGGGTCAGTTTGGGACAGTACCCTCCTGCCTGCCCCCGGTATGATGGCTGCCAGCACTAGGCTTTTAGGTCACAGTAATGGCTCCTGATCCAGGCAGAACTTACCCACGGGTTTATGGACAGAGACGTTCCCCAAGTAGAATACCTGGAAACGCTGAACAAGTTCATTCTTTGGAGCTGGAAACTCAACTGGAAGAAAACGAGAGAACAAACCTGGAATCAGAGGCAGAGCTAATGAGCATTTCCCCTCTGGTCACACATTTCCCCTCTGGTCACACATTTCCCCTCTGGTCACACATTTCCCCTCTGGTCACACATTTCCCCTCTGGTCACACATTTCCCCTCTGGTCACACATTTCCCCTCTGGTCACACATTTCCCCTCTGGTCACACATTTCTTCCTCAGACCACCATTACATGGGTATTCTGGTAATTTGATGTTCTCCCACCAGGTCAAGCCTGCGCTTTGCAGCTCTATTCATCTCCATGGGACCTGATGGAAACAAATGCTGTACTCGGCTATGATATAGAAGTGAATGGAGGGCTACTGTGCATGCTCGACTTGCCACTCCATTCATGTCAGAGCCCAGAGAGGTATGAGTCCCTGGGTAGGAACTACACAGATCGAATAGTTATCCCCATCATGTGGGTGGGGGATGACTTCAAGTTACCAGAATGTCCCTTTAAATCTGTGTACACATCTGCTGCAGACTGAACCTCTTAAATATTTCTGAGGATTTTTATTCCAGGGCACAGAAATGATGCGGGGTGATGACTCTGGGGTCAGCACAAGGACCTCAGACTGACTTAGGGGGTCAAAGATTAGGACCACAACCAGGGATCCTGACCTTGGAAAGGGACGTCCACCAGCCGAGATTGGTCCAGTAACAGCCCGTCCATGAGGGATCGAGTGGTTCTTCTTTCAGCCATTATCTGTATGAAACAATGAGAGTTATAGCGCATTCTGGTGATGAGTGGTGGTCGGAAGACCCTCTGTAGCACACTGACGTACCCGGGAGCAGACGCTGTGCAGACCTGTCGCTATAGCCTTGGCCGGCATCTCACATCGGAACACATGACACTTCAGCAGCTGCGTCAGCTTGTCTCTCGCTACGTAAGCAAAGTCCCTGAGACGAGGAAGAAAGGGGGGGGGGGCTCAATACGGTCAGACACCACTATAATCTACACTACCCCATAGACACATCATCATTCCTCCAGCCCCACACGGCTCCATACCTCTCTCTGTGTCCATCAGCAGCAGAGCAAGAAAAAGCAGAGGGGAAGTGGTTTAGTCAAGAGAAAAGTGATGGTCAAGGGGTTAAAGGAAGAGAGGGGCCCTCACCTGCCATCATCTCGCCCCACGCCCCACACACGGATGCTGACAATGGGCTGTGAGTGCAGCAGTGTCTGTCCAGAGGAGTCATAGAGCTTCAGGGAGTCATCATCCAGCACCAGCAGCATGTCTTTCCCCTGCAGGACACAAGGAAGGACATAAGGGAGTCACCTCCTACAATCAAACATCTAACGCAACGTCTCCTTTCGGGCACCACAGAATCTCTGCGTTTCCTCCAACCTCCACTAGATTTTTGGCCCACAGCATCATCAAGGGCAGTTACTACTACAGTAAAGACCTCACCTACTCAAAGACCCTGGGCCAGAACTTACTTCTGAAACCATCTGGACTGGAGTGCTGAGAAGACTCGAGCTACCTCCGGATGGACAGCACAAAGATCTGTAGAGACCAGAGGCGATTCCATGTGGGCTATACAGAGGGTGAGATCTAAGCTGTCCTTAGGTGGACAGCACGAAGATCTGTGGAGACCAGAGCTGATACCATGTGGGCTGTACAGAGGGTGAGGAGACCTAAGCTGCCCTAGGTGGACAGCACAAAGATCTGTGGAGACCAGAGCCGATTCCATGTGGGCTGTACAGAGGGTGAGGAGACCTAAGCTGCCCTAGGTGGACAGCACGAAGATCTGTGGAGACCAGAGCTGATTCCATGTGGGCTGTACAGAGGGTGAGGAGACCTAAGCTGCCCTAGGTGGACAGCACAAAGATCTGTGGAGACCAGAGCCGATTCCATGTGGGCTGTACAGAGGGTGAGGAGACCTAAGCTGCCCTAGGTGGACAGCACTAAGATCTGTGGAGACCAGCGCTGACTCCATTTGGGCTGTACAGAGGGTGAGGAGATCTAAGCTGTCCTTAGGTGGACAGCACAAAGATCTGTGGAGACCAGAGCTGATTCCATTTGGACTGTACAGAGGGTGAGGAGATCTAAGCTGTCCTTAGGTGGACAGCACTAAGATCTGTGAAGACCAGAGCCGATTCCATGTGGGCTGTACAGAGGGTGAGAAGATCTAAGCTGCCCCTACGTGGATAGCACAAAGATCTGTGGAGTCCAGAGCTGATTCCATGTGGGCTGTACAGAGGGTGAGGAGATCTAAGCTGCCCCTACGTGGATAGCACGAAGATCTGTGGAGACCAGAGCCGATTCCATGTGGTCTGTACAGAGGGTGAGATCTAAGCTGTCCTTAGGTGGACAGCACGAAGATCTGTGGAGACCAGAGCTGATTCCATTTGGACTGTACAGAGGGTGAGGAGATCTAAGCTGTCCTTAGGTGGACAGCACTAAGATCTGTGAAGACCAGAGCCGATTCCATGTGGGCTGTACAGAGGGTGAGAAGATCTAAGCTGCCCCTACGTGGATAGCACAAAGATCTGTGGAGTCCAGAGCTGATTCCATGTGGGCTGTACAGAGGGTGAGGAGATCTAAGCTGCCCCTACGTGGATAGCACGAAGATCTGTGGAGACCAGAGCTGATTCCATTTGGTCTGTACAGAGGGTGAGGAGATCTAAGCTTCCCTAGGTGGACAGCACAAAGATCTGTGGAGACCAGAGCTGGTTCCATGTGGGCTGTACAGAGGGTGAGGAGATCTAAGCTGCCCCTAGGTGGATAGCACGAAGATCTGTGGAGTCCAGAGCGGATTCCATGTGGGCTGTACAGAGGGTGAGGAGATCTAAGCTGCCCTTAGGTGGACAGCACTAAGATCTGTGGAGACCAGAGCTGGTTCCATGTGGGCTGTACAGAGGGTGAGGAGATCTAAGCTTCCCTAGGTGGACAGCACAAAGATCTGTGGAGACCAGAGCCGATTCCATGTGGTCTGTACAGAGGGTGAGATCTAAGCTGTCCTTAGGTGGACAGCACGAAGATCTGTGGAGACCAGAGCTGGTTCCGTGTGGGCTGTACAGAGGGTGAGGAGATCTAAGCTGCCCCTAGGTGGATAGCACGAAGATCTGTGGAGTCCAGAGCGGATTCCATGTGGGCTGTACAGAGGGTGAGGAGATCTAAGCTGCCCTTAGGTGGACAGCACTAAGATCTGTGGAGACCAGAGCTGGTTCCATGTGGGCTGTACAGAGGGTGAGGAGACAGGAGACCTAAGCTGCCCTTAGGTGGACAGCATGAAGGGAGTGGAGACCTGGACAGTATTGAAGATGGAGACCTGAGCTGATTCCATGTGGGCTGTACAGAGGATGAGGAGATCAAAGCTGCCCCTAGGTGGATAGCACGAAGATCTGTGGAGTCCTGAGCTGATTCCATGTGGGCTGTACAGAGGGTGAGGAGACCTAAGCTGCCCCTAGGTGGACAGCATGAAGGGAGAGGAGACCTGGACAGTATTGAGGATGGAGACCTGAACTGCCCTCAGGTGGACATTATGGAGGTCTGAGGAGATGAATATTACAGAGGGTGGCTCTAAAGAGACAGTCACTGAGGTCGGAAGCAGAATGGTTGATATCATTGCTTTTGTCTAATATTACAAAGTGTTTGGTGTGGTAAATGACTTCTGACGGGAGGTGCTGCTGAGGGGACCTACCTGCCTCAGGCTCTGGTTGTGAAGAGACAGCTGTCGAATGCAGCTATTCACGGCCACACTGCTCCGTCCCGGGGCCAAGTCCTCCTCTGTCATTTCAACCCAACCCAGAGAGCACACCGAAAACCTCTGTAAGAGACCATGAGCAAGATTCAGAGACTGTCAAGAGATTCACAGAGGAGGAGACCTCACAACAGTACACGGCAAAAGAAGCTGCGGCACCTGTGATACATACCTGTGGCCCCGAGTCAGAGATCAGAAGTGGCCCTTTCTCTTCTTCTAATGAATGAACAGAGCTGAGGAGTAATAGCATATAATTAATGATCTCAAGACATCACTACATGAGGTCAACCCCAAGACTCGCCCAGAAGTCACAACAAACCCACCCAAACTCTGCTGAGGCCCAGATCTGCCCGAAGGGTAAAAATGAGCTGCGAGACACTTCCAACCTACCACAGTGTGACCTGAACACAAGTGGGGTATAATATAGGGTGTGTGCCCCTCCCACTGCAGGGTAACCCATACACAAGGAGAACGGAATATAGGGTGTGTGCTCCTCCCACTGTAGGATGACCCATACACAAGGAGAACGGAATATAGGGTGTGTGCTCCTCCTACTGCAGGGTGACCCATACACAAGGATAACGGAATATAGGGTGTGTGCTCCTCCTACTGCAGGGTGACCCATACACAATGATAACGGAATATAGGGTGTGTGCTCCTCCTACTGCAGGGTGACCCATACACAAGGATAACGGAATATAGGGTGTGTGCTCCTCCTACTGCAGGGTGACCCATACACAAGGAGAACGGAATATAGGGTGTGTGCTCCTCCCACTGCAGGGTGACCCATACACAAGAACGGAATATAGGGTGTGTGCTCCTCCTACTGCAGGGTGACCCATACACAAGAATATAATAATAGGAATGTACTCCTATTACTAGAGGGTGATCCATACACAATGAGGATAGACTATAGGGTGTGTGCTCCTCCCACTGCAGGGTGACCCATACACAATGAGGATAGACTATAGGGTGTGTGCTCCTCCCACTGCAGGGTGACCCATACACAATGAGGATAGACTATAGGGTGTGTGCTCCTCCCACTGCAGGGTGAGACAGATAGCAGGTATCCATAGCTATGTCTGGGGCGTCACCTGAGATTTAGGGTGTTGATGTGGCAGGTGACGTCTTCGGCCTCATGGTGACTGATGTCTGATAACTCCTCCTGCGAGATCTCCTGGAGAAGAACACAGAATATTTCCTGTTATTTGGACCACCAATGCAAGCTGCTGCCAGCGCCTCTTATGAGCTGCTGGCGGCTCCTCCTACACCCACATGACAACAGATAAAATAAGGAACACGAGTCACCTATAACCTGACCAAAACTACATGGACTGCTGGAGTGCGTCAAGAAGCCGGAAGCACCTAATGGAAGAAATCTACAGGGAGGCGTCAAGGTGACTACGCGTTTCAGAAGGTCCTCAGTCCAGGAATGAAAAGAACATCAGGGACATAAGGGCAAAATGAGAACTCACTGGAGAGGATTACGTCTACAGCAGACACGCCATCACACTGACGCCACGAGGGGGGGTTGGGAGCATTATGTGGTCACGTGTTTCAGGATGTAAAAATGTGGATTATTGCAGTCCTGGTTAGTGCTCTAGTAGAGCAGGTATTTTGGGTCAGGTTACATATTGGTGCTGTAGGTGTCTCTGTAAATGTGGATTGCAGTCCTGGTTAGTGCTCTAGTAGTGCAGGTATTTTTGGTCAGGTTAGATATTGGTGCTGTAGGTGTCTCTGTAAATGTGGATTATTGCAGTCCTGGTTAGTGCTCTAGTAGAGCAGGTATTTTTGGTCAGGTTACATATTGGTGCTGTAGGTGTCTCTGTAAATGTGGATTATTGCAGTTCTGGTTAGTGCTCTAGTAGAGCAGGTATTTAGGGTCAGGTTAGATATTGGTGCTGTAGGTGTCTCTGTAAATGTGGATTATTGCAGTCCTGGTTAGTGACGGTATTTTTGGTCAGGTTAGATATTGGTGCTGTAGGTGTCTTTGTAAATGTGGATTATTGCAGTTCTGGTTAGTGCTCTAGTAGTGCAGGTATTTTTGGTCAGGTTACATATTGGTGCTGTAGGTGTCTCTGTAAATGTGGATTATTGCAGTTCTGGTTAGTGCTCTAGTAGAGCAGGTATTTTTGGTCAGGTTGACTATTGGTGCTGTAAGTGTCTCTGTAAATGTGGATTGCAGTCCTGGTTAGTGCTCTAGTAGTGCAGGTATTTTTGGTCAGGTTGACTATTGGTGCTGTAAGTGTCTCTGTAAATGTGGATTATTGCAGACCTGGTTAGTGCTCTAGTAGTGCAGGTATTTTTGGTCAGGTTACATATTGGTGCTGTAGGTGTCTCTGTAAATGTGGATTGCAGTTCTGGTTAGTGCTCTAGTAGTGCAGGTATTTTTGGTCAGGTTACATATTGGTGCTGTAGGTGTCTCTGTAAATGTGGATTGCAGTCCTGGTTAGTGCTCTAGTAGAGCAGGTATTTAGGGTCAGGTTAGATATTGGTGCTGTAGGTGTCTCTGTAAATGTGGATTGCAGTCCTGGTTAGTGCTCTAGTAGAGCAGGTATTTAGGGTCAGGTTACATATTGGTGCTGTAGGTGTCTCTGTATATGTGGATTATTGCAGTCCTGGTTAGTGCTCTAGTAGAGCAGGTATTTTTGGTCAGGTTACATATTGGTGCTGTAGGTGTCTCTGTAAATGTGGATTATTGCAGTCCTGGTTAGTGCTCTAGTAGTGCAGGTATTTAGGGTCAGGTTACATATTGGTGCTGTAGGTGTCTCTGTAAATGTGGATTATTGCAGTTCTGGTTAGTGCTCTAGTAGAGCAGGTATTTAGGGTCAGGTTAGATATTGGTGCTGTAGGTGTCTCTGTAAATGTAGATTATTGCAGTTCTGGTTAGTGCTCTAGTAGTGCAGGTATTTTTGGTCAGGTTACATATTGGTGCTGTAGGTGTCTCTGTAAATGTGGATTATTGCAGTCCTGGTTAGTGCTCTAGTAGTGCAGGTATTTTTGGTCAGGTTACATATTGGTGCTGTAGGTGTCTCTGTAAATGTGGATTATTGCAATTCTGGTTAGTGCTCTAGTAGTGCAGGTATTTTTGGTCAGGTTACATATTGGTGCTGTAGGTGTCTCTGTAAATGTGGATTGCAGTCCTGGTTAGTGCTCTAGTAGTGCAGGTATTTTTGGTCAGGTTACATATTGGTGCTGTAGGTGTCTCTGTAAATGTGGATTATTGCAGTCCTGGTTAGTGCTCTAGTAGTGCAGGTATTTTTGGTCAGGTTAGATATTGGTGCTGTAGGTGTCTCTGTAAATGTGGATTATTGCAGTCCTGGTTAGTGCTCTAGTAGAGCAGGTATTTAGGGTCAGGTTAGATATTGGTGCTGTAGGTGTCTCTGTAAATGTGGATTATTGCAGTCCTGGTTAGTGCTCTAGTAGTGCAGGTATTTTTGGTCAGGTTAGATATTGGTGCTGTAGGTGTCTCTGTAAATGTGGATTATTGCAGTTCTGGTTAGTGCTCTAGTAGTGCAGGTATTTTGGTCAGGTTACATATTGGTGCTGTAGGTGTCTCTGTAAATGTGGATTGCAGTCCTGGTTAGTGCTCTAGTAGAGCAGGTATTTAGGGTCAGGTTAGATATTGGTGCTGTAGGTGTCTCTGTAAATGTGGATTATTGCAGTCCTGGTTAGTGCTGTAGTAGTGCAGGTATTTTGGGTCAGGTTGACTATTGGTGCTGTAGGTGTCTCTGTAAATGTGGATTATTGCAGTTCTGGTTAGTGCTCTAGAAGAGCAGGTATTTTTGGTCAGGTTACATATTGGTGCTGTAGGTGTCTCTGTAAATGTGGATTATTGCAGTTCTGGTTAGTGCTCTAGTAGAGCAGGTATTTTGGTCAGGTTACAGATTGGTGCTGTAGGTGTCTCTGTAAATGTGGATTATTGCAGTCCTGGTTAGTGCTCTAGTAGTGCAGGTATTTTTGGTCAGGTTAGATATTGGTGCTGTAGGTGTCTCTGTAAATGTGGATTATTGCAGTTCTGGTTAGTGCTCTAGTAGTGCAGGTATTTTTGGTCAGGTTACATATTGGTGCTGTAGGTGTCTCTGTAAATGTGGATTATTGCAGTTCTGGTTAGTGCTCTAGTAGAGCAGGTATTTTTAGTCAGGTTGACTATTGGTGCTGTAAGTGTCTCTGTAAATGTGGATTGCAGTCCTGGTTAGTGCTCTAGTAGTGCAGGTATTTTTGGTCAGGTTGACTATTGGTGCTGTAAGTGTCTCTGTAAATGTGGATTATTGCAGACCTGGTTAGTGCTCTAGTAGTGCAGGTATTTTTGGTCAGGTTACATATTGGTGCTGTAGGTGTCTCTGTAAATGTGGATTGCAGTTCTGGTTAGTGCTCTAGTAGTGCAGGTATTTTTGGTCAGGTTACATATTGGTGCTGTAGGTGTCTCTGTAAATGTGGATTGCAGTCCTGGTTAGTGCTCTAGTAGAGCAGGTATTTAGGGTCAGGTTAGATATTGGTGCTGTAGGTGTCTCTGTAAATGTGGATTGCAGTCCTGGTTAGTGCTCTAGTAGAGCAGGTATTTAGGGTCAGGTTAGATATTGGTGCTGTAGGTGTCTCTGTAAATGTGGATTATTGCAGTCCTGGTTAGTGCTCTAGTAGTGCAGGTATTTTTGGTCAGGTTACATATTGGTGCTGTAGGTGTCTCTGTATATGTGGATTATTGCAGTCCTGGTTAGTGCTCTAGTAGAGCAGGTATTTTGGTCAGGTTACATATTGGTGCTGTAGGTGTCTCTGTAAATGTGGATTATTGCAGTCTGGTTAGTGCTCTAGTAGTAGCAGGTATTTAGGGTCAGGTTACATATTGGTGCTGTAGGTGTCTCTGTAAATGTGGATTATTGCAGTTCTGGTTAGTGCTCTAGTAGAGCAGGTATTTAGGGTCAGGTTAGATATTGGTGCTGTAGGTGTCTCTGTAAATGTAGATTATTGCAGTCTGGTTAGTGCTCTAGTAGTGCAGGTATTTTTGGTCAGGTTACATATTGGTGCTGTAGGTGTCTCTGTAAATGTGGATTATTGCAGTCCTGGTTAGTGCTCTAGTAGGCAGGTATTTTTGGTCAGGTTACATATTGGTGCTGTAGGTGTCTCTGTAAATGTGGATTATTGCAATTCTGGTTAGTGCTCTAGTAGTGCAGGTATTTTGGTCAGGTTACATATTGGTGCTGTAGGTGTCTCTGTAAATGTGGATTGCAGTCCTGGTTAGTGCTCTAGTAGTGCAGGTATTTTTGGTCAGGTTACATATTGGTGCTGTAGGTGTCTCTGTAAATGTGGATTATTGCAGTCCTGGTTAGTGCTCTAGTAGAGCAGGTATTTTTGGTCAGGTTAGATATTGGTGCTGTAGGTGTCTCTGTAAATGTGGATTATTGCAGTCCTGGTTAGTGCTCTAGTAGAGCAGGTATTTAGGGTCAGGTTAGATATTGGTGCTGTAGGTGTCTCTGTAAATGTGGATTATTGCAGTCCTGGTTAGTGCTCTAGTAGTGCAGGTATTTTTGGTCAGGTTAGATATTGGTGCTGTAGGTGTCTCTGTAAATGTGGATTATTGCAGTTCTGGTTAGTGCTCTAGTAGTGCAGGTATTTTTGGTCAGGTTACATATTGGTGCTGTAGGTGTCTCTGTAAATGTGGATTGCAGTCCTGGTTAGTGCTCTAGTAGAGCAGGTATTTAGGGTCAGGTTAGATATTGGTGCTGTAGGTGTCTCTGTAAATGTGGATTATTGCAGTCCTGGTTAGTGCTGTAGTAGTGCAGGTATTTTGGGTCAGGTTGACTATTGGTGCTGTAGGTGTCTCTGTAAATGTGGATTATTGCAGTTCTGGTTAGTGCTCTAGAAGAGCAGGTATTTTTGGTCAGGTTACATATTGGTGCTGTAGGTGTCTCTGTAAATGTGGATTATTGCAGTTCTGGTTAGTGCTCTAGTAGAGCAGGTATTTTTGGTCAGGTTACATATTGGTGCTGTAGGTGTCTCTGTAAATGTGGATTATTGCAGTCCTGGTTAGTGCTCTAGTAGTGCAGGTATTTTGGGTCAGGTTACATATTGGTGCTGTAGGTGTCTCTGTAAATGTGGATTATTGCAGTTCTGGTTAGTGCTCTAGTAGAGCAGGTATTTTTGGTCAGGTTACATATTGGTGCTATAGGTGTCTCTGTAAATGTGGATTATTGCAGTTCTGGTTAGTGCTCTAGTAGAGCAGGTATTTTTGGTCAGGTTACATATTGGTGCTGTAGGTGTCTCTGTAAATGTGGATTGCAGTCCTGGTTAGTGCTCTAGTAGTGCAGGTATTTTTGGTCAGGTTGACTATTGGTGCTGTAAGTGTCTCTGTAAATGTGGATTATTGCAGACCTGGTTAGTGCTCTAGTAGTGCAGGTATTTTTGGTCAGGTTACAGATTGGTGCTGTAGGTGTCTCTGTATATGTGGATTATTGCAGTCCTGGTTAGTGCTCTAGTAGAGCAGGTATTTTTGGTCAGGTTACATATTGGTGCTGTAGGTGTCTCTGTAAATGTGGATTATTGCAGTCCTGGTTAGTGCTCTAGTAGTGCAGGTATTTAGGGTCAGGTTACATATTGGTGCTGTAGGTGTCTCTGTAAATGTGGATTATTGCAGTTCTGGTTAGTGCTCTAGTAGAGCAGGTATTTAGGGTCAGGTTAGATATTGGTGCTGTAGGTGTCTCTGTAAATGTAGATTATTGCAGTTCTGGTTAGTGCTCTAGTAGTGCAGGTATTTTTGGTCAGGTTACATATTGGTGCTGTAGGTGTCTCTGTAAATGTGGATTATTGCAGTCCTGGTTAGTGCTCTAGTAGTGCAGGTATTTTTGGTCAGGTTACATATTGGTGCTGTAGGTGTCTCTGTAAATGTGGATTATTGCAATTCTGGTTAGTGCTCTAGTAGTGCAGGTATTTTTGGTCAGGTTACATATTGGTGCTGTAGGTGTCTCTGTAAATGTGGATTGCAGTCCTGGTTAGTGCTCTAGTAGTGCAGGTATTTTTGGTCAGGTTACATATTGGTGCTGTAGGTGTCTCTGTAAATGTGGATTATTGCAGTTCTGGTTAGTGCTCTAGTAGAGCAGGTATTTTTGGTCAGGTTACAGATTGGTGCTGTAGGTGTCTCTGTAAATGTGGATTATTGCAGTCCTGGTTAGTGCTCTAGTAGTGCAGGTATTTTTGGTCAGGTTACATATTGGTGCTGTAGGTGTCTCTGTAAATGTAGATTATTGCAGTTCTGGTTAGTGCTCTAGTAGAGCAGGTATTTTTGGTCAGGTTACATATTGGTGCTGTAGGTGTCTCTGTAAATGTGGATTATTGCAGTACTGGTTAGTGCTCTAGTAGTGCAGGTATTTTTGGTCAGGTTACATATTGGTGCTGTAGGTGTCTCTGTAAATGTGGATTATTGCAGTTCTGGTTAGTGCTCTAGTAGAGCAGGTATTTTTGGTCAGGTTACATATTGGTGCTGTAGGTGTCTCTGTAAATGTGGATTATTGCAGTCCTGGTTAGTGCTCTAGTAGTGCAGGTATTTTTGGTCAGGTTACATATTGGTGCTATAGGTGTCTCTGTAAATGTGGATTATTGCAGTCCTGGTTAGTGCTCTAGTAGAGCAGGTATTTTGGGTCAGGTTACATATTGGTGCTGTAGGTGTCTCTGTAAATGTGGATTGCAGTCCTGGTTAGTGCTCTAGTAGTGCAGGTATTTTTGGTCAGGTTACATATTGGTGCTGTAGGTGTCTCTGTAAATGTGGATTATTGCAGTTCTGGTTAGTGCTCTAGTAGTGCAGGTATTTAGGGTCAGGTTACATATTGGTGCTGTAGGTGTCTCTGTAAATGTGGATTATTGCAGTCCTGGTTAGTGCTCTAGTAGAGCAGGTATTTTGGGTCAGGTTACATATTGGTGCTGTAGGTGTCTCTGTAAATGTGGATTATTGCAGTCCTGGTTAGTGACGGTATTTTTGGTCAGGTTACATATTGGTGCTGTAGGTGTCTCTGTAAATGTAGATTATTGCAGTTCTGGTTAGTGCTCTAGTAGAGCAGGTATTTTTGGTCAGGTTACATATTGGTGCTGTAGGTGTCTCTGTAAATGTGGATTATTGCAGTTCTGGTTAGTGCTCTAGTAGTGCAGGTATTTTGGGTCAGGTTACATATTGGTGCTGTAGGTGTCTCTGTAAATGTGGATTATTGCAGTCCTGGTTAGTGCTCTAGTAGAGCAGGTATTTTTGGTCAGGTTACATACTGGTGCTGTAGGTGTCTCTGTAAATGTGGATTATTGCAGTACTGGTTAGTGCTCTAGTAGTGCAGGTATTTTTGGTCAGGTTACATATTGGTGCTGTAGGTGTCTCTGTAAATGTGGATTGCAGTCCTGGTTAGTGCTCTAGTAGTGCAGGTATTTTTGGTCAGGTTACATATTGGTGCTATAGGTGTCTCTGTAAATGTGGATTGCAGTCCTGGTTAGTGCTCTAGTAGTGCAGGTATTTTTGGTCAGGTTACATATTGGTGCTGTAGGTGTCTCTGTAAATGTAGATTATTGCAGTTCTGGTTAGTGCTCTAGTAGAGCAGGTATTTTTGGTCAGGTTACATATTGGTGCTGTAGGTGTCTCTGTAAATGTGGATTATTGCAGTCCTGGTTAGTGCTCTAGTAGTGCAGGTATCTTTGGCCAGGTCACATATTGGTGCTGTAGGTGTCTCTGTAAATGTGGATTATTGCAGTTCTGGTTAGTGCTCTAGTAGTGCAGGTATTTTTTGGTCAGGTTACATATTGGTGCTGTAGGTGTCTCTGTAAATGTGGATTATTGCAGTCCTGGTTAGTGCTCTAGTAGTGCAGGTATTTTTGGTCAAGTTACATATTGGTGCTGTAGGTGTCTCTGTAAATGTGGATTATTGCAGTCCTGGTTAGTGCTCTAGTAGTGCAGGTATTTTTGGTCAGGTTACATATTGGTGCTGTAGGTGTCTCTGTAAATGTGGATTATTGCAGTCCTGGTTAGTGCTGTAGTAGTGCAGGTATTTTTGGTCAGGTTACATATTGGTGCTGTAGGTGTCTCTGTAAATGTGGATTATTGCAGTCCTGGTTAGTGCTCTAGCAGTGCAGGTATTTTGGGTCAGGTTGACTATTGGTGCTGTAGGTGTCTCTGTAAATGTGGATTATTGCAGTTCTGGTTAGTGCTCTAGTAGTGCAGGTATTTCTGGTCAGGTTACATATTGGTGCTGTAGGTGTCTCTGTAAATGTGGATTATTGCAGTCCTGGTTAGTGCTCTAGTAGTCCAGGTATTTTGGGTCAGGTTGACTATTGGTGCTGTAGGTGTCTCTGTAAATGTGGATTATTGCAGTCCTGGTTAGTGCTCTAGTAGTCCAGGTATTTTGGGTCAGGTTGACTATTGGTGCTGTAGGTGTCTCTGGTATATCGTTTCGTTGTCTTTTATTTCCCTTTATTTATGTGGCTTTCAGGATAACGTGCATACGTATGTATACCTCCGTGGGGGTCTGCTCGGTGGACGGAGAGTACATCCTTGGCTCCTCACTGCCCAGATCTGACGGTGGCTCCCACTGCGTGGTTCCAGTGGGTACATGCCAGTAGTAAGTTCCTGAGGTGTCCTGCACACGCATCCAACCAGAAGGCAAATCGGAGTCCGTGTCCAGAGAGTTACGTTGCCAGAAGCAATCTATAAAGAATGGGTATATCTGTCACATGGAGCAGAGGAGTCAGCGAGCCAACTCACATGAATCACTCCACCCTCCACACCTCCAGTCAAGACAAATGAGCTCCTAGACCACAGTGCTACATCAGACCTTACCACCACGAACACTTGGCGTAAGTGGAAGGGAACTACCATTCATGGACAGAGTAGAGATCAAAATGAAAGGAACCCCCGCCCCATTTAAGTAACGCCCCCAGCTACATGGCATTAACGAGAGGGCTGCACATCATACCTGTGTCATCAGGGGAACCATAGGATGGGCTTCCTTGGGAAAGCGTTGCCCAGCTGGAGTCCTCATCACTTCCACCAGTATTTCGCATGCCAAAAAGGAGACTGGCACTGCGCCCATTCTCTCTGCCCTTTCCATTTTCCTGCATAACCTCAGAACTGAGCTCCGAGGTCTCAGTAGTAATGGGGTCAGTGACCTCGCTCTGGGCAGGAGTCAGATCATCCTCCTCGTCATCTCCATCCTGGATGAGCAGTGGAGGAGACGAGTTCATGCTGCTGCGGTTCACACAGTTCAGTGCGGACACTTCCAGCTCCTCAGTTCTCCTCTCTTCTTTCTCTTGGTTGCAGTTGGTCCAGTCTTTGTTCATGCACTCAGGATCAGGGTTGCAGTTCTGGTCTTCCTTCTCATGTTCGGCAGCTTTACGTAGCTGGTTCTGCCCTTCCTTAAGCCATTTTGGGTTGGTGCGGTCTGATGGGGCCCCACACCCCAGCTCTGCAGTCATTAACCCCATGGCGCTCTGCAGATCAGTGTGGGCATAGATCTGACGACTCTTGGAAGACAGGAGGTCGTTGTGAGAGGTGAGGAGGCTGAGGGTGAGGGCCGACATGGAGCTCTTCTCAGTCAGTGGTCCTGACATAGTCACTAGGAAACTAAGAGGAACCAAAGAGTAGATAACGGGAAGATGAGCCTCCTGAACAAACCACAACCAGTTACAAATATACAAGCGGTCAGAACCAAGATCCGTCTACTGGTCATTATACTGAGGACTAGAACCAGAGGTCAGCATTGAGATCTGTCTACTGGTCATTATACTGAGGACTAGAGCCAGAGGTCAGAACCAAGATCCGTCTACTAGACATTATACTGAGAACCAGAGGTCAGAACCAAGATCTGTCTACTGGTCATTATACTCAGGACCAGAACCAGAGGTCAGCACCGAGATCCGTCTACTGGTCATTATATTTAGGACCAGAACCAGAGGTCAGCTCCGAGATCAGTCTACTGGTCATCACATGTCCGCACTCTTCTCGTCCTGTATGTCAGAGGATGTCTGTACATATGATGTAGGACACCTCCCTAGTCAGGAATAATCACCGTCTGTTCACACAAGGCTGGTATTTCTACCTTCTGACCAGTGCCGCCGTCTGTCACCTGACTCCTCCTTACCTGGGATATCTGTAGGACGGCAATCATTCTCCGTCAAGACCGATCCTGCAATCAGATGAAGAAGATTACAGATCAGTGTATATAATGTATAGGAAACAACATCAGGTCATAAGACTTAAAAACATATTATAATACACAGTGTAGTCCCATTATTCTGCAGCTAATCTCCAAACTAACCGCTGGGTGCAGCACAGACAGCAGCTAGACGGGCTGGGGGGGGGGGGGGACTCCATAAGGTCCTGGTTGGTTGTCACAGGTATCTGGAGCCATGCTGACTGAGGTGCTTCCTAAAGCTGCTGGAGATGGGGATCCATAGAGCAAAAGATGACCATCGGTCCCACATCTGCTGGAGCGGGTGTGGGGGATCCATAGGGAGAACAGGACCATCGAGGAGGTCCCACATCTGCTGGAGCGGGTGTGGGGGATGGGATCCATAGGGAGAACAGGACCATCGAGGAAGTCCCACATCTGCTGGAGCGGGTGTGGATCCATAGAGAGAACAGGACCATCAAGGTGGTTCCAGAGCTACTGGAGGAGGCATGGGGGAGGATCAATAGAGCAGACATGACCATTAAGGTGGTCCTACATCTGCAGGAGGGGACATAGAGGCATCCACAGAGCGAACACAACATCAAGGTGGCCCCACAGATTATCAATTGGGTTCAAGTCTGGGAAATTAGCGGGCCAGGGTAGTACTTGGTCTTAGTCTTGGTCATGCTCTTCCAACCAATGGTGGGCATTTCTAGCTGTGTGATATGTCGCATTGTCTTGCTGAAAGATCCCATTAACCCCAGGGGAGACCATCGAGGTGGTCCCACAGCAGCTGGAGGGGCCATGGCGGAGGATCTATAGAGCGAACACAACCATCGAGGTGGTCCTAAAGCTACTGGAGGGAGTGGGAGAGGATCCATAAAGCAATCCTCTCCCATTGTATTGTCTCAATGAAAGATCCCATCCACCCCAGGGGAGACCATCGGCATATATGGGTGTACATGATCTGCAAGGATGGATTCATACCCAAATCGGTGTAAAGTGCCCACATGGATGAATGGCTCAGAGAAAGCCAGGAAGACCTTCCCCAGACCATAACGCTGCCATCACCAGCTTGTGTTCCTCCAGCAATGGTTGCAGGGTGCTTGTCCTCTGATCTTTTGCGCCTGACATGCCAACGCCCATTTGTTCCACGAAGCAGTAAACGTGACTCATCAGAGAAGACCGTTTACCAATCAGTGGAGGTCCATTTCCAATACTGACGCAAAAACGTAAGCTTTGTTATCGGCGGTGCAGAGACCGTCTGTCTGTCTCAGAGCTCCATACGCAGTAGGGTTCTCTGAACTGTTGTGTCACACGCAGGTCTGGTGAGCTGCTCCACAGTAGGCCGTCTGTCCGCCCTTGCATGGCCGATCTTCACCTGTCACCTCATTAGCACATGGTCTCCGCAGTTTCCATGTCACTTACGCTGGGTTCAGACCTGGGCGTTCGCGATGGAGCGCTCTGTATGCGCAATTGTACCGGCGTTTGCAATCGCGCATACAGAGACAAGCGAACGCCCATTGTCGCGCGTTCCCGAAAGTCTATGTACGGGAACGCGCGACAAGACGCCCCAAAGAAGCTCATGTACTTCTTGGGGCGTCGGGCGTTTTACAGCGCGATCCTACGCGCTGTACAACGCCCAGGTGGGAACCATGCCGATAGGGAAGCATTGGTTTCTCCTTGTGGAGCGTTTTACAGCGCGTAGGAACGCGCTGTAAAACTTTCAGGTGTGAACCCAGCCTTATTCACAATGTCGCCATTTGTCCGCTCATCATACACTTTCACCACAGTGGCACATGAACAGTTCACACTGCGCAGCGTCAGAAATACCACCACAAAGGGTCCGAAAGCCGATTCCCCATTTCTCATAAATCACCCCTTTTACCCAAGACATCAACGATGGATATGTGTGCAGACAGCCCATCACACCTTATATACCCACCGAGGGATATGTGTGCAGACAGCCTATCACACCTTATATACCACCGAGGGATATGTGTGCAGACAGCCTATCACACCTTATATACCACCGAGGGATATGTGTGCAGACAGCCTATCACACCTTATATACCCACCGAGGGATATGTGTGCAGACAGCCTATCACACCTTATATACCACCGAGGGATATGTGTGCAGACAGCCTATCACACATCTTATATACCCACCGAGGGATATGTGTACAGACAGCCTATCACACCCCGTATATACCACCGAGGGATATGTGTGCAGACAGCCTACCACACCCTGTATATACCCACCAAGGAATGTGTGTGCAGACAGCCTATAACCCCCCCCCCCCCGTATATACCACCGAGGGATATGTGTGCAGACAGCCTATCACACCCCGTATATACCGAGGGATATGTGTGCAGACAGCCTACCACACCCTGTATATACCACCGAGGGATAAGTGTGCAGACAGCCTATAACCCCCCCGTATATACCACCGAGGGATATGTGTGCAGACAGCCTATCACACCTTATATACCCACTGAGGCGTATTTGTGCAGACAGCCTATCACACACCTTATATACCCACTGAGGCGTATTTGTGCAGACAGCCTATAACCCCCCCCCCCCGTATATACCACCGAGGGATATGTGTGCAGACAGCCTATAACCCCCCCCCCGTATATACCACCGAGGGATATGTGTGCAGACAGCCTATAACCCCCCTGTATATACCACCGAGGGATATGTGTGCAGACAGCTTATCACACCTTATATACCCACTAAGAGATATGTGTGCAGACAGCCTATCACCCCCCCCCCCCGTATATACCACCGAGGGATATGTGTGCAGACAGCCTATCACACACCTTATATACCCACTGAGGGATATGTGTGCAGACAGCCTATCACACCTTATATACCCACCGAGGAATATGTGTGCAGACAGCCTATCACACCCCTTATATACCCACCGAGGGATATGTGTGCAGACAGCCTACCACACCCTATATATACCACCGAGGGATAAGTGTGCAGACAGCCTATAAACCCCCCCCCCGTATATACCACCGAGGGATATGTGTGCAGACAGCCTATCACACCTTATATACCCACTGAGGCGTATTTGTGCAGACAGCCTATCACACCCTATATATCCACCGAGGGATGTGTGTGCAGACAGCGTATCACACCACATATATACCACTGAGGGATATGTGTGCAGACAGCCTATCACACCTTATATACCCACTAAAGGATGTGTGTGCAGACAGCCCATCACACCACTGATATACCACCGAGGGATGTGTGTGCAGACAGCCTATAACCCCCCCCCCGTATATACCACTGAGGGATATGTGTGCAGACAGCCTATCACCCCCCCCCCGTATATACCACTGAGGGATATGTGTGCAGACAGCCTATAACCCCCCTGTATATACCACCGAGGGATATGTGTGCAGACAGCCTATCACACCTTATATACCCACCAAGGAATGTGTGTGCAGACAGCCTATAACCCCCCCCCCCCTGTATATACCACCGAGGGATATGTGTGCAGACAGCCTATCACACCCATTATATACCCACTAAGGAATATGTGTGCAGACAGCCTATAACCCCCTCCCCCCCGTATATACCACCGAGGGATATGTGTGCAGACAGCCTACCACACCCTGTATATACCACCGAGGGATATGTGTGCAGACAGCCTATCACACCTTATATACCCACTGAGGCGTATTTGTGCAGACAGCCTATCACACACCTTATATACCCACTGAGGCGTATTTGTGCAGACAGCCTATCACACACCTTATATACCCACCGAGGGATATGTGTGCAGACAGCCTATCACACACCTTATATACCCACCGAGGGATGTGTGTGCAGACAGCCTATCACACACCTTATATACCCACTGAGGCGTATTTGTGCAGACAGCCTATCACACCCTATATATCCACCGAGGGATATGTGTGCAGACAGCCTATAACCCCCCCCCCGTATATACCACCGAGGGATATGTGTGCAGACAGCCTATAACCCCCCCGTATATACCACCGAGGGATGTGTGTGCAGACAGCCTATAACCCCCCCGTATATACCACCGAGGGATGTGTGTGCAGACAGCCTATAACCCCCCCGTATATACCACCGAGGGATGTGTGTGCAGACAGCCTATAACCCCCCTGTATATACCACCGAGGGATATGTGTGCAGACAGCCTATCACACCTTATATACCCACTAAGAGATATGTGTGCAGACAGCCTATCACACCTTATATACCCACTAAGAGATATGTGTGCAGACAGCCTATCACACCTTATATACCCACTAAGGAATGTGTGTGCAGACAGCCTATAACACCCCCCCCCCCCCCCCCCGTATATACCACCAAGGGATATGTGTGCAAACAGCCTATCTCACCTTATATACCCACCGAGGGATATGTGTGCAGACAGCGTATCACACCACATATATACCACTGAGGGATATGTGTGCAGACAGCCTATCACACCTTATATACCCACTAAAGGATGTGTGTGCAGACAGCCCATCACACCACTGATATACCACCGAGGGATGTGTGTGCAGACAGCCTATAACCCCCCCCCCCGTATATACCACCGAGGGATGTGTGTGCAGACAGCCTATAACCCCCCCGTATATACCACCGAGGGATGTGTGTGCAGACAGCCTATAACCCCCCTGTATATACCACCGAGGGATATGTGTGCAGACAGCCTATCACACCTTATATACCCACTAAGAGATATGTGTGCAGACAGCCTATCACACCTTATATACCCACTAAGAGATATGTGTGCAGACAGCCTATCACACCTTATATACCCACTAAGGAATGTGTGTGCAGACAGCCTATAACACCCCCCCCCCCCCCCCCGTATATACCACCAAGGGATATGTGTGCAAACAGCCTATCTCACCTTATATACCCACCGAGGGATATGTGTGCAGACAGCGTATCACACCACATATATACCACTGAGGGATATGTGTGCAGACAGCCTATCACACCTTATATACCCACTAAAGGATGTGTGTGCAGACAGCCCATCACACCACTGATATACCACCGAGGGATGTGTGTGCAGACAGCCTATAACCCCCCCCCCCGTATATACCACTGAGGGATATGTGTGCAGACAGCCTATAACCCCCCTGTATATACCACCGAGGGATATGTGTGCAGACAGCCTATCACACCTTATATACCCACCAAGGAATGTGTGTGCAGACAGCCTATAACCCCCCCCCCGTATATACCACCGAGGGATATGTGTGCAGACAGCCTATCACACCCATTATATACCCACTAAGGAATATGTGTGCAGACAGCCTATAACCCCCTCCCCCCCGTATATACCACCGAGGGATATGTGTGCAGACAGCCTATCACACCTTATAGACCCACTGAGGCGTATTTGTGCAGACAGCCTATCACACACCTTATATACCCACTGAGGCGTATTTGTGCAGACAGCCTATCACACACCTTATATACCCACCGAGGGATATGTGTGCAGACAGCCTATCACACACCTTATATACCCACCGAGGGATATGTGTGCAGACAGCCTATCACACACCTTATATACCCACCGAGGGATATGTGTGCAGACAGCCTATCACACACCTTATATACCCACTGAGGCGTATTTGTGCAGACAGCCTATCACACCCTATATATCCACCGAGGGATATGTGTGCAGACAGCCTATAACCCCCCCCGTATATACCACCGAGGGATATGTGTGCAGACAGCCTATAACCCCCCCGTATCTACCACCGAGGGATGTGTGTGCAGACAGCCTATAACCCCCCCGTATATACCACCGAGGGATGTGTGTGCAGACAGCCTATAACCCCCCTGTATATACCACCGAGGGATATGTGTGCAGACAGCCTATCACACCTTATATACCCACTAAGAGATATGTGTGCAGACAGCCTATCACACCTTATATACCCACTAAGAGATATGTGTGCAGACAGCCTATCACACCTTATATACCCACTAAGGAATGTGTGTGCAGACAGCCTATAACACCCCCCCCCCCCCGTATATACCACCAAGGGATATGTGTGCAAACAGCCTATCTCACCTTATATACCCACCGAGGGATATGTGTGCAGACAGCCTATCACACCTTATATACCCACCGAGGGATATGTGTGCAAACACCCTGTCACACCTTATATACCACGAGGGATATGTGTGCAGACAGCCTATCACACCTTATATACCCACCGAGGGATATGTGTGCAGACAGCCTATCACACCTTATATACCCACCGAGGGATATGTGTGCAGACAGCCTATCACACCTTATATACCCACCGAGGGATATGTGTGCAGACAGCCTATCACACCTTATATACCCACCGAGGGATATGTGTGCAGACAGCCTATCACACCTTATATACCCACCGAGGGATATGTGTGCAGACAGCCTATCACACCTTATATACCCACCGAGGGATATGTGTGCAAACACCCTGTCACACCTTATATACCCACTGAGGGATATGTGTGCAGACAGCCTATCACACATCTTATATACCCACCGAGGGATGTGTGTGCAGACAGTTTATCACACACCTTATATACCCACTGAGGGATATGTGTGCAGACAGCCTATCACACCTTATATACCACGAGGGATATGTGTGCAGAGAGCCTATCACACCCCTTATATACCCACTGAGGGATATATATACAGACAGCCTATCACACCCCTTATATACCCACTGAGGGATATGTGTGTGGACAGTCTATCACACCTTATATACCACGAGGGATATGTGTGCAGACAGCCTATCACACCTTATATACCCACCGAGGGATATGTGTGCAGACAGCCTATCACACCTTATATACCCACCGAGGGATATGTGTGCAGACAGCCTATCACACATCTTATATACCCACCGAGGGATGTGTGTGCAGACAGTCTATCACACACCTTATATACCCACTGAGGGATGTGTGTGCAGACAGTCTATCACACCTTATATACCACGAGGGATATGTGTGCAAACAGCCTATCACACCTTATAAACCCACTGAGGGATATGTGTGCAGACAGACTATCACACCTTATATACCCACCGAGGGATATGTGTGCAGACAGACTATCACACCTTATATACCCACCGAGGGATATGTGTGCAGACAGACTATCACACCTTATATACCCACCGAGGGATATGTGTGCAGACAGACTATCACACCTTATATACCCACCGAGGGATATGTGTGCAGACAGCCTATCACACACCTTGTATACCCACTGAGGGATATATGTGCAGACAGCCTATCACACACCTTATATACCCACTGAGGGATATATGTGCAGACAGCCTATCACACATCTTATATACCCACTGAGGGATATGTGTGCAGACAGCCTATCACACACCTTATATACCCACTGAGGGATATGCGTGCAGACAGCCTATCACACATCTTATATACACACTGAGGGATATATATACAGACAGCCTATCACACCCCTTATATACCCACTGAGGGATATGTGTGCAGACAGCCTATCACACCTTATATACTCACCAAGCTAGGTTAGGACACTGGACTTCCTGCCAACATCGAGAGTAGCAAGTGGTCAAAATAATGAGAGCGTTTTGTGTATGTATCTACTGCTGTGGGTTTCTACTCACTTATCTCTCTCTCTATAGATGTGTATATATGCATGTTCCGCGATCACTCAAAAACATAACCATCCATTTCAACGACACTTGGTGTACACATCCCTTGCTACCTGGAGAGACATCTTGTGGGGGTCCTCCGCCCGTACACAGCAGCTGCATGGAGTCTGTTTGCTCCGAATGCTTTTGCTGCACACATTTTGCTCTGTAACTCAAAAACTCATCGATCAGTTCCTACTAAACTTGGTCCACATATCACTTACTATCTGGGAAAGAACACTGTGGAGGCGAGATGCCGGTACACAATGAGTCTGGGTCTGTTCTTTATGCGCGACCAAACAACTGGACCGATCTTAACCACAAAAATGGCATTAGCCAATACAAGCCTGCAAGTCTTTCTCTTTAAATGCCATACACACGGTCACATGACCCTTATCAGCCAATAGAAGCTCGCAGGCCCTTAGTCTCCACATACACACAGTTTTACTCCAGGTTTCCATAACAATCCAGCCATTTTTCTTCACTGCTGTAGGTCAGCTTTAGGCTAGGACTACAGGACGACAATAAGTCGCACGACACACCGGGCACAACTACACTGCTACATGGGTCGCACCAATGTCGCACAACAATTCTTATAATGATAGGCTATGGTGTAGCAGTGCGCCACGTGACATCCTGCGACAGCCACAGAAAAATCCACTACATACTGTAACGACACACAGAAACATTAAATGAAATAGATGAAATCTACCCGTGCGAAGCCGCGTCCCTCTGCTAGTATACATGTATATAGTCTGCTCTGTGTGTGTACACTATGGGGATCATTTATCAAACTGCTGTAAAGTAGAACCGGCCGAGTCGCCCACAGCAACCAATCAGATTCCAGCTTTCATTCTGGACAGCTTCTTTGGAAAATTAAAGCTGGATTCTGATTGGCTGCTGTGGGCGACTCGGGCAGTTCTGCTTTACAGCAGTTTGATAAGTGACCCCCATATATATAGCGCTCGATGTACATATACGCTTTTTATATAGACCCCAATAAATGTTAGGTTTACGTAAACACGATTTTTAGGCCTATAGAACCTGGGAGGGCAGATAATGAAGTATCGGATAGATATGTGGACGGCTGTATATATTCACCTATATATTAGCGCACCCCTACATCTGCCTGGGACAAGGAGGAGTGGACTGGTTTTAGGCGACAGGCGCACGATGCCGGAGACGCACACCTCATCATAAATAAGGGCGCAAATTACGACAGCACAAAATGAGAAACAAAGAGCAGCGAAATAAGCCTTGTAAACGACCCTGGAGTGCGCCACTGTGGGCGGGGTCCTTTACAGACGGTTTTGTGACCTTTCCCAGGCTGATGCGCATCAACAACTCTTCATCTGAGGTCCTCAGAGCTCTGCTTTCTCCCTGCCACACAGTCCACAGACAGATCAGACGGGTCCTTACACCAGTCGCCGGCTCACACCGCCACACTGTCTGCTCATCCTAAGGCCTCTTTCACACGGGCGAGTTTGCGTGAGGTGAACGCCTTGCGCCCGCACTGAATCAGGACCCATTCATTTCTATGGGGCTGTGCACATGAGCAGTGATTTTCACGCATCACTTGTGCTTTGTGTCAAAATCGCAGCAAGCCCTATATTGTGCGTTTTTCACACAACGCAGGCCCCATAGAAGTGAATGGGGCTGCGTGAAAATCGCAAGCATCCGCAATCAAATGCGGATGCGGTGCAATTTTCACACACAGTTGCTAAAAGACAATCGGGATGGGGACACGCTCATTATTATTTTCCCGTTTAACATGGTTATAAGGGAAAATAATAGCATTCTGAAAACAGAATAGGGCAGGAGGGGTTAAAAAAATAAATAACTCGCCTTAATCCACTTGTTCGCGCAGCCGGCTTCTCTTCTGTCTTCTTTGCTGTGCAGTAGGAAAAGGACCTGTGGTGACGTCACTGCGCTCATCACATGGTCCGTCACCATGGTGATGGACCATGTGATGAGCGCAGTGACGTCACCACAGGTCCTTTACCCCGGTCCTGAAGACAGAAGAGATGCCGGCTGCGCGAACAGATGGATTAAGGCGAGTTAAAAAAATATATATAATTATTATTTTTTTAACCCCTCCAGCGCTATTGTGCTATGCATTCTGTATTCAGAAGGCTATTATTTTCCCTTATAACCATGTTCTACAGAACACTGATCCCAAACCTGAACTTCTGTGAAGACCTCTGGGTTCGGGGACCAAACATGCCCATTTTTCTTACGCTCGTGCAAAACGCATTAAAATGTTTTGCACTCGCGCGGAAAGAAAAACGCACATTTTCCCGCAACGTACCCGCATCTTATCAGGGCCAAATCCATGACGCCCGTGTGAAAGAGGCCTAAGGGCACCTGCGCATGGTGCGGAGTATGCTGAAACAGCGCAGCGCACGGAGCAGCACCTCTCACGGAGGCTTCACTAACTGCCGAGGTGCAGTGCGGCTTCAGAAATCTACAGAATGTCAACCGGTGTGTGGTTTTCTTGTGCAGATTTAACCCTTTTAACCAAAAGCATATAAAAACACACAAAAATCAGCATACATGGAGGTATGTATAAATATATGGAGGAAAATATATAGGGGGGTGTATACATATACAGCACACACACGGGGGGTGTACACATATACAGCAGGCACACGGGGGGGTGTACACATATACAGCAGACACACGGGGGGGTGTATACATATACAGCAGACACACGGGGGGGTGTATACATATACAGCAGACACACGGGGGGGTGTATACATATACAGCAGACACACGGGGGGGTGTATACATATACAGCAGACACACGGGGGGGTGTATACATATACAGCAGACACACGGGGGGGTGTATACATATACAGCAGACACACGGGGGGGTGTATACATATACAGCAGGCACACGGGGGGGTGTATACATATACAGCAGGCACACGGGGGGGTGTATACATATACAGCAGACACACGGGGGGGTGTATACATATACAGCAGACACACGGGGGGTGTATACATATACAGCAGACACACGGGGGGGTATATACATATACAGCAGGCACACGGGGGGGTGTATACATATACAGCAGGCACACGGGGGGGTGTATACATATACAGCAGACACACGGGGGGGGTGTATACATATACAGCAGACACACGGGGGGGTGTATACATATACAGCAGACACACGGGGGGGTGTATACATATACAGCAGACACACGGGGGGGTGTATACATATACAGCAGACACACGGGGGGTGTATACATAGACAGCAGACACATGGGGGTGTGTATACATAGACAGCAGACACATAGGGGTGTGTATACATAGACAGCAGACACATAGGGGTGTGTATACATAGACAGCAGACACATAGGGGTGTGTATACATATACAGCAGACACATAGAGGTGTGTATACATATACAGCAGACACATAGAGGTGTGTATACATATACAGCAGACACATAGGGGTGTGTATACATATACAGCAGACACATAGGGGTGTGTATACATATACAGCAGACACACAGGGGTGTGTATACATATACAGCAGATATACACAGCTCTGGAAGCCATTGATGTGTAGAATTTACTGCTCACCTCAGCACTTCCGCTTCTCCGGTCCCGTTATCCACACGGTCGCCGCCCTGACGGTCTACGCCGCACTTCCGGTCCCTGATGGCGCATTTCCGGTTATCGACCTGCGGCCGCCATATTGGGAAGGGCAGAGAAGTGAACTGTCTCAGAAGGGAGGTTGTCGGCTCTGCCTCATCTGTGCATCACTGACCCCACAGATGACCTGCATACGAGCTATACCTGACACCATATATATAACGTATACTCCTCAGTATCTACCTCCTCCGCCCCCTATATCCCTCACATTATCCCTATATAATGTATACTCCTCAGTATCTACCTCTGCCCCTATATCCCTCACATTATCCCTATATAATGTATATTCCTCAGTATCTACCTCCTCCGCCCCTATATCCCTCACATTATCCCTATATAATGTATACTCCTCAGTATCTACCTCCTCCGCCCCTATATCCCTCACATTATCCCTATATAATGTATACTCCTCAGTATCTAACGCCTCCACCCCTATATCCCTCACACTATCCCTATATAATGTATACTCCTCAGTATTTACCTCCTCCGCCCCTATATCCCTCACATTATCCCTATATAATGTATACTCCTCAGTATCTACCTCCTCCGCCCCTATATCCCTCACAATATCCCTATATAATGTATAATCCTCAGTATCTACCTCCTCTGCCCCTATATCCCTCACATTATCCCTATATAACATAATTTCCTCAGTATCTACCTCCTCTGCCCCTATATCCCTCACATTATCCCTATATAACGTATATTCCTCAGTATCTACCTCCTCTGCCCCTATATCCCTCACATTATCCCTATATAATGTATACTCCTCAGTATCTACCTCCTCCGCCCCTATGTCCCTCACATTATCCCTATATAATGTATACTCCTCAGTATCTACCTCCACCGCCCCTATATCCCTCACATTATCCCTATATAATGTATACTCCTCAGTATCTAACGCCTCCACCCCTATATCCCTCACATTATCCCTATATAATGTATACTCCTCAGTATCTACCTCCTCCGCCCCTATATCCCTCACATTATCCCTATATAATGTATACTCCTCAGTATCTACCTCCTCCGCCCCTATATCCCTCACATTATACCTATATAATGTATAATCCTCAGTATCTACCTCCTCTGCCCCTATATCCCTCACATTATCCCTATATAATGTATACTCCTCAGTATCTACCTCCTCCGCCCCTATATCCCTCACATTATCCCTATATAACATAATTTCCTCAGTATCTACCTCCTCTGCCCCTATATCCCTCACATTATCCCTATATAACGTATATTCCTCAGTATCTACCTCCTCCGCCCCTATGTCCCTCACATTATCCCTATATAATGTATACTCCTCAGTATCTACCTCCTCCGCCCCTATGTCCCTAACATTATCCCTATATAATGTATACTCTTCAGTATCTACCTCCTCCGCCCCTATATCCCTCACATTATCCCTATATAATGTATATTCCTTAGTATCTACCTCCTCCGCCCCTATATCCCTTACATTATCCCTATATAATGTATACTCCTCAGTATCTACCTCCTCCGCCCCTTTATCCATCACATTATCCCTATATAATGTATACTCCTCAGTATCTACCTCCTCCGCCCCTATATCCATCACATTATCCCTATATAATTTATACTCCTCAGTATCTACCTCCTCTGCCCCTATATCCCTCACATTATCCCTATATAATGTATACTCCTCAGTATCTACCTCCTCCGCCCCTATATCCCTCACATTATCTCTATATAACGTATACTCCTCAGTATCTACCTCCTCCGCCCCTATATCCATCACATTATCCCTATATAATGTATACTCCTCAGTATCTACCTCCTCCTCCCCTATATCCCTCACATTACCCCTATATAACGTATATTCCTTAGTATCTACCTCCGCCCCATACCCCTCACATTATCCCTATATAATGTATATTCCTCAGTATCTACCTCCTCCGCCCCTATATCCATCACATTATCCCTATATAATGTATATTCCTCAGTATCTACCTCCTCCGCCCCTATATCCCTCACATTATCCCTATATAATGTATACTCCTCAGTATCTACCTCCTCCGCCCCTATATCCCTCACATTATCCCTATATAATGTATACTCCTCAGTATCTACCTCCTCCGCCCCTATATCCCTCACATTATCCCTATATAACGTATACTCCTCAGTATCTACCTCCTCCACCCCTATATCCCTCACATTATCACTATATAATGTATACTCCTCAGTATCTACCTCCTCCGCCCCTATATCCCACACATTATCCCTATATAATGTATACTCCTCAGTATCTACCTCCTCCGCCCCTATATCCCTCACATTATCCCTATATAATGTATATTCCTCAGTATCTACCTCCTCACACTACATCCCTGACATTATCCCTATATAATGTATACTCCTCAGTATCTACCTCCTCTGCCCCTATATCCCTCACATTATCCCTATATAATGTATACTCCTCAGTATCTACCTCCTCTGCCCCTATATCCCTCACATTATCCCTATATAATGTATACTCCTCAGTATCTACCTCCTCCGCCCCTATATCCCTCACATTATTCCTATATAATGTATACTCCTCAGTATCTACCTCCTCTGCCCCTATATCCCTCACATTATCCCTATATAATGTATACTCCTCAGTATCTACCTCCTCCGCCCCTATATCCCACACATTATCCCTATATAATGTATACTCCTCAGTATCTACCTCCTCCGCCCCTATATCCCTCACATTATCCCTATATAATGTATACTCCTCAGTATCTACCTCCTCTGCCCCTATATCCCTCACATTATCCCTATATAATGTATACTCCTCAGTATCTACCTCCTCCGCCCCTATATCCCACACATTATCCCTATATAATGTATACTCCTTAGTATCTACCTCCTCCGCCCCTATGTCCCTCACATTATCCCTATATAACGTATACTCCTCAGTATCTACCTCCTCCGCCCCTATATCCCTCACATTATCCCTATATAATGTATATTCCTCAGTATCTACCTCCTCCGCCCCTATATCCCTCACATTATCCCTATATAACGTATATTCCTCAGTATCTACCTCCACTGCCCCTATATCCCTCACATTATCCCTATATAACATATATTCTTCAGTATCTACCTCCTCCGCCCCTATATCCCTCACATTATCCCTATATAACGTATACTCCTTAGTATATACCTCCTCCGCCCCTATATCCCTCACATTATCTCTATATACTGTATACTCCTCAGTATCTACCTCCTCCGCCCCTATATCCCTCACATTATCCCTATATAACGTATACTCCTCAGTATCTACCCCCTCCGCCCCTATATCCCTCACATTATCCCTATATAATGTATACTCCTCAGTATCTACCTCCTCCGCCCCTATATCCCTCACATTATCCCTATATAATGTATACTCCTTAGTATCTACTTCCTGCGCCCCTATATCCCTCACATTATCCCTATATAATGTATACTCCTCAGTATCTACCTCCTCCGCCCCTATACCCCTCACATTATCCCTATATAACGTATACTCCTCAGTATCTACCTCCTCCGCCCCTATATCCCTCACATTATCCCTATATAATGTATATTCCTCAGTATCTACCTCCTATGTCCCTCACATTATCCCTATATAACGTATATTCCTCAGTATCTAACTCCACTGCCCCTATATCCCTCACATTATCCCTATATAATGTATACTACTCAGTATCTACCTCCTCCGCCCCTATATCCCTCACATTATCCCTATATAATGTAGACTCCTCAGTATCTACCTCCTCTGCCCCTATATCCCTCACATTATCCCTATATAATGTATACTGCTCAGTATATACCTCCTCCGCCCCTATATCCCTCACATTATCCCTATATAACGTATACTCCTCAGTATCTACCTCCTCCGCCCCTATATTCCTCACATTATCCCTATATAATGTATATTCCTCAGTATCTACCTCCTCCGCCCCATATCCCTCACATTATCCCTATATAATGTATATTCCTCAGTATATACCTCCTCCGCCCCTATATCCCTCACATTATCCCTATATACTGTATACTCCTCAGTATCTACCTCCTCCGCCCCTATATCCCTCACATTATCCCTATATAACGTATACTCCTCAGTATCTACCTCCTCCGCCCCATATCCCTCACATTATCCCTATATAACGTATACTCCTCAGTATCTACCTCCTCCGCCCCTATATCCCTCACATTATCCCTATATAATGTATACTCCTCAGTATCTACCTCCCCCGCCCCTATATCCCTCACATTATCCCTATATAATGTATATTCCTTAGTATCTACCTCCTCCGCCCCTATATCCCTCACATTATCCCTATATAATGTATATTCCTCAGTATCTACCTCCTCCGCCCCTATATCCCTCACATTATCCCTATATAACGTATACTTCTCAGTATCTACCTCCTCCGCCCCTATATCCCTCACATTATCCCTATATAATGTATACTCCTCAGTATCTACCTCCTCCGCCCCCTATATCCTTCACATTATTCCTATATAATGTATATTCCTCAGTATCTACCTCCTCCGCCCCTATATCCCTCACATTATCCCTATATAATGTATACTCCTCAGTATCTACCTCCTCCCCCTATATCCCTCACATTATCCCTATATAATGTATATTCCCTCAGTATCTACCTCCTCCCCCTATATCCCTCACATTATCCCTATATAATGTATACTCCTCAGTATCTACCTCCTCCCCTATATTCCTCACATTATCCCTATATAATGTATATTCCTCAGTATCTACCTCCTCCGCCCCTATATCCTTCACATTATCCCTATATAACGTATACTCCTCAGTATCTACCTCCTCCGCCCCTATATCCCTCACATTATCCCTATATAATGTATACTCCTCAGTATCTACCTCCTCCGCCCCATATCCCTCACATTATCCCTATATAACGTATACTCCTCAGTATCTACCTCCTCCGTCCCTATATCCCTCACATTATCCCTATATAACGTATACTCCTCAGAATCTACCTCCTCTGCCCCTATATCCCTCACATTATCCCTATATAATGTATATTCCTCAGTATCTACCTCCTCCGCCCCTTTATCCCTCACTTTATCCCTATATAATGTATACTCCTCAGTATCTACCTCCTCCGCCCCTATATCCCTCACATTATCCCTATATAATGTATATTCCTCAGTATCTACCTCCTCTGCCCCTATATCGCTCACATTATCCCTATATAATGTATACTCCTCAGTATCTACCTCCTCCCCCTATATCCCTCACATTATCCCTATATAATGTATATTCCTCAGTATCTACCTCCTCCGCCCCTATATCCATCACATTATCCCTATATAATATATACTTCTCAGTATCTACCTCCTCCTCCCCTATATCCCTCACATTACCCCTATATAACGTATATTCCTTAGTATCTACCTCCTCCGCCCCATACCCCTCACATTATCCCTATATAATGTATACTCCTCAGTATCTACCTCCTCCGCCCCTATATCCATCATATTATCCCTATATAATGTATATTCCTCAGTATCTACCACCTCCGCCCCTATATCCCTCACATTATCCCTATATAATGTATACTCCTCAGTATCTACCTCCTCCGCCCCTATATCCCTCACATTATCCCTATATAATGTATATTCCTCAGTATCTACCTCCTCCCCCTACATCCCTCACATTATCCCTATATAATGTATATTCCTCAGTATCTACCTCCTCCGCCCCTATATCCCTCACATTATTCCTGTATAATGTATACTCCTCAGTATCTAACTCCTCCACCCCTATATCCCTCACATTACCCCTATATAACGTATATTCCTTAGTATCTACCTCCTCCGCCCCTATATCCCTCACATTATCCCTATATAATGTATACTCCTCAGTATCTACCTCCTCCGCCCCTATACCCCTCACATTTTCCCTATATAATGTATACTCTTCAGTATCTACCTTCTCCGCCCCTATATCCCTCACATTATCCCTATATAATGTATACTCCTCAGTATCTACCTCCTCCGCCCCTATATCCCTCACATTATCCCTATATAATGTATATTCCTCAGTATCTACCTCCTCCGCCCCTATATCCCTCACATTATCCCTATATAATGTATACTCCTCAGTATCTACCTCCTCTGCCCCTATATCCCTCACATTACCCCTATATAACGTATATTCCTTAGTATCTACCTCCGCCCCATACCCCTCACATTATCCCTATATAATGTATACTCCTCAGTATCTACCTCCTCCGCCCCTATATCCCTCACATTATCCCTATATAATGTATACTCCTCATTATCTACCTCCTCTGCCCCTATATCCCTCACATTATCCCTATATAATGTATACTCCTCAGTATCTACCTCCTCTGCCCCTACATCCCACACATTATCCCTATATAATGTATACTCCTCAGTATCTACCTCCTCCGCCCCTATATCCCTCACATTATCCCTATATAACGTATACTCCTCAGTATCTACCTCCTCCGCCCCTATATCCCTCACATTATCCCTATATAATGTATATTCCTCAGTATCTACCTCCTTCGCCCCTATATCCCTCACATTATCCCTATATAACGTATATTCCTCAGTATCTACCTCCACTGCCCCTATATCCCTCACATTATCCCTATATAACATATATTCTTCAGTATCTACCTCCTCCGCCCCTATATCCCTCACATTATCCCTATATAACGTATACTCCTCAGTATCTACCTCCTCCGCCCCTATATCCCTCACATTATCCCTATATACTGTATACTTCTCAGTATCTACCTCCTCCGCCCCTATATCCCTCACATTATCCCTATATGACGTATACTCCTCAGTATCTACCTCCTCCGCCCCTATATCCCTCACATTATCCCTATATAATGAATACTCCTCAGTATCTACCTCCTCCGCCCCTATATCCCTCACATTGTCCCTATATAACGTATACTCCTCAGTATCTACCTCCTCCACCCCTATATCCCTCATATTATCCCTATATAATGTATATTCCTCAGTATCTACCTCCTCTGCCCCTATATCCCACACATTATCCCTATATAACGTATACTCCTCAGTATCTACCTCCTCTGCCCCTATATCCCTCACATTATCCCTATATAACGTATACTCCTCAGTATCTACCTCCTCCGCCCCTATATCCCTCACATTATCCCTATATAATGTATACTCATCAGTATCTACCTCCTCCGCCCCTATATCCCTCACATTATCCCTATATAATGTATACTCCTCAGTATCTTCCTCCTCCGCCCCTATATCCCTCACATTATCCCTATATAACGTATACTCCTCAGTATCTACCTCCTCTGCCCCTATATCCCTCACATTATCCCTATATAATGTATATTCCTCAGTATCTACCTCCTCTGCCCCTATATCCCTCACATTATCCCTATATAATGTATACTCCTCAGTATCTACCTCCTCCGCCCCTATATCCCTCTCATTATCCCTATATAATTTTTATTTCTCAGTATATACCTCCTCCGCCCCTATATCCCTCACATTATCCCTATATACTGTATATTCCTCAGTATCTACCTCCTCCGCCCCTATATCCCTCACATTATCCCTATATAACGTATACTCCTCAGTATCTACCTCCTCCGCCCCTATATCCCTCACATTATCCCTATATAATGTATATTCCTCAGTATCTACCTCCTCCGCCCCTATATCCCTCACATTATCCCTATATAACGTATATTCCTCAGTATCTACCTCCACTGCCCCTATATCCCTCACATTATCCCTATATAACATATATTCTTCAGTATCTACCTCCTCCGCCCCTATATCCCTCACATTATCCCTATATAACGTATACTCCTCAGTATCTACCTCCTCCGCCCCTATATCCCTCACATTATCCCTATATAATGTATATTCCTCAGTATCTACCTCCTCTGCCCCTATATCCCTCACATTATCCCTATATAATTGTGACGGTAGTAGAAAATATCCCCGTCAAGCATTCCCTTCTTCCCATAAAAGAAAATCATCCAATATTCCACGAGTAGGAATATCCCTGGAATCGCCGAATAATCCACACATGAGTCAACTTAATGCTGGAACCACGAGACTGACTTTACTGGCGCACAGAACTCACAATTTATGCAGCATAAAGCTCCTCCTCTGGGCCAGACTAGATAATTGAGTTTTAACAATACACACAGCTCAATTGTCTGCTGGCCAGAACATTTACAACTTTTAACATTTTTCAGAAAAGTACTTTACATCCCACATACAAACATAATTTCAACCTCCCTGTTCGGTACCTGAATACATTCATTCTTGACATTGGGAACCGAACAATATAGACCTTAAAATAGCAGGGAGAGAATTAAACTGAAGCATATAGGCAATTGCATCAAAGTCCTTCACAATGGCCCCCCTTTTTCTCCCTGCTCCGGCAACTCGGTTGGACCTTTCCTGGTCCAGTAGGGTTGACGGGTTCAGAGCTTTTAGTCCGAGGTTAAATCCGTTTGGCGTGACAATCCATCGGCATTCCCGTTTTGCTTGCCTGGGCGATAATGAATCGTAAAGTCATAGGGCTGTAAGGCCAAGCTCCAGCGTAGCAAACGGGCGTTGTCCCCTGAAACCCGGTTAAGCCACACCAAGGGGTTGTGATCGGTGATGAGAGTGAACGCCCGGCCATAAAGGTAAGGTGTAAGCTTTTTGAGTGCCCACACCAAGGCCAAACACTCTTTTTCAATGGTGGCATAGCTGACCTCCCTTGGCAACAGCTTCCGACTCAGGTATGCCACCGGGTGCTCACCTCCATCCTCCCCGATCTGGCTTAGTACTGCCCCCAGTCCAAACATTGAAGCGTCTGTGTGGACAATAAATCTTTTGTTAGGATCTGGGGTAACCAACACCGGAGCATTAACCAGAGCAGTCTTTAGTGTTTGGAAAGCCACCTCGCATTCCGGGGACCACAGGACTTGTCGGGGTAGCTTCTTTTTGGTCAAGTCGGTCAGGGGTTTGGCCAGGGCGCTATAGTCGGGTACAAAGCGTCTGTAATAGCCGGCTGTGCCTAAGAAAGCCATGACTTGTGTCTTGGTGTGGGGAGTGGGCCAATTGGCAACGGCCTTCGATCTTAGCCGGCTCCGGCCGTTGCTTACCACATCCTACTCGGTGGCCCAAATATTGCACCTCCGCCATACCCAAGTGACATTTGTCGGGTTTCAGGGTCAGCCCAGCCCCCCTGATCCTATCTAATACTACCCCTATGTGCTCTAGGTGCGCTTCCCAGGTATCGCTGTGGATGACGATGTCATCCAGGTAAGCGCATGCAAAGCTCTGGAGACCCCCAAGTAACTGATCCACCATCCGTTGGAAGGTGGCCGGGGCGTTCTTCATCCCGAATGGCATAACCCGGAATTGGTATAGGCCGAACGGGGTGATGAAGGCCGACTTGGGTATGGCATCTTCTGCTAGGGGAATCTGCCAATATCCCTTGCATAGGTCTATTGTGGTCAGATACTTCCCTGCAGAGATACGGTCAAGCAGCTCGTCCATCCGTGGCATCGGATAGGCGTCCGTAACTGTCTTGTCGTTAAAGCGCCGGTAATCTACACAGAAGCGGGTTGTCCCATCCTTCTTTGGCACTAACACTACCGGCGAGGCCCAAGGACTTTCTGAGGGCTCGATTACGCCTAGCCGAAGCATCTCATCTATTTCCTTCCGCATCCCTTCCCGGACTGCTTCGGGGATACGGTAAGGGGGCTGTCTCAGGGGTGCCTGTCCTGGAGTCTCTACCTTGTGTATGGCTAGGAGTGTGTATCCAGGCTCCTGAGAGAATGTGGCCTGTTTTGTTTCTAGTAAGCGGACAGCTTGAGCCCGCTCTTGCGGCTCCAGCTTTTCACTTAGCTGGACTTTCTTTATCTGGGTCATCCCTTCGTTACTGCCCAATAGGTCGGGAAGGGGTAGGGTCTCTGTGTCTTCTCCTGCTGGTGCACAGATAGCGGCTACCTCCTCTGCCCGTTCCTTATAGGCCTTGAGCATGTTGATGTGAAAAGTTAGTTTCACATCTTCATCCTCGCAGCTGGCTATCGTGTAGGTCGTGTCGCATATCTGTCCTATAACTTTATAGGGGCCCTGCCAGGCGGCCTGGAGCTTGTCTGTTCGGACCGGTCTTAATACCATGACCTTTTGGCCTATCTGAAAGCTCCGGTGCCTAGCCCGTCGGTCATACCATACCTTCTGGCGCTGCTGGGCGGCCCGGAGGTTCTCTCGCACTGTCTGGGCTAATTCCTCCATGCGGTCCCTCAGCTCCAGGACATAAGGTACAACCCGGGTCCCCTCAATCTCTGTCTGCCCCTCCCAGTGATCCTTGATGAGATCTAAGGGCCCCCCTCACCCGCCTCCCATAGAGAAGTTTGAAGGGTGAGAATCCGGTCGATTCCTGCGGCACCTCTCGGTAGGCAAAGAGAAGGTGTGGCAGGAATCGCTCCCAATCCTTGTATGCCCCCGTGAACGACTTTAACATTTGCTTTAGCGTTCCGTTGAAGCGCTCGCACAGGCCGTTAGTCTGGGGATGGTATGGGGAGCTAGGGTGAGAATCCGGTCGATTCCTGCGGCACCTCTCGGTAGGCAAAGAGAAGGTGTGGCAGGAATCGCTCCCAATCCTTGTATGCCCCCGTGAACGACTTTAACATTTGCTTTAGCGTTCCGTTGAAGCGCTCGCACAGGCCGTTAGTCTGGGGATGGTATGGGGAGCTAGTCAGGGATTTAACTCCACAGGTTTTCCATATCTGCTGGGTTACCTCGGCTGTGAATTGGGTACCTTGGTCGGACAGAACCTCCTTGGGAAAGCCTACTCGGGAAAATACTTTAACTAGGGCCTCTGCTACGGTCTCAGCCTGTATGTTAGAGAGAGCTACCGCTTCGGGGTAACGGGTGGCGTAGTCTACTATGGTGAGTATATACCGCTTGCCGGAACGGCTAGGTTGGGCCAGGGGCCCTATAATGTCCACGGCTACCCTTGTGAACGGTTCTTCAATAATGGGCATGGAAACTAGTTTAGCCTTTGGGTGGTCTCCCTTTTTACCTATACGTTGGCATACCTCGCACGTTCGACAATACGCCCTGACGTCGTCGGATACCCCAGGCCAGAAGAAGTTCTGGGTTACCCGATACCCTGTCTTGCGTATTCCCAAATGGCCTGCCAAGGGTACGTCGTGCCCAATCCTCAATAAGTCCTGCCGGTATTTCCGGGGAACTACCATCTGGCGTTTTTGCTTAGGCCCTGGTGCATTACCCCGGGTCTCGGTGAGCCTGTACAAGCGGCCGTTCTCCCAGATAAATTGCTCCTTCTCTAATCCCCCTTGGCCCCTCCTGGCTTTCTCTCGATACTTTCTGAGGGAAGGGTCTCCGGTCACCTCCCGCCCAAAGTCCTCTGGGGTGTCCCAGGGTAGGGGTTCTACAGTCAAGGGTAGGTTGGGTTGGCTTACCTGGGTCTCAGTAGGAAGTGGATGGCTCTCGGCAGCACGACTTTGTGCTCTGGTGGTTACTGCGTGGGCCTCCTGAGCGGGGGTAGAGGCGAACGCCGAAGTCAGGGGGCCAATGTCGTTGCCCAAGATGACTTCAGAAGGTAAGTCTTTCATGACGCCCACATGAACATTGCCAGCTCCCGCCCCCCAGTCTAGGTGTACTTGTGCAGTAGGGATACGGTATACTGCCCCCCCTGCCACTCTCACAGCAATTGATTTCCCCGGTTTCTCTGATGCCTTAATAAGGTGTCTTTGTACCAACGTGATGGTTGCCCCACTGTCTCTCAATCCCCGGGCGGTTTTTCCGTTAACCATGACCAGCTGACAAGGGTGTTTCCTGTTGTCCGTAATAACAGATTGTACCATGAGGGCTTCGTAAAGGGTGCCCAATGGTTCTTCCTGACCCAGTTCCTGGGGATCCCAAGCCGAATCTACACAATGGGCTGCTGCTGGGGGGCGGTACCCAGGTCGAGACCAATTTGACCTGGTGTTGTTGTCCATGGGGCAATTCTGCTTGTAGTGACCCAGCTGTTTGCACCGGAAGCAGCGTTGTTCATTGTCCTCCTGGCGTGGATAGCGAGGGCTAGGTGTCACCGGTCTGTTAGGAGGTTGGTATCTAGCGGCGGGTGGGTATGAGGGCACCGTTGGTCGTGGAGGTTGTACCCGTGGTGTGACCGGGTTAGTCTTGCGAGTATCCGCATATTCATCCGCCAACTTAGCGGCCTCTGGTAGAGTCATGGGCCGGCGATCTCTCACCCAGTCTTTGACATCCGTCTGGATGTGATCGTAAAATTGTTCCCGGAGCATTAGTTGCAAAATGTCCTCTGCGGTGGTGGCCTGGCTGCTGTTGACCCAGTGACAGGCCGACAGGGATAACTGGCATGCCCATTCCACGTAAGAGTCTTTCGTGGTTTTGCGTGAGTCCCTGAATTTTTGTTGGTAGGACTCCGGGGTTACTGCATAACGAGCCAGGAGCACTTTTTTAACCCTGGCGTAGCTATGGATCTCCTGCTCTGGCACGGTCCGGAAAGCATCAGAAGCTTTGCCTGACAGTTTGCCTGACAATATTGCGACCCACTCTCCTCTATCTATTCGGTGCAGGTTACATTGTCGCTCAAAATCTGCCAGGTAATTATCAATTTCACAGTCTTTTTCATCAAAAGCTTTAAAAGCGCTAAACGGAATCTTCCTTGTGTCTGCTGTGCTGTCCTCACTGTTTGGAGAATGTGCGGCTGCTTGTTGGACTGCTGCCAGTTTTAACTGTAGCTCTGCTTCTCTTATTTGTTTAGCCTCCTCCGCTAACAGGTTCATCACTTTCAGCACCACATCCGCCGTTGGGTTCGGACCGAACCATGCTAGCTTCTCTCTCATTGCCTTGTTGGCTGGTGATTCCTCCTCCGGAATCACTGGTGTCCCCATCTCTTGTACTGCTGGCGTTGCTGCAACCAAGTTCTCCTGGTCTAGCTCCATTAATTCTGCTATAATGACCCGCTTGGTTTTGTTGCTAGCAATCCTTCCACGGACTTCCAGTAGTTCTTTCAGTGTATTTCTTTTAAGCAGGGTGTACCAGCCTTCCATTCACTGTTCCCAGTGTCTGCTTGGAATCCTGGTGTAAAGGAACGTAGAAGGGAAAATCCCGCTGCTGCCAACCAGTTGTGACGGTAGTAGAAAATATCCCCGTCAAGCATTCCCTTCTTCCCATGAAAGAAAGTCACCCAATATTCCACGAGTAGGAATATCCCTGGAATCGCCGAGTAATCCACACATGAGTCAACTTAATGCTGGAACCACGAGACTGACTTTACTGGCGCACAGAACTCACAATTTATGCAGTATACAACTCCTCCTCTGGGCCCGGCTAGATAATGGAGTGGTAACAATACACACGGCTCAATTGTCTGCTGGCCAGAACATTTACAACTTTTAACACTTTCAGAAAAGTACTTTCCATCCCACATACAAACATAATTTCAGCCTCCCTGTTCGGTACACGAATACATTTATTCTTGACATTTGGAACCGAACAATATAGACCTTAAAATAGCAGGGAGAGAATTAAACTGAAGCATATAGGCAATTGCATCAAAGTCCTTCACAATAATGTATACTCCTCAGTATCTACCTCCTCCGCCCCTATATCCCTCTCATTATCCCTATATAATTTTTATTTCTCAGTATATACCTCCTCCGCCCCTATATCCCTCACATTATCCCTATATACTGTATATTCCTCAGTATCTACCTCCTCCGCCCCTATATCCCTCACATTATCCCTATATACTGTATATTCCTCAGTATCTACCTCCTCCGCCCCTATATCCCTCACATTATCCCTATATAATGTATATGCCTCAGTATCTACCTCCTCCGCCCCTATATCCCTCACATTATCCCTATATAATGTATATTCCTCAGTATCTACCTCCTCCGCCCCTATATCCCTCACATTATCCCTATATAACGTATACTCCTCAGTATCTACCTTCTCCGCCCCTATATCCCTCACATTATCCCTATATAATGTATATTCCTCAGTATCTACCTCCTCCGCCCCTATATCCCTCACATTATCCCTATATAACGTATATTCCTCAGTGTCTACCTTCTCCGCCCCTATATCCCTCATATTATCCCTATATAACGTATATTCCTTAGTATCTACCTTCTCCGCTCCTATATCTCTCACATTATCCCTATATAATGTATACTCCTCAGTATCTACCTCCTCCGCCCCTATATCTCTCACATTATCCCTATATAATGTATAATCCTCAGTATTTATCTTCTCCGCCCCTGTATCCCTCACATTATCCCTATATGACGTATATATTCCTCAGTATCTACCTTCTCTGCTCCTATATCCATCACATTATCCCTATATAATTTATACTCCTCAGTATCTACCTCCTCCGCCCCTATATCCATCACATTATCCCTATATAATGTATATTCCTCAGTATCTACCTCCTCCGCCCCTATATCCCTCACATTCTCCCTATATAATGTATACTCCTCAGTATCTACCTCCTCCGCCCCTATATCCATCACATTATCCCTATATAACGTATACTCCTCAGTATCTACCTCCTCCGCCCCTATATCCCTCACATTATCCCTATATAACGTATACTCCTCAGTATCTACCACCTCCGCCCCTATATCCCTCATATTATCCCTATATAACGTATACTCCTCAGTATCTACCTCTTCCTCCCCTATATCCCTCACATTACCCCTATATAACGTATATTCCTTAGTATCTACCTCCTCCACCTCTATATCCCTCACATTATCCCTATATAATGTATACTCCTCAGTATCTACCTCCTCTGCCCCTATATCCCTCACATTATCCCTATATAATGTATATTTCTCAGTCTCTACCTCCTCCGTCCCTATATCCCTCACATTATCCCTATATAATGTATATTCCTCAGTATCTACCTCCTCCGCCCCTATATCCATCACATTATCCCTATATAATGTATATTCCTCAGTATCTACCTCCTCCGCCCCTATATCCCTCACATTATCCCTATATAATGTATACTCCTCAGTATCTACCTCCTCCCCCTATATCCCTCACATTATCCCTATATAATGTATATTCCTCAGTATCTACCTCCTCCGCCCCTATATCCATCACATTATCCCTATATAATGTATACTCCTCAGTATCTACCTCCGCCCCATACCCCTCACATTATCCCTATATAATGTATACTCCTCAGTATCTACCTCCTCCGCCCCTATATCCCTCACATTATCCCTATATAATGTATACTCCTCAGTATCTACCTCCGCCCCATACCCCTCACATTATCCCTATATAATGTATATTCCTCAGTATCTACCTCCTCCGCCCCTATATCCCTCACATTATCCCTATATAATGTATACTCAGTATCTACCTCCTCCGCCCCTTTATCCATCACATTATCCCTATATAATGTATATTCCTCAGTATCTACCTCCTCCGCCCCTGTATCGCTCACATTATCCCTATATAATGTATACTCCTCAGTATCTACCTCCTCCCCCTATATCCCTCACATTATCCCTATATAATGTATATTCCTCAGTATCTACCTCCTCCGCCCCTATATCCATCACATTATCCCTATATAATGTATACTCCTCAGTATCTACCTCCTCCTCCCCTATATCCCTCACATTACCCCTATATAACGTATATTCCTTAGTATCTACCTCCTCCGCCCCATACCCCTCACATTATCCCTATATAATGTATACTCCTCAGTATCTACCTCCTCCGCCCCTATATCCATCACATTATCCCTATATAATGTATATTCCTCAGTATCTACCTCCTCCGCCCCTATATCCCTCACATTATCCCTATATAATGTATACTCCTCAGTATCTACCTCCTCCGCCCCTATATCCCTCACATTATCCCTATATAATGTATATTCCTCAGTATCTACCTCCTCCGCCCCTATATCCCTCACATTATCCCTATATAATGTATACTCCTCAGTATCTACCTCCTCCACCCCTATATCCCTCACATTACCCCTATATAACGTATATTCCTTAGTATCTACCTCCTCCGCCCCATACCCCTCACATTATCCCTATATAATGTATACTCCTCAGTATCTACCTCCTCCGCCCCTATATCCCTCACATTATCCCTATATAATGTATACTCCTCAGTATCTACCTCCTCCGCCCCTATATCCCTCACATTATCCCTATATAATGTATATTCCTCAGTATCTACCTCCTCCGCCCCTATATCCCTCACATTATTCCTATATAATGTATACTCAGTATCTACCTCCTCCGCCCCTTTATCCATCACATTATCCCTATATAATGTATATTCCTCAGTATCTACCTCCTCCGCCCCTGTATCGCTCACATTATCCCTTTTTATTGTATACTCCTCAGTATCTACCTCCTCCCCCTATATCCCTCACATTATCCCTATATAATGTATATTCCTCAGTATCTACCTCCTCCGCCCCTATATCCATCACATTATCCCTATATAATGTATACTCCTCAGTATCTACCTCCTCCTCCCCTATATCCCTCACATTACCCCTATATAACGTATATTCCTTAGTATCTACCTCCTCCGCCCCATACCCCTCACATTATCCCTATATAATGTATACTCCTCAGTATCTACCTCCTCCGCCCCTATATCCATCACATTATCCCTATATAATGTATATTCCTCAGTATCTACCTCCTCCGCCCCTATATCCCTCACATTATCCCTATATAATGTATACTCCTCAGTATCTACCGCCTCCGCCCCTATATCCCTCACATTATCCCTATATAATGTATATTCCTCAGTATCTACCTCCTCCGCCCCTATATCCCTCACATTATCCCTATATAATGTATACTCCTCAGTATCTACCTCCTCCACCCCTATATCCCTCACATTACCCCTATATAACGTATATTCCTTAGTATCTACCTCCTCCGCCCCATACCCCTCACATTATCCCTATATAATGTATACTCCTCAGTATCTACCTCCTCCGCCCCTATATCCCTCACATTATCCCTATATAATGTATACTCCTCAGTATCTACCTCCTCCGCCCCTATATCCCTCACAATATCCCTATATAATGTATATTCCTCAGTATCTACCTCCTCCGCCATTATATCCCTCACATTATCCCTATATAATGTATACTCCTCAGTATCTACCTCCTCTGCCCCTATATCCCTCACATTACCCCTATATAACGTATATTCCTTAGTATCTACCTCCGCCCCATACCCCTCTCATTATCCCTATATAATGTATACTCCTCAGTATCTACCTCCTCCGCCCCTATATCCCTCACATTATCCCTATATAATGTATACTCCTCAGTATCTACCTCCTCTGCCCCTATATCCCTCACATTATCCCTATATAATGTATATTCCTCAGTATCTGCCTCCTCCGCCCCTATATCCATCACATTATCCCTATATAATGTATACTCCTCAGTATCTACCTCCTCCTCCCCTATATCCCTCACATTACCCCTATATAACGTATATTCCTTAGTATCTACCTCCTCCGCCCCTATATCCATCACATTATCCCTATATAATGTATACTCCTCAGTATCTACCTCCTCCGCCCCTATATCCATCACATTATCCCTATATAATGTATATTCCTCAGTATCTACCTCCTCCGCCCCTATATCCCTCACATTATCCCTATATAATGTATACTCCTCAGTATCTACCTCCTCCGCCCCTATATGTCACGGAATGTGTACAGGAAACAATGCAAAACAACATGCATAAATGACTCGCTGGATCCAAAAGCTAAGGAACAAAAGGGAGACCCCTGTAGAAGACCTGGCACTTTCCCTGGCTGCTCAGCCTATGCATAGATCCGAATGGTGGAGGTATGCATATCCACGTACCTTGACTATATAAGCCCTGAGCACCCTACAATAATGAGGGGACACGACCACCGGCTCCCTACACCAGACACGGAGGGAGTCAGGGTCACCTGGGATCCAACAAACATAAAATAACAGATAACAGTTAACACTTAACTTTGTAGAGGAGAGGAGAACCAGATGGGCATGCACACATACTCCAGGAAGAAATATAAGCCGCCCAGAAAAGCCTTCTGGGGAAGAATTTAAAGGGAAGCAATTAGTCCAACACATGACAGCTGAGAGAGACTAACGAGAGGAGGAGCTGAACACCACAACACAGAAACTCAAGGGGGAGGTTCTGAAAGGCCTCTGTCAGAGCTTCTCAGCTGTCTGGTTGTGACAGTACCCCTCCCTCTACGAGTGGACTCCGGACACTCAGAACCCACCTTCTCAGGATGGGACCTATGGAAAGCCCTGATGAGACGAGAGGCCTTAATGTCCGTCACTGGGACCCACATCCTCTCCTCAGGACCATACCCCTCCCACTGAACAAGGTACTGAAGAGAACCGCGGACAAGACGAGAATCCACAATCCTAGAGACCTGAAATTCAAGATTCCCATCAACCATAATCGGAGGAGGAGGCAAAGGCGAGGGTACAATGGGTTGAACATAAGGTTTCAATAAGGACTTATGAAAAACATTATGGATCTTCCAAGTCTGAGGAAGATCAAGACGGTATGCAACAGGATTGATGACAGACAGGATTTTGTAAGGCCCAATAAACCTAGGACCCAACTTCCAGGAGGGAACCTTCAATTTGATATTCTTGGTAGACAACCACACCAGATCACCAACATTCAGGTCCGGACCAAGCACACGTCTCTTATCAGCCACACGCTTATATCTCTCACTCATGCTCTTTAGATTATCTTGAATCTTTTGCCAAATAGATGACAAAGACGAGGAGAATCTGTCCTCATCAGGTAAACCAGAAGACCCCTCTCCCGAGAAAGTCCCAAACTGTGGATGAAACCCATATTCACCAAAAAATGGTGACTTATCAGAGGACTCCTGACGACGGTTATTTAAAGCAAACTCAGCAAGGGACAAAAAAGAACACCAATCCTCTTGATTCTCCGCCACAAAACAACGCAGATATGTCTCCAGATTCTGATTGACGCGCTCTGTCTGGCCATTCGACTGCGGGTGGAAAGCAGAAGAGAATGACAACCGAACCCCCAAGCGAGAACAGAAAGCCTTCCAGAATCTGGAAACAAACTGCGTGCCCCTATCAGAGACTATGTCTGAAGGAATACCGTGCAATTTGACAATGTGATCAACAAATACCTGCGCCAGCGTCTTAGCATTGGGCAAACCAGGAAAAGGGATGAAATGCACCATTTTGCTAAAACGGTCCACCACCACCAGAATCACAGTCTTCCCCGAGGAACGAGGCAGGTCCGTTATGAAGTCCATGTACAGATGTGTCCAAGGACGGGAAGGAATGGGTAAGGGAAGGAGAGGACCTGATGGCCGTGAATAAGGGACTTTGGCACGAGCGCAAGTCTCGCAGGCTGCCACAAAACCCTCAACCGACTTACGAAGCGCAGGCCACCAGAATCTCCGAGCGATGAGATCCAGTGTGGCTCTTACCCCCGGGTGCCCAGCAAGGACCGAATCGTGGTGTTCTTTAAAAATCTTGTGTCTTAAAGGGAGAGGCACAAACAACCTCCCAGGAGGACAAAGATCAGGAGCCTCTGACTGGGCTGCCTGCACCTCTGCCTCCAATTCAGGAAAAAGAGCAGAGACCACCACACCTTCAGCCAAAATGGGACCCGGGTCTTCAAAATTCCCGCCTCCCGGAAAACAACGTGACAGGGCATCTGCCTTCACATTCTTAACTCCAGGGCGGAACGTGACAACAAAATTAAACCTAGAAAAGAACAACGACCATCTGGCCTGTCTCGGGTTCAGACGCTTGGCTGACTCCAAGTAGGCCAGATTTTTATGGTCAGTAAATACGGTAATAGGGTGTCTGGCTCCCTCTAGCCAATGGCGCCATTCCTCAAAAGCCAACTTGATGGCCAACAATTCCCTATCTCCCACATCGTAATTTCTCTCTGTGGAGGAGAGTTTCTTCGAGAAAAAGGCACACGGTCGCCATTTGGCAGGAGAGGAACCCTGAGACAAGACCGCACCCACACCCACCTCAGAAGCATCAACCTCAACTATGAAGGGTAAAGAAACATCAGGTTGCACCAAGATGGGAGCGGAAGCAAAACTCTCCTTGATATTAGAAAAAGCCTTACGCGCCTCTACTGACCAAGAAGAAAAATCTACCCCCTTTCTGGTCATATCAGTGAGTGGTTTAACAATAGAAGAATAATTCAAAATGAACTTCCTGTAATAATTGGCAAAGCCCAAAAAACGCATCAGCGCCTTTTGATTCTCAGGAAGCTCCCACTCAAGCACAGCGCGGACCTTCTCGGGGTCCATGCGAAAACCAGAAGCGGAGAGAAGAAACCCCAGAAATTGAATTTCTGGAACCGCAAACACACATTTTTCCAGTTTCGCATATAATTTATTCTCCCGCAGGATGAGCAAGACCTGACGTAAATGTTCCTTATGAGTTTTGAAATCAGGAGAAAAAATCAAAATGTCATCCAAATACACCAATACAAATTGAGGATGACAATATTATACATTATCCCTATATAATGTATACTCCTCAGTATCTACCTCCTCCGCCCCTATATCCCTCACATTATCCCTATATAATGTATACTCCTCAGTATCTACCTCCTCCGCCCCTATATCCCTCACATTATCCCTATATAATGTATATTCCTCAGTATCTACCTCCTCCGCCCCTATATCCCTCACATTATCCCTATATAATGTATACTCCTCAGTATCTACCTCCTCTGCCCCTATATCCCTCACATTACCCCTATATGACGTATATTCCTTAGTATCTACCTCCGCCCCATACCCCTCACATTATCCCTATATAATGTATACTCCTCAGTATCTACCTCCTCCGCCCTATATCCCTCACATTATACCTATATAATGTATACTCCTCAGTATCTACCTCCTCTGCCCCTATATCCTCACATTATCCCTATATAATGTATACTCCTCAGTATCTACCTCCTCCGCCCCTATATCCCACACATTATCCCTATATAATGTATACTCCTCAGTATCTACCTCCTCCGCCCCTATATCCCTCACATTATCCCTATATAACGTATACTCCTCAGTATCTACCTCCTCCGCCCCTATATCCCTCACATTATACCTATATAATGTATATTCCTCAGTATCTACCTCCTCCGCCCCTATATCCCTCACATTATCCCTATATAACGTATATTCCTCAGTATCTACCTCCACTGCCCCTATATCCCTCACATTATCTCTATATAACATATATTCTTCAGTATCTACCTCCTCCGCCCCTATATCCCTCACATTATCCCTATATAATGTATACTCCTCAGTATCTACCTCCTCCGCCCCTATATCCCTCACATTATCCCTATATAATGTATATTCCTCAGTATCTACCTCCTCTGCCCCTATATCCCACACATTATCCCTATATAACGTATAGTCCTCAGTATCTACCTCCTCTGCCCCTATATCCCTCACATTATCCCTATATAACGTATACTCCTCAGTATCTACCTCCTCCACCCCTATATCCCTCATATTATCCCTATATAATGTATATTCCTCAGTATCTACCTCCTCTGCCCCTATATCCCACACATTATCCCTATATAACGTATATTCCTCAGTATCTACCTCCTCCGCCCCTATATCCCACACATTATCCCTATATAACGTATATTCCTCAGTATCTACCTCCTCCGCCCCTATATCCCTCACATTATCCCTATATAACGTATACTCCTCAGTATCTACCTCCTCCGCCCCTATATCCCTCACATTATCCCTATATAATGTATACTCCTCAGTATCTACCTCCTCCGCCCCTATATCCCTCACATTATCCCTATATAATGTATACTCCTCAGTATCTTCCTCCTCCGCCCCTATATCCCTCACATTATCCCTATATAACGTATACTCCTCAGTATCTACCTCCTCTGCCCCTATATCCCTCACATTATCCCTATATAATGTATATTCCTCAGTATCTACCTCCTCTGCCCCTATATCCCTCACATTATCCCTATATAATGTATACTCCTCAGTATCTACCTCCTCCGCCCCTATATCCCTCTCATTATCCCTATATAATGTTTATTCCTCAGTATATACCTCCTCCGCCCCTATATCCCTCACATTATCCCTATATAATGTATACTCCTCAGTATCTACCTCCTCCGCCCCTATATCCCTCACATTATCCCTATATAACGTATACTCCTCAGTATCTACCTTCTCCGCCCCATATCTCACATTATCCCTATATAACATATATTCCTCAGTATCTACCTCCTCCGCCCCTATATCCCTCACATTATCCCTATATGACGTATACTCCTCAGTATCTACCTCCTCCGCCCCTATATCCCTCACATTATCCCTATATAATGAATACTCCTCAGTATCTACCCTCCTCCGCCCCTATATCCCTCACATTGTCCCTATATAACGTATACTCCTCTTTATCTACCTCCTCCACCCCTATATCCCTCATATTATCCCTATATAATGTATATTCCTCAGTATCTACCTCCTCTGCCCCTATATCCCACACATTATCCCTATATAACGTATACTCCTCAGTATCTACCTCCTCTGCCCCTATATCCCTCACATTATCCCTATATAACGTATACTCCTCAGTATCTACCTCCTCCGCCCCTATATCCCTCACATTATCCCTATATAGTGTATACTCCTCAGTATCTACCACCTCCGCCCCTATATCCCTCACATTATCCCTATATAATGTATACTCCTCAGTATCTTCCTCCTCCTCCGCCCCTATATCCCTCACATTATCCCTATATAACGTATACTCCTCAGTATCTACCTCCTCTGCCCCTATATCCCTCACATTATCCCTATATAATGTATACTCCTCAGTATCTACCTCCTCCGCCCCTATATCCCTCACATTATCCCTATATAATGTATACTCCTCAGTATCTTCCTCCTCCGCCCCTATATCCCTCACATTATCCCTATATAACGTATACTCCTCAGTATCTACCTCCTCTGCCCCTATATCCCTCACATTATCCCTATATAATGTATATTCCTCAGTATCTACCTCCTCTGCCCCTATATCCCTCACATTATCCCTATATAATGTATACTCCTCAGTATCTACCTCCTCCGCCCCTATATCCCTCTCATTATCCCTATATAATGTTTTTTCCTCAGTATATACCTCCTCCGCCCCTATATCCCTTACATTATCCCTATATACTGTATATTCCCCAGTATCTACCTCCTCCGCCCCTATATCCCTCACATTATCCCTATATAATGTATACTCCTCAGTATCTACCTCCTCCGCCCCTTATCCCTCACATTGTCCCTATATAATGTATATTCCTCAGTCTCTACCTCCTCTGCCCCTATATCCCTCACATTATCCCTATATAATGTATACTCCTCAGTATCTACCTCCTCCCCCTATATCCCTCACATTATCCCTATATAATGTATATTCCTCAGTATCTACCTCCTCCCCCTATATCCCTCACATTATCCCAATATAACGTATATTCCTCAGTATCTACCTCCTCCGCCCCTATATCCCTCACATTATCCCTATATGACGTATATTCCTCAGTATCTACCTCCTCCGCCCCTATATCCCTCACATTATCCCTATATAATGTATATTCCTCAGTATCTACCTCCTCCGCCCCTATATCCCTCACATTATCCCTATATAACGTATACTCCTCAGTATCTACCTTCTCTGCCCCTATATCCCTCACATTATCCCTATATAATGTATACTCCTCAGTATCTACCTCCTCCGCCCCTATATCCCTCACATTATCCCTATATAATGTATACTCCTCAGTATCTACCTCCTCCCCCTATATCCCTCACATTATCCCTATATAATGTATATTCCTCAGTATCTACCTCCTCCCCCTATATCCCTCACATTATCCCTATATAACGTATATTCCTCAGTATCTACCCTCCTCCGCCCGTATATCCCTCACATTATCCCTATATGACGTATATTCCTCAGTATCTACCTCCTCCGCCCCTATATCCCTCACATTATCCCTATATAATGTATACTCCTCAGTATCTACCTCCTCTGCCCCTATATCCCTCTCATTATCCCTATATAATGTATACTCCTCAGTATATACCCTCCTCCGCCCCTATATCCCTCACATTATCCCTATATACTGTATATTCCTCAGTATCTACCTCCTCCGCCCCTATATCCCTCACATTATCCCTATATAATGTATACTCCTCAGTATCTACCTTCTCCGCCCCTTATCCCTCACATTGTCCCTATATAACGTATACTCCTCAGTATCTACCTCCTCCCGCCCCTATATCCCTCACATTATCCCTATATAATGTATATTCCTCAGTATTTACCTCCTCCGCCCCTACATCCCTCACATTATCCCTATATAATGTATACTCCTCAGTATCTAACTCCTCCGCCCCTATATCCCTCACATTATCCCTATATAATGTATACTCCTCAGTATCTACCTCCTCCGCCCCTATATCCCTCTCATTATCCCTATATAATGTTTATTCCTCAGTATATACCTCCTCCGCCCCTATATCCCTCACATTATCCCTATATACTGTATACTCCTCAGTATCTACCTCCTCCGCCCCTATATCCCTCACATTATCCCTATATAACGTATACTCCTCAGTATCTACCTTCTCCGCCCCATATCTCACATTATCCCTATATAACATATATTCCTCAGTATCTACCTCCTCCGCCCCTATATCCCTCACATTATCCCTATATGACGTATACTCCTCAGTATCTACCTCCTCCGCCCCTATATCCCTCACATTATCCCTATATAATGAATACTCCTCAGTATCTACCTCCTCCGCCCCTATATCCCTCACATTGTCCCTATATAACGTATACTCCTCTTTATCTACCTCCTCCACCCCTATATCCCTCATATTATCCCTATATAATGTATATTCCTCAGTATCTACCTCCTCTGCCCCTATATCCCACACATTATCCCTATATAACGTATACTCCTCAGTATCTACCTCCTCTGCCCCTATATCCCTCACATTATCCCTATATAACGTATACTCCTCAGTATCTACCTCCTCCGCCCCTATATCCCTCACATTATCCCTATATAGTGTATACTCCTCAGTATCTACCTCCTCCGCCCCTATATCCCTCACATTATCCCTATATAATGTATACTCCTCAGTATCTTCCTCCTCCGCCCCTATATCCCTCACATTATCCCTATATAACGTATACTCCTCAGTATATACCTCCTCTGCCCCTATATCCCTCACATTATCCCTATATAATGTATACTCCTCAGTATCTACCTCCTCCGCCCCTATATCCCTCACATTATCCCTATATAATGTATACTCCTCAGTATCTTCCTCCTCCGCCCCTATATCCCTCACATTATCCCTATATAACGTATACTCCTCAGTATCTACCACCTCTGCCCCTATATCCCTCACATTATCCCTATATAATGTATATTCCTCAGTATCTACCTCCTCTGCCCCTATATCCCTCACATTATCCCTATATAATGTATACTCCTCAGTATCTACCTCCTCCGCCCCTATATCCCTCTCATTATCCCTATATAATGTTTTTCCTCAGTATATACCTCCTCCGCCCCTATATCCCTTACATTATCCCTATATACTGTATATTCCCCAGTATCTACCTCCTCCGCCCCTATATCCCTCACATTATCCCTATATAATGTATACTCCTCAGTATCTACCTCCTCCGCCCCTTATCCCTTACATTGTCCCTATATAATGTATATTCCTCAGTCTCTACCTCCTCTGCCCCTATATCCCTCACATTATCCCTATATAATGTATATGCCTCAGTATCTACCTTCTCCGCCCCTATATCCCTCACATTATCCCTATATAACGTATACTCCTCAGTATCTACCTTCTCTGCCCCTATATCCCTCACATTATCCCTATATAATGTATACTCCTCAGTATCTACCTCCTCCGCCCCTATATCCCTCACATTATCCCTATATAATGTATACTCCTCAGTATCTACCTCCTCCCCCTATATCCCTCACATTATCCCTATATAATGTATATTCCTCAGTATCTACCTCCTCCCCCTATATCCCTCACATTATCCCTATATAACGTATATTCCTCAGTATCTACCTCCTCCGCCCGTATATCCCTCACATTATCCCTATATGACGTATATTCCTCAGTATCTACCTCCTCCGCCCCTATATCCCTCACATTATCCCTATATAATGTATACTCCTCAGTATCTACCTCCTCTGCCCCTATATCCCTCTCATTATCCCTATATAATGTATACTCCTCAGTATATACCTCCTCCGCCCCTATATCCCTCACATTATCCCTATATACTGTATATTCCTCAGTATCTACCTCCTCCGCCCCTATATCCCTCACATTATCCCTATATAATGTATACTCCTCAGTATCTACCTTCTTCTCCGCCCCTTATCCCTCACATTGTCCCTATATAACGTATACTCCTCAGTATCTACCTCCTCCGCCCCTATATCCCTCACATTATCCCTATATAATGTATATTCCTCAGTATTTACCTCCTCCGCCCCTACATCCCTCACATTATCCCTATATAATGTATACTCCTCAGTATCTAACTCCTCCGCCCCTATATCCCTCACATTATCCCTATATAATGTATACTCCTCAGTATCTACCTCCTCCGCCCCTATATCCCTCTCATTATCCCTATATAATGTTTATTCCTCAGTATATACCTCCTCCGCCCCTATATCCCTCACATTATCCCTATATACTGTATACTCCTCAGTATCTACCTCCTCCGCCCCTATATCCCTCACATTATCCCTATATAACGTATACTCCTCAGTATCTACCTTCTCCGCCCCATATCTCACATTATCCCTATATAACATATATTCCTCAGTATCTACCTCCTCCGCCCCTATATCCCTCACATTATCCCTATATGACGTATACTCCTCAGTATCTACCTCCTCCGCCCCTATATCCCTCACATTATCCCTATATAATGAATACTCCTCAGTATCTACCTCCTCCGCCCCTATATCCCTCACATTGTCCCTATATAACGTATACTCCTCTTTATCTACCTCCTCCACCCCTATATCCCTCATATTATCCCTATATAATGTATATTCCTCAGTATCTACCTCCTCTGCCCCTATATCCCACACATTATCCCTATATAACGTATACCTCCTCAGTATCTACCTCCTCTGCCCCTATATCCCTCACATTATCCCTATATAACGTATACTCCTCAGTATCTACCTCCTCCGCCCCTATATCCCTCACATTATCCCTATATAGTGTATACTCCTCAGTATCTACCTCCTCCGCCCCTATATCCCTCACATTATCCCTATATAATGTATACTCCTCAGTATCTTCCTCCTCCGCCCCTATATCCCTCACATTATCCCTATATAACGTATACTCCTCAGTATATACCTCCTCTGCCCCTATATCCCTCACATTATCCCTATATAATGTATACTCCTCAGTATCTACCTCCTCCGCCCCTATATCCCTCACATTATCCCTATATAATGTATACTCCTCAGTATCTTCCTCCTCCGCCCCTATATCCCTCACATTATCCCTATATAACGTATACTCCTCAGTATCTACCACCTCTGCCCCTATATCCCTCACATTATCCCTATATAATGTATATTCCTCAGTATCTACCTCCTCTGCCCCTATATCCCTCACATTATCCCTATATAATGTATACTCCTCAGTATCTACCTCCTCCGCCCCTATATCCCTCTCATTATCCCTATATAATGTTTTTTCCTCAGTATATACCTCCTCCGCCCCTATATCCCTTACATTATCCCTATATACTGTATATTCCCCAGTATCTACCTCCTCCGCCCCTATATCCCTCACATTATCCCTATATAATGTATACTCCTCAGTATCTACCTCCTCCGCCCCTTATCCCTTACATTGTCCCTATATAATGTATATTCCTCAGTCTCTACCTCCTCTGCCCCTATATCCCTCACATTATCCCTATATAATGTATATGCCTCAGTATCTACCTTCTCCGCCCCTATATCCCTCACATTATCCCTATATAATGTATCTTCCTCAGTATCTACCTCCTCCGCCCCTATATCCCTCACATTATCCCTATATAACGTATTCTACTCAGTATCTACCTCCTCCGCCCCTATATCCCTCACATTATCCCTATATAATGTATACTCCTCAGTATCTACCTCCTCCGCCCCTATATCCATCACATTATCCCTATATAATGTATATTCCTCAGTATCTACCTCCTCCGCCCCTATATCCCTCACATTATCCCTATATAATGTATACTCCTCAGTATCTACCTCATCCGCCCCTATATCCCTCACATTATCCCTATATAATGTATATTCCTCAGTATCTACCTCCTCCGCCCCTATATCCCTCACATTATCCCTGTATAATGTATACTCCTCAGTATCTACCTCCTCCCCCTATATCCCTCACATTATCCCTATATAATGTATATTCCTCAGTATCTACCTCCTCCCCCTATATCCCTCACATTATCCCTATATAACGTATATTCCTCAGTATCTACCTCCTCCGCCCCTATATCCCTCACATTATCCCTATATGACGTATATTCCTCAGTATCTACCTCCTCCGCCCCTATATCCCTCACATTATCCCTATATAATGTATATTCCTCAGTATCTACCTCCTCCGCCCCTATATCCCTCACATTATCCCTATATAACGTATACTCCTCAGTATCTACCTTCTCTGCCCCTATATCCCTCACATTATCCCTATATAATGTATATTCCTCAGTATCTACCTCCTCCGCCCCTATATCCCTCACATTATCCCTATATAACGTATACTCCTCAGTATCTACCTTCTCTGCCCCTATATCCCTCACATTATCCCTATATAATGTATATTCCTCAGTATCTACCTCCTCCGCCCCTATATCCCTCACATTATCCCTATATAACGTATACTCCTCAGTATCTACCTTCTCTGCCCCTATATCCCTCACATTATCCCTATATAATGTATACTCCTCAGTATCTACCTCCTCCGCCCCTATATCCCTCACATTATCCCTATATAATGTATACTCCTCAGTATCTACCTCCTCCCCCTATATCCCTCACATTATCCCTATATAATGTATATTCCTCAGTATCTACCTCCTCCCCCTATATCCCTCACATTATCCCTATATAACGTATATTCCTCAGTATCTACCTCCTCCGCCCCTATATCCCTCACATTATCCCTATATGACGTATATTCCTCAGTATCTACCTCCTCCGCCCCTATATCCCTCACATTATCCCTATATAATGTATACTCCTCAGTATCTACCTCCTCTGCCCCTATATCCCTCTCATTATCCCTATATAATGTATACTCCTCAGTATATACCTCCTCCGCCCCTATATCCCTCACATTATCCCTATATACTGTATATTCCTCAGTATCTACCTCCTCCGCCCCTATATCCCTCACATTATCCCTATATAATGTATACTCCTCAGTATCTACCTCCTCCGCCCCTTATCCCTCACATTGTCCCTATATAACGTATACTCCTCAGTATCTACCTCCTCCGCCCCTATATCCCTCACATTATCCCTATATAATGTATATTCCTCAGTATTTACCTCCTCCGCCCCTACATCCCTCACATTATCCCTATATAATGTATACTCCTCAGTATCTACCTCCTCCGCCCCTATATCCCTCACATTATCCCTATATAACGTATACTACTCAGTATCTACCTCCTCCGCCCCTATATCCCTCACATTATCCCTATATAATGTATACTCCTCAGTATCTACCTCCTCCGCCCCTATATCCATCACATTATCCCTATATAATGTATATTCCTCAGTATCTACCTCCTCCGCCCCTATATCCCTCACATTATCCCTATATAATGTATACTCCTCAGTATCTACCTCATCCGCCCCTATATCCCTCACATTATCCCTATTTAATGTATATTCCTCAGTATCTACCTCCTCCGCCCCTATATCCCTCACATTATCCCTGTATAATGTATACTCCTCAGTATCTACCTCCTCCCCCTATATCCCTCACATTATCCCTATATAATGTATATTCCTCAGTATCTACCTCCTCCCCCTATATCCCTCACATTATCCCTATATAACGTATATTCCTCAGTATCTACCTCCTCCGCCCCTTTATCCCTCACATTATCCCTATATGACGTATATTCCTCAGTATCTACCTCCTCCGCCCCTATATCCCTCACATTATCCCTATATAATGTATATTCCTCAGTATCTACCTCCTCCGCCCCTATATCCCTTACATTATCCCTATATAACGTATACTCCTCAGTATCTACCTTCTCTGCCCCTATATCCCTCACATTATCCCTATATAATGTATACTCCTCAGTATCTACCTCCTCCGCCCCTATATCCCTCACATTATCCCTATATAATGTATACTCCTCAGTATCTACCTCCTCCCCCTATATCCCTCACATTATCCCTATATAATGTATATTCCTCAGTATCTACCTCCTCCCCCTATATCCCTCACATTATCCCTATATAACGTATATTCCTCAGTATCTACCTCCTCCGCCCCTATATCCCTCACATTATCCCTATATGACGTATATTCCTCAATATCTACCTCCTCCGCCCCTATATCCCTCACATTATCCCTATATAACGTATATTCCTCAGTATCTACCTTCTCCGCCCCTATATCCCTCACATTATCCCTATATAACGTATATTCCTCAGTATCTACCTCCTCCGCCCCTATATCCCTCACATTATCCCTATATAACGTATACTCCTCAGTATCTACCTTCTCCGCCCCTATATCCCTCACATTATCCCTATATAACGTATATTCCTCAGTATCTACCTCCTCCGCCCCTATATCCCTCACATTATCCCTATATAACGTATATTCCTCAGTGTCTACCTCCTCTGCCCCTATATCCCTCACATTATCCCTATATAACGTATACTCCTCAGTATCTACCTCCTCCGCCCCTATATCCCTCACATTATCCCTATATAATGTATACTCCTCAGTATCTACCTTCTCCGCCCCTATATCCCTCATATTATCCCTATATAACGTATATTCCTTAGTATCTACCTTCTCTGCTCCTATATCTCTCACATTATCCCTATATAATGTATACTCCTCAGTATCTACCTCCTCCGCCCCTATATCCCTCACATTACCCCTATATAACGTATATTCCTTAGTATCTACCTCCTCCGCCCCTATATCCATCACATTATCCCTATATAATGAATACTCCTCAGTATCTACCTTCTCCACCCCTATATCCATCACATTATCCCTATATAATGAATACTCCTCAGTATCTACCTCCTCCGCCCCTATATCCATCACATTATCCCTATATAATGAATACTCCTCAGTATCTACCTTCTCCGCCCCTATATCCCTCACATTATCCCTATATAACGTATATTCCTCAGTATCTACCTCCTCCGCCCCTATATCCCTCACATTATCCCTATATAACGTATATTCCTCAGTGTCTACCTTCTCCGCCCCTATATCCCTCACATTATCCCTATATAATGTATATTCCTCAGTATCTACCTCCTCCGCCCCTATATCTCTCACATTATCCCTATATAATGTATAATCCTCAGTATTTATCTTCTCTGCCCCTGTATCCCTCACATTATCCCTATATGACGTATATTCCTCAGTATCTACCTTCTCCGCTCCTATATCCCTCACATTATCCCTATATAATTTATATGTCAGGGCAATATTGTTGTTTGACCGTGATGCGGTTGCCGTGCAGACTGGTTGCTGGTGGCAACGTGTTGTTGTCGATTTGCACGTGCATTTCCCCTTTAAGCTGTGTCTCCCTGCAGTTTGGTGAGCGAGGGTTTATTCTTCCAGCTAGTGGGGATTTAGGTGTGTCCTGGTTGTGGCCAGTAGCTTGACTTTATCTGTGGCTTCCTTGCTGGGATTATTGGTACTCCAGCCTTGTTTGGTGTTGGAGGTCTGCTCCTTTCCTGGGTGATTCTGCCCAGTTCTTGAGGGCCACCTTGTTGGACATAAATTGTCTTCCTTTTGTATGCTCCTTATACCCTACCTCACTTGTTGTATGTTAGGTGTGGGTTCATTTTCAGGATGACGTCTTGATTGTTGTTACATGTCTGGGCTGTTGGTGTTTGTTCCTGCATGTATGTAAGACATTTTCCCTGTGTGTTGTGTGCTCCGGAAGGGGGTTGGTTTCCCGGAGGGGTGAACCACTAGCCTGTATACAGCGCTGCCTGGGGCTGCCATGCACCTTGCGGCATGTGGGTCCTGGCGGAGTCTGATGTGCTGGATTCCTGTGTGATTTGCTGGTACAGCGTCCTGTTTAGTGTTAGGGCTCCTGTACGTATGCATGGGTTCCAGTCGTGGAGACTTCGGCAGGTAAGTGTGTTGTCTTGTGTTCCTACCTGCCGGTCCTCTTGCTGTGTATGGTCTCTCATTTTCCCTGCTATTAGGTCTTTAGAGACCCCTGTTCTTCCGTTTCTTTGATGAACAGGACGTCTCTCCCCTGCTCCTATGTGAGGGATTATCAGGGCGACTCAGGGTCCAAGGTTTCCAGGGTATGAGCCGTACTACCATTGGGGTCCGCTCATACGGTGAGGAGTTAGGGAGAGGATTATGAATGCTATAGGAGGTGACCTGCTTCCCTTTTCCTGACTTCTTGGTCTAGCAGCTATCCCTTTATCCAGTTATATTGTACGGTGGGGGGTTTGCCCTACTCCCCACTGTGACAGTATGTCCAACAAGGTGGCCCTCAAGGACTGGGCAGAATCACCCAGGAAAGGAGCAGATCTCTAACACCAAACAAGGCTGGAGAACCACTGCCCCCAGCCAGGAAGCCACAGATAAAGTCAAGCTAGTGGCCACACCCTGGACACACCTAAGTGCCCACTAGCTAGAAGAATAACCCCTCGCTCACCAAACCACTGGGAGACACACCTTAAAGGGGAAATGCACGTGTAAACCGACAACACGTTGCCACTGGCAACCAGTCTGCACGGCAACCACGTCACGGTCAAACAACAATATGACCTTGACAGTCCACTCCTCAGTATCTACCTTCTCTGCCTCTATATCCCTCACATTATTCCTATGTTTATTATATTGCTTATTATTTGCTGCCTGGGTCCTATATCTCCTATTTTATCGCCCTATATTGACCTTATACTATAGTGTAATTCCTGTTACATAATATTTATAATTTATTTATAATTTGCAAAAAGTGAGGCAGCGCTCCCATTGTGAGAAAAGGGTGAGGACCCGTCTATTCCCAAGGCAACGTTTCAGCCCGGCACAATGAGGCTTTTGTCAGGCAATGTCGAGTGATAACTGTCTTATTTTTTTATTTGCAAGTCTATTAGAGCTCGGCATGTATACCTGAGTTAGTCTGTCAATGATTTCCAAAAGATCTGTAATTACCTTATAATAACAGCTTTCATTAATGTCCCCGGTCCCTTTCCACTGCTCCCTTAAAAGCCCATTGCTAGGGCTCCTCTGTCTCCGGCTAGGAATGCAGAGGGGCGGTCCTTCACACTGCATGCCTGCATTAGGCTTCAGAGTGAGGGGGCGTGTCTCTCAGTAATCCAATCTGATTGGCTGGCAGGAAGCTGCTGGCTACAGCAAGTTTGTATGTGACCTGAGGGAAAGCAGTTTTGGCCTCAGAGAACTGGCAGAGGAGCCATCTTGAGAAGATCCTCATATTGTAGAGGTTAAAACAGCCGTAACTCAAGGAAACAAGCGATGGCATTATGCAGAATGCTGCTGCAGCAGTAACATATGCTAAAATTGTTGAGGAAAATATGACAGTTATCCTTTTAATACCCCTCTACATCAGTAACTAGTAATTAGTGACATGGTTATTAAATAACTAATCAATTATCAGAATAACTTTGTAGTTCATATAAAACATGATTCTCAGACCTAAATGTGACATGATCTGTATACTCAGTGATCATAATCACGATTCAAAGTTCATATATCGCACAGTATCAAATATACTAATAATACATAAAGTGGCCAGTGCATCGTGGGTTAAAAACATAATTAGTATTTCATCCATTAACGCAGTCGCAGCTGTGTGTATTCAGTCATGCCTCATATTGCCTCAGCTCACCATTGGTGGTTCCAGTGGGTACATTGTGTAGTGGCGTCCCGACCAGCTTACTGCGCAGGTGCCGATCCACCCCCCACGTGGGACGCCGCGCTCTCCCTCAACACGCCCTGACTAAACAGGAGGCATAATGACGAAGGACGCGCTGACGCCATGAAGAGGAGGGTCATGTGATCCCTCATCTCGCCGGTCAGCAGGGAATCGCATTCTTACATAGCGATCTCCATGGAAACAACAAGCGCCACGTTTCCATGTGATCACAGTAGTTAAACCACAATAAATGACAGTGTGGGCATGTCAGTGGTGGGGATATCATGACAAAACAGCTTTAAAGAGGACCTTTCACTGATCCTGACACCGCTCCATTCTCCCGCTATGCCCTCCGGTATCCCCGGTCACTAAGTTATGGTAGGCGGAGTCTGCCCTTGTTCTTCTGTAGCGCTGGCCAATCGCATTGCAGAACTCGCAGCCTGGGAGAAAATAACCTCCCAGGCTGTGAGCTCTGCGCTGTGATTGGTCAGCGCTGCAGCAGAACAAGGGCAGACTCCGCCTACCATAACTTAGTGACTGAAATCTCCGCCTACTATAACTTACTGAGCGAAGATACCGGAGGGCATAGCGGGAGAACGGAGCGGTGCCCGGGGATAATAGTAAGTGCAGTGAGATCCCCGGGCGCCGCTCTACATGTCTGTATTCTTAGTTCACAGTGTCATAATCGGTGAAAGGTCCTCTTTAATGTCTTGAAAATAATTGCTTAATAAAACTAAATATCACCCCATCTGATAGTGTGCGCCGCGCGACAAGACATCCCGATACATGGCTGTCCAGGCGCCAGATGCAACGCTGCGCCCACATCCAGACGGGAGAGCAAACATAGTATAATTGTAAGGCATGAAGTAGATAATAGTGTCATCCTCATTTCATTTTAGTCACTATCTCCTCTTAGGAGTAGGTGCAGCAGGAACGGGCAGCCATGGTTGGTGGTCCCCCCGTTTCACGCTATTACGCAGTCTGGTGCTGGGGCACGATCAATGTCTCAGCTCCAGGTGCAAATTCACACCATGTCCATATGAGGTGAGCAAGGTCTACGGCCTTCTAAAATCAGAGGTTTCTATTTGATGGACAAAAAGAAAAGTAATTAAGAAATAATAATACAATACGAGTAAACCCCATCCACGGAGGTCCCTTCTGTCACTTCATGTGGAGCTTCATTGTTGAATCGGTGACTTTAAAAGGGAGATTCATAAAGGAACCATTCTGGTGATGCCGAGCAAGACAGACAAAGAAAACCCATTCTAGAATAAAAAAGAGAAAACAGTCACTCTCACAATGACTGTGTAATGTGACCAAATATATCTCGACACTACTCGAATTCCCGACTGTGAGGTTAAAGACTCTGAAAAATGACTCCAATATGTCTGAGGAGAACTTCTACAATATTATTATCCATATAACTCCCATCTAAACTCAGCGTTTAAACCCTTTGGTTTGAGTGTTTGTAGCCGGTAGATCCATTGTAACTCTCGTTGGTTAAGAATCATTTCCACCTCTTTTCTGGGGGGATACGGTCGATAATTCTGAACTTCAAATCTTTTTCTCTAGGCCCAACTTCAGCAAAATGCTTTGAAACTGGGAGATCTTTTCTTTTTTCACTGACTGCCATAAATTTGAGCTACTTTGGGCTACTGTCAAATCTCTTCCCTACAGTCAACGCATAGTGAAGGATCCTGACACACTTTCCACTAGGCTAGAAGAAAAGGCCAATAAGTTTCTACAGAGAGGTTACCTGAAAAAGTTAATTCAAGCACATAAGGCAAAAGTGGATACACGATCTGATCACAAAACAAAGGAACCAATACCGTCAAGGATCCCCTTTGTATCAACATACTCTGAACATAGTCACCTGATCAATAGTGTCATCAGGAAACCCTGGACAATATTGACCAGCAACCTCCATCACATTAAGGGAATGTCTATCCCTCTGCTTATATCTCATAGACGATCGCCCAATTTGTGCGATAAATTAGTAAGATCTGATGTTCCTGGTAAAAAAAGTTAAACAATCTTACAGAAAAGAGGTGGGTGTTTTCCTTGTTTAAGCTGTGTGAACTGCACCTACATGTTAAAAGGGGACATATTCACACATCCCACTTTAGGGACACTATATGTTCTGCCCAGCAGGGTTAAGGAAGATTCTAGTTCACGTCTGCTTTAGTTTTGCTATTTCCGTGGTGATTCATGTGGTAATAGCACCATCTAGCGGTGTTAAATTGTATTGCACCTTGTTTTTCTTGTTTCAAAGACTGCTGTATTGTGGGTGGTGCAAAGCATCCTGGGAAAGAGAAGTCTCCAGGACACAGTACAGAGCTGTCCTCCTGCATATCTCCTTCTTAAACTCCACCCTCCTGGTGAGAGATCTATCTTTGTTTCAGGGACATTATGTTATGCAGAGCTGTTCAGCTAGTTATCACAGTCTCAGGGAAGTTGTTATACTGTTAGATGTTATACATTCAATCTTATGTTAGGCAGCCATTTTACCATGTGCATCACTGTTGTGCAACTGGTACAGTACATGCTATGCAATATACTTATTCATGTTATTTGTATTCTTATAGTTTTACCAGTTGATCAAACAAATACTCCTGTTTTGCCAATAAACAAGTTAGACTACAGAGAACAGTCCTCTTATTTGGAAGACAGGAATGGTTTATGCTGAATGTCAGGCTGCACACTGTGTGAACCTGTATGAAGACAGAACACTATGTGATATGCGACATGATCTTATATGCGATAACACTTTTGTAATTTATCTGCTCCATTGCCCTTGTGGCCTGCTCTATATTGGAGAGACCACTTGGGACTTAATGAGGACCTTTCATCAGTTTAGTCCTAGTCTAATTATGGTCTTACCTTATAGGGCGGCCCCCACTGATGCCATGGCACTTTTTTTTTTTTCAAAGACCCCCCCCGCCCCGTTCGTCCGCTCTTGGCCCCGTTGATTTCGGCACCTTATATTATAATGAACCATCTCGGGTATACTAGGTGGAAACTCACAGTTTCGCTGGGGGCGGTGCTCTTCTCCCTGGCAAAGAGCGGTGCGCTCTGATTGGATACGCTCACATCCAGGGAGAAGCGCTCTAATTGGATGTGCTTCTCCCTGGCTAAGAGCAGTGCGCTCTGATTGGATGCGCTCACATCCAGGGAGTAGCGCTCTAATTGGATGTGCTTCTCCCTGGCTAAGAGCAGTGCACTCTGATTGGATGCGCTCACATCCAGGGAGAAGCGCTCTAATTGGATGTGCTTTTCCCTGGCAAAGAGCAGTGCGCTCTGATTGGATGCGCTCACATCCAGGGAGAAGAGAACAGCCCCCAGCAAAACTGCGAGTCTCCATCTAGTATAACCGAGTCGGCTCATTATAATATAAGGCGCCAAAATCAACGGGGCCAAGAGCGGACGAACGGTCTTTGGGAAAAAAAAGTGCCATTGCATCAGTAGGGGCCGCCCTATAAGGTAAGACCATCATTAGACTAGGGCTAAACTGATGAAAGGTACTATTAAAAAACAAGGTTGAATCAGGATAGATAAACGTTCATAAAAAAAGAAAAGATCTCCCGGTTTCAAAGCATTTCGCTGAAGTTGGGCCTAGAGTATAAGATTTGAAGGTCAGAATTATCGACCGTATCCCCCCAGAAAAGTGGTGGAAATAGGGAAATGATTCTTACCGATGAGAGTTACAATGGATCTACCGGCTACAAACACTCAAACCAAAGGGTTTAAATGCTGAGTTTAGATGGGAGTTATATGGATAATAATATTGTAGAAGTTCTCCTCAGACATATTGGAGTCATTTTTCAGAGTCTTTGACCTCACAGTCGGGAATTCGAGTAGTGTCGAGATATATTTGGTCACATTACACAGTCATTGTGAGAGTGACTGTTTTCTCTTTTTCTTTTTTATTCTACAAACCGGATTCCCAAAAAGTTGGGACACTATACAAATCGTGAATAAAAACTGAATGCAATGATGTGGAGGTGCCAACTTCTAATATTTTATTCAGAATAGAACATAAATCACGGAACAAAAGTTTAAACTGAGAAAATCGTGAATTTCTAACGATAATTTGTTTTCCCTTAGTCCTAACAGCAGCACAGATGGGGTTAACTGCCCCCCGTGGACTGGTAGGACCGGCGGAATTTTTAATGAGCCCAAAGACTAAACCAATAAAAGAACTCCAGCTCCCTTAAAGGGAGGGGTTCATCCCCCAGCCCACCGTGTATATCACAAGAGAAAAGTACTTTAGGGCGGGAAATTTGTGTGCTGCTGTTAGGACTAAGGGAAAACAAATTATCGTTAGAAATTAACGATTCCCTTACGTCCTACCAGCAGCACAGATGGGGAGATAGCAAGAAGAATCCCCTAGGGAGGGTCCTCATGCTCGGCAGAAGTAAGGACTGTCTGCCCAAAGGCCGAGAACTCCGATATCCTAGCATCGATCCTATAATGGGAGATGAAGGTAGATTCAGAGCTCCAGGAAGCTGCCTTACAGATCAACTCTAGGGGGAGAAGATTTCTCTCCGCAACAGAGGTAGCTACGGCCCTTGTAGAATGGGCCCTCACAAACTCCGGAGGATCTAAGGCTTGGGAAATAAAGGCTTCCCTAATGGCTTCCTTAACCCAGCGACTAATAGTCGTTTTAGACGCTTTACGGCCTTTTGACTTACCGGCAAACAGGATAAAGAGATTTTCATCCATCCTGAACTCCTTGGATCTATCCACATAGATCTGAAGGCATCTAGCTATATCCAGTGGATGTCGGACTGGAACATCAGAGGAGGAGGCAGAGAGCAATACAGGTAGAGAGACTACCTGATTAATATTTTGAAAGGTAGAAACCTTAGGTCTAATATAAGGTAGAAATTTTAGAAGGACCCTATCTTGTAGAAACATGGTATAAGGGTATGACGCGGAGAAAGCTTGAAGCTCCGAAACTCTTTTGGCCGAAGTTATGGCCAGAAGAAAAACCATCTTAAGTGTTAAGAATTTAAAACTTGCCTCCTCCAAGTGTTCAAAGGGGGGGGGGGATGCTAGCCCCCTAAGAACAACTGACAAATCCCATTGAGGAACGGGTTTCAGTATTGTAGGCTTCAATCTTTCCGCTCCTTTAAGGAAGCGCTTGATGAGCTGGTCCCGAGAATATGGTCTGTTAAGACAGGCCGAGATGGCAAACACTTGGACCTTCAGGGTAGAAGGGGAGAGACCTCTGTCTATCCCATCCTGAAGGAACTGTAGGATCGCTGCGAGGGGCGGATCTGCAAACGCCACCTGGTTGGAGCTACACCAAGAGGTGAAGATCCTCATAATCCGGGAGTAGGCCTTTCTGGTAGACTCTGCTCTGGAATGCGATAATGTTCTCAGGACCGACTCAGAGAGCCCTTCCACTCTGGGAAGGGACTGGTCAACCTCCAGGCTGTCAGGTTGAATCTGTGCAGATCTGGGCAGAGATGAGTGTCCCACGACACCAGGGTCTGCTCCGGGGGGAGTCTCCAATATTGTCCCCGACTCATCTGAATGAGCTGGGTAAACCAGGATCTCCTGGGCCAAAATGGTATGATGGCTATTACCGAGGCCTGATCCTGACGGATTTTCATCAATACCCTCGGGATCATGGAAAAAGGAGGGAAGATGTACGCCAGCCTGAACCTCCACGGTATTGTCAGAGCATCTATCGCCAGGGGGTTGTCCTCCCTGTATAGGGAACAGAACCTCTGTACCTTGGCGTTGAACTTGGTTGCCATGAGATCCACCTCTGGCATCCCCCACCTGAGGACTAATTGTTTGAAGATCTCCGGATGTAATGACCATTCCATGGTCGGTAGGCCGCGACTTAGGCGGTCCGCGATGACATTGAGGGAGCCTCTGATGTGAGTGGCGGATAGATGGGATAAGTTCAGCTCTGCCCACCGAAGAATTACCCCAATCTCTAAAAGAAGGGGTAAGGATCTTGTGCCTCCCTGCTTGTTTATATAAAGCACGGCAGTCATGTTGTCTGACTGGACTTTCACTGCTTTGCCCCGAATCCGAGGGGCGAAGTGAAGGAGGGCTAGCCGGATAGCACGCATCTCGCGGAGGTTTGAAGAAAGATGCCGCTCCTGAGGAGACCAGGATCCCCGAACTGGGGACCCGTCTAGATGAGCGCCCCAGCCTACAAGGGACGCGTCCGTGGTCAATATGAGCCAAGCTGGTTGGGTCATAGACTTCCCTTCTGGTAGATGGAACCACCATCTGAGGGAATTTCGGGTTTGGTTGGATAGGGAGCACAGGGAATCTAGCCCCTTGGGGCTGCCGTTCCATTTGCTTAAGACCTCCGATTGAAGGGGTCGGAGGTGCCATAAAGCCCAAGGGACTGCATCCGCAGCCGCTGACATGAGCCCCACCATCTTCATGAGGGTCCGTAAGGAGACTCGCCGCGGTACGTAAAGGAACCTTGCTAGGTCCTGAATCCGCATTCTTCTTTCTGGTGTCAACTGGAGGGACATCTCCAGAGAGTCGATTATGAATCCTAGATAATGGATAGAAGTCGAAGGGCTCACGTTCGACTTCGGCCAGTTGACAATCCAGCCTAGGCGGAGCAGAAAAGAAATTGCGACATGAAGATAGTGGGAAAGTAGAGGGACTGAAGGGGCTAGAAGAAGCCAGTCGTCCAGGTAAGGGACAATGGTCAGACCTTGGAGTCTCAATGCTGCCACTACCGATACTACCACTTTGGTGAAGATCAGGGGGGCAGACGAGATTCCGAAGGGAAGGGCGGCAAACTGGAAATGTTTGCACACTCCTGATATCTGGACCGCGATCCTGAGAAACTTCCGGGAGGAAGGATGGATCGGGATGTGGAGGTAAGCGTCTTTGAGGTCCAGAGTAGCCATCACATCCCCAGGGTTGAGGAGGTGGCTGACTGACCTTATGGTTTCCATGCGGAACCTGGTCCTCCTTATGAAGCGATCTATAATCATCCGAAGATCTCCCGTCTTTTTGGGTACCAGGAATACTGGAGAATAAATCCGTAGACCCTTCTCCCCTGCCGGTACCTCCTCCAGGGCTCCCTTGGAAAGGTAGTCTTGGATATAGGCTTCCAAGATCCTTTGCCTGGTTGGCAAGAAACTGCGTGTGGCAATGAATCTTCCTGGTGGGGGGGAGAAACAAGGTCTATTAGATAGCCAGCGGGTACTATATTTTGGACCCAGGGATCCCGGATTTCTTGGGCCCATACGTGCCTGAAGAAAAAAAGACGCCCCCCCACAGGGAGGTGGGGGAGGGGTACGGGAAAATCCAGAGGCGTAACGGCAGGGATAGCAGGGTTTATCCAAGAGCCTCTGAGAGGCCCATAGTCAGGAGGGCTTTGCCTCCCTGGTGGGTTTGCGGGAGCGTCTAGAAAACTTTCTAGACGGCCCCCCCAATCTTTACGTCCCTGCTGTCCTGGTCGGCCCCCGCGGGCTTGTCTTCCCCTGCCTCGAAAGGGCTGTTGGGGAAGGCATCTTCCCCTTTTTGTCTGAGAGACCCTCCATAATGGTGTCTAGCTCAGATCCGAATAGACGGCTAGGTTCAAAGGGGAGCCCACAGAGGTTATACTTGGACGCGTTATCCGCATTCCAAGGTTTGAGCCACAGAGGTCTCCTAGCGGCAGACACTAAAGCCATAGTCTTGGCCGCCAACTTTAACTGGAGTTGGGCTGTGTCACAAAGAAAATCCATGGCTAAATTGACGGATTTAAAGGCAGCGAGGATATCGTCGCGAGAGACACTCTGGTCAACATCCGTCTGGATCTGGTTCAGCTTGGTTCTGAGGAAGGAGGAGACCTCTGTGGCAGCAATGGAAGTCGAGGCCGAGGCTGCGGCCGCCGAGTAACTTCTTCTGAGGGTGCACTCTGCCCTCCTATCTAGAGGGTCCTGCAGGCTAGACCCATCGTCTGCAGGGACCAGAGTGCGCCTGGACAACTTGGCAATCGCCATGTCCACCTTAGGAATGGAACCCCATGATTCCACTAAGGGTATAGCCATAGGAAACATTAATTTAAACTTCCTGGTAAGGACTGGGCCTTTCTCTGGCTTTTTCCACTCCGTGCGCATCACAGAGAGAAGGGTCTCATCTGCCCTAAAGACCCGCTGAGTCCGGCAGGCGGGATCGGAAGACTCCCCTACGTCAACATCATGGTCCCCCGACCTGATGGACCTTAGAAGCTTCTGGGTCTTTTCCGGTGGAAAGAAGCCAGAAGTCGATTCTTCCTCATCCGAGGAAGATGACCCCACAGAAAGGGGCATAGGCCTATCGGTGGGGGCGGCCACCTCCATAGGCGTTTGGGAGGGAACGGGTAGTCTCTCGGAGACTTACGACCCCCTTAATGGAGTCGTCAACATAAGTCTTAGCCCACTGGTACATGTCCTGCATTGAAGGCTCTGTAGCAGTGGCAGAACGACAGCTGTTGCACCTAGAAAACGGGCAGCTGTCATCAAGAGGCGTATTGCAGTCATAGCAAGCCAGGTGTCTCCTCTTGGTGGCTGATTTCCGTGGCTGATCAGGCTCTCTGGGAGAGGCCGTAGCTGAAAAGGAACAGAAGGAGAAGAATTTAAAACATCTTAAGAACGGAAATAAGGGAAATCCCTCCATGATTTTAGAGCACGAACCAGAGGAGAGTACAAAGATAGCTGAACAGCAAAAAGACCGGTCTGAAAAAGCAATATCTCACAAATGGCAGGAGACTCTGGAGCTAGCTTGTTAAAGCAGCGCAGCCAGAGACCGACTGAGGGAATCAGGGAGCTTAAATAGAGTAGCTCTGCCCAGGGGAGTGGTGAAGTCCAGGCTAAACCTCCCCCCAAACTGTCTTCCCTTGCAAAAAAAGGGGAAAAAGACCTATGCCTAAGTGAGAGTGCCCCCACACATCCACCTATTCCCCCCTGGAAAAAAAAAAGCGGCCGGAAAAGACCGGCCCTGCTGTCGCCGGGGAACCGGAAGTGACGCCACGGCTAGGCCCGCGTCACTTCCGGTCATGGCGGCGCCCAGGCCAAACTTAACAGCGGAGCGCCGCCGAGCTATCGCAGGGGGAATGACGGAGGGAAGCACCTACAAGCGTGTGGAAAAAACCACCGCTACAATGGGGCGCAAATATAAGCGCACTAAGATAAAAAAGGGGACTAAAGGAGACCCCAGGTCAGTACAATAAACGTCCCTAACTCCCCATTCAAAAAATAAAACAGGGAGAGAGAAACTCGCCAGTCCACCTGTCCAAAGGACAGAATAAAACACGGTGGGCTGGGGGATGAACCCCTCCCTTTAAGGGAGCTGGAGTTCTTTTATTGGTTTAGTCTTTGGGCTCATTAAAAATTCCGCCGGTCCTACCAGTCCACGGGGGGCAGTTAACCCCATCTGTGCTGCTGGTAGGACGTAAGGGAATGTACAATTTTAAGGGAAAAATATGTTGAATCAGAATTTCATGGTGTTAACAAATCCCCAAAAAGTTGGGACAAGGCCATTTTCCCCGCTGTGTGGCATCTCCCCTTCTTCTTACAACACTCAACAGACGTCTGGGGACCGAGGAGACCAGTTTCTCCAGTTTAGAAATAGGAATGCTCTCCCATTCTTGTCTAATACAGGCCTCTAACTGTTCCATCGTCTTGGGCCTTCTTTGTTGCACCTTCCTCTTTATGATGCGCCAAATGTTCTCTATAGGTGAAAGATCTGGACTGCAGACCGGCCATTTCAGTGCCCGGATCCTTCTCCTACGCAGCCATGATGTTGGGATTGATGCAGAATGTGGTCTGGCATTATCTTGTTGAAAAATGCAGGGTCTTCCCTGAAAGAGATGACGTCTGGATGGGAGCAGATGTTGTTCTAGAACCTGAATATATTTTTCTGCATTGATGGTGCCTTTCCAGACATGCAAGCTGCCCATGCCACACGCACTCATGCCACCCCATACCATCAGAGATGCAGGCTTCTGAACTGAGCGTTGATAACAACTTGGGTTGTCCTTGTCCTCTTTGGTCCGGATGACATGGCGTCCCAGATTTCCAAAAAGAACTTCGAATCGTGACTCGTCTGACCACAGAACAGTCTTCCATTTTGCCACACTCCATTGTAAATGATCCATGGCCCAGTGAAAACGCCTGAGCTTGTGGATCTTGCTTAGAAATGGCTTCTTCTTTGCACTGTAGAGTTTCAGCTGGCAGCGGCGGATGGCGCGGTGGATTGTGGTCACTGACAATGGTTTCTGGAAGTATTCCTGAGCCCATTCTGTGATTTCCTTTACAGTAGCATTCCTGTTTGTGGTGCAGTGTCATTAAGGGCCCGGAGATCACGGGCATCCAGTATGGTTTTACGGCCTTGACCCTTACGCACAGAGATTGTTCCAGATTCTCTGAATCTCCGGATGATGTGATGCACAGTTGATGATGATAGATGCAAAGTCTTTGCAATGTTTCGCTGGGTAACACCTTTCTGATATTGCTCCACTATCTTTCTGCGCAACATTGTGGGAATTGGTGATCCTCTACCCATCTTGGCTTCTGAGAGACACTGCCGCTCTGAGAAGCTCTTTTTATACCCAATCATGTTGCCAATTGACCTAATTAGTGGTAATTGGTCTTCCAGCTCTTCGTTATGCTCAAATTTACTTTTTCCAGCCTCTTATTGCTACTTGTCCCAACTTTTTGGGATTTGTTGACACCGTGAAAATTTGAATCAACGTATTTTTCCTTTAAAATGATACATTTACTCGGATTAAACGTTTGATCCGTCATCTACGTTCTATTACAGATAACATATTGACATTTGCCATCTCCACATCATTGCATTCAGTTTGTATTCACAATTTGTTTAGTGTCCCAACTTTTTGGAATCCGGTTTGTAGAATGGATTTTCTTTGTCTGTCTTGCTCGGCATCACCAGAATGGTTCCTTTATGAATCTCCCTTTTAAAGTCACCGATTCAACAATGAAGCTCCACATGAAGTGACAGAAGGGACCTCCGTGGATGGGGTTTACTCGTATTGTATTATTATTTCTTAATTACTTTTCTTTTTGTCCATCAAATAGAAACCTCTGATTTGAGAAGGCCGTAGACCTTGGTCACCTCATATGGACATGGTGTGAATTTGCACCTGGAGCTGAGACATTGATCGAGCCCCAGCACCAGAATGCGTAATAGCGTGAAACGGGGGGACCACCAACCATGGCTGCCCGTTCCCGCTGCGCCTACTCCTAAGAGGAGATAGTGACTAAAATGAAATGAGGATGACACTATTATCTACTTCATGCCTTACAATTATACTATGTTTGCTCTCCCGTCTGGATGTGGGCGCAGCGTTGCATCTGGCGCCTGGACAGCCATGTATCGGGGATGTCTTGTCGCGCTGCGCACACTATCAGATGGGGTGATATTTAGTTTTATTAAGCAATTATTTTTAAGACATTAAATTTTGTCATGATATCCCCACCACTGACATGCCCACACTGTCATTATTGTGATCACATGGAAACCTGGCGCTTGTTGTTTCCATGGAGATCGCGATGTAAGAATGCGATTCCCTGCCGACCGGCGAGATGAGCGATCACATGACCCTCCCCTTCATGGCGTCAGCGCGTCCTTCGTCATTATGCCTCCTGTTTAGTCAGGGCGTGTTGAGGGAGAGCGCGGCGTCCCACGTGGGGGTGGATCGGCACCTGCGCAGTAAGCTGGTCGGGACGCCACTACACAATGTACCCACTGGAACCACCAATGGTGAGCTGAGGCAATATGAGGCATGACTGAATACACACAGCTGCGACTGCGTTAATGGATGAAATACTGATTATGTTTTTAACCCACGATGCACTGGCCACTTTATGTATTATTAGTATATTTGATACTGTGCGATATATGAACTTTGAATCGTGATTATGATCACTGAGTATACAGATCATGTCACATTCAGGTCTGAGAATCATGTTTTATATGAACTACAAAGTTATTCTGATAATTGATTAGTATTTTAATAACCATGTCACGAATTACTGGTTACTGATGTAGAGGGGTATTAAAGATGCACTTGTCACTACGACATTGCCTGACGAAGGCCTCATCGTGCCGGGCTGAAACGTTGCCTTGGGAATAGACGGGTCCTCACTTTTTGCTGATTGGATTTATCGGTGGAAGTAATGCCTATCCACCCACCCAGCTTCACATTGTGTAAGGGTGCGGATGTTTTCTTTGCAGTTTTATATACTGAACAAAAATATAAACACAACACTTACGGTTTTGCTCCCATTTTGCAGGAGCTGAACTCAAAGACCTGAAACATTTTCTACAGACACAGAAGAACCGTTACTCTCAGATATTGTCCACAATCTGTCTAGATCTGTGTCAGTGAGCGCTTCTCCTTTGCCGAGATGATCCATCCCACCTCACAGGTGCGGCAGATCAAGGTGCTGATTAGACAGCATGAATATTGCACAGGTGTGCCTTAGACTGCCCACAATAAAAGACCACTCTGAAATGTGCACAGTTTTGCCTTACTGGGAAGGGGGGGTTAGAAAACCAGTCAGTATCTGGTGTGGCCACCATTTGCCTCACGCAGTGCAACACATCTCCGTGGCATAGAGTTGTTCCAGAAAACTGGAACACGCTGTCGTACACGCCGATCCAGAGCATCCCAAACATGCTCAGTGGGTGACATGTCCGGTGAGGATGCTGCCAGGCAAGAACTGGGATGTTTTCAGCTTCCAGGAATTGTGTCCAGATCCTTGCAATATGGGGCCGTGCATTATCCTGCTGCAACATGAGGTGATGGTCGTGGATGAACGGCACAACAGTGGGCCTCAGGATCTCCTCACAGGATCTCTGTGCAGTCAGAATGCCATCAATAAAATGCCCCTGTGTTCGCTGTCCATAACATAGGCCTGCCCGTACCATAACCCCACCGCCACCATGGGCCACTCCATCCACAACATTGACCTCAGCAAACCGCTCACCCACACGACACCACACACGCCGTCTGCCATCTGCCCTGAACAGTGAAAACCGGGACTCATCCGTGAACAGAACGCCTCTACAACGTGCCAGACGCACAGAACGCCTCTTTAACGTGCCAGACGCCATAGAATGCGAGCTGTTGCCCACTCAAGTCGGTTGCGAAGATGAACTCCAGTCAGGTCCAGACCCCGATGAGGATGACGAGCAGAGGAGCTTCCCTGAGACGGTTTCTGAGAGTTTGTGCAGAAGTTCTCTGGTTATGCAAACTGTTGCTGCAGCTGTCCGGGTGGATGGTCTCAGACCATCATGGAGATGAACATGCTGGATGTGGAGGTCCTGGGCCAGTGTGGGTACACGTGGTCTGCGGTTGTGAGGCCGGTTGGATGTGCTGCCAAATTCTCTGAAATGCCTTGGAGACGGCTTATGGTAGAGAAATGAACATTCATTGCACGGGCAACAGCTCTGGTAGACATTCCTGCAGTCAGCACGCCAACTGCACGCTCCCTCAAACGTTGCGACATCTGTGGCATTGTGCTGTGTGATCAGACTGCACATTTCAGAGTGGCCTTTTATTGTATAAGGCACACTGTCCAATATTCATGCTGTCTAATCAGCACCTCGATCTGCCGCACCTGTGAGGGGGGATGGATTATCTCGGCAAAGGAGAAGCGCTCACTACACAGATCCAGACAGATCTGTGGACAATATCTGAGAGTAATGGGTCTTCTGTGTCTGTTTCAGATCTTTGAGTTCAGCTCCTGCAAAATGGGAGCAAAACCGTAAGTGTTGTGTTTATATTTGTGTTCAGTGTATGTATTGATATAAACTCACAGCTGTATATACTTTCTGTGCACTGCGTTATCTTCTGCCAGTGTCCTGATGTATGTGTATATCACATGTCTGTATATATGTGTTTGTCTCCTGGCCGTTCACACATCCCGCTAGGTGTTATCTGCACTCCATTCACTGCCGCCACTTCCTGCTGATAACACGAGCGGCGCTGGTTCTGTATCACTGGATGATACTGGGGTGGGGGTGGGGGGTGTAAACTTGAGATTTGAATTCTGCATTTTGCAATTAATTTCTTCATGGCATAGAAGACTTCTGCACATGGGATCCCCTTGGATTGAAACCCATCAAAGTCGACATTTGTGTCGATTTCGCAGTGCGAGCGCTGTATGAATAGTCTTAGGGTATGCGCTCACAGCGAAACCTGCACGTTGCAATGGATAATCCACAGGAGGAGAAAAGCTTCTTCAGGCCGTTTTCTGCGCTGATATTTTCACACCAGTTTAGATTTCGGACCCTCACATCAGTACAGAATTCACGGTGTCTCTGCTACATGTGGACATGACCTTCTGATGCAGACGGCGATCTGTCTCTTTCGTATACGGTATGTCACATTCTGTCCGGCATCTGGTCATCCAGTTTAGGATCTCCTCCAGTCCCCACATTAACATCCAGGGCTTTGCGTATACTTGGGAGCCATTGAGAACCTTACACAAATCACATCCTGTTTCTTCAAGGTTGCCCCGGCCCCACATGACTTCTCACGTGCACCCTGCCTGATTCCATATCTTGTTAGTTTTGGCTGGATCTCCTCATGAATGACGCGGCAATGTCCTCTGTGCCCCGTGTCCCAGGGCGTCTCCGCCTATAACGTTAGGTAGGGAGAGTCGGGTGGTTTTCCATCCAGACCCTCATTCTATGCAGCGCGCCAGACTGAAGCCATTGGCTCCTAACCTGAAGAATCTAGGAGCCAAACGAAATTTAAAATCCCTATCACATCGCTGGGATGCTTAGGAGCCTGGGGTTTCCTAGGTTACAGCCCACGCAGTTAAAGAGGTAGTGCGCTCATTTCCATGGCCGGTCAGACTGGCCAGATCTGCGCCGGTGACGCCTCGGTGCTGGGTCCCGACTCATTCGCTTCCCGGCCGTGGGTTTCTCCATGAAAACGTTTGGCTGCAGCGGCATCAGGACAATCACTGGCCGCGGAGCTTCACCCAGCAGGCGGCTTCAGCGCGTGTCTGCTGGATGAAAGCGGCAGAGCAGCGGTGGGTCTAGGCGCAAATGGCGACAAGACAACAAAGTTTTGTCGCCATTTTGCAATTGTAAGTCGCATTGGCGACTATTGTGGTCGCCATCTGGAGCTCTGGCATCCGCAAATTGCGGATCCACAAAATAAAAAGGATGACGTCCGTATGGCATCCGTTTTTTTTTGCAGATCCATTGTAACAATGGATCCGCAAACAATGTAACAGACAATTTCTATCCTTTTGGCGTGGCTAATTAACGGACATACGGACACGGAAACAAAATACGTTCATGTGAATGTAGCCTGAGGGTGTATTCACGCGCAGCAGATTTGTTATAGGAATTTCTCTGACCGAAACGCACTTCCAATCACCTGAATGGGGTTGTTCCTGCCGCAGGTGCATCGTTTACCGCCTTCAGTGGAATGGGACAGTCACAGAAATGTCTCCAATGAATCTGCCACGTGTGAACAGACCCTGACACAGAATCACTGTAACGGGTTTACTGAGATCTTAGGGGGTTCATCAAACTGGGGTACAGCAGAACTGGCCGAGCTGCCTCAGCAGCCAATCAGATTCCACCTTTCACTTTCCAAAGGAGCTGTGAAAAATGAAAGGTGGAACCTGATTGGTTGCTGTGGGCACCTCAGCCGGTTCTGCTGTACACCAGTCTGATAAATGACCCCTAAGGGGGTCCCCCATGAGGCGGTATGCAGGAGTCAGTGTATTGTGCGGCCGTGCACACATCCAGCCTAGACAGTCACCCCCAGTTATTCCTCCTCTGTGCGGCCCGGTCAGCCTGCAGCTCAGAGAACATGAACAGTTCCGATTGGTTGCCAAGGGAAACTGCTAACCGCCCTCTCCTACCTGCCGCAGTGAGCGCCTCACACGCCGCCATCTGGAGCTGTCACCGTCTCTCCTCGTGTCCCTGTGTGAGCGCCTCACACGCCGCCATCTGGAGCTGTCACCGTCTCTCCTCGTGTCCCAGTGTGAGCGCCTCACACGCCGCCATCTGGAGCTGTCACCGTCTCTCCTCGTGTCCCAGTGTGAGCGCGGCGACCCGGACTTCAGTGGTCACCAGGAAGACGGTGCGGAGGAGGGAGAGGAGAGCGGACACCGCAGACCCGGCACACACCGGGCCATCCTCCGTTATCGCCTCCTGGCCATTCACCTTACTGCCAGGCAGCATAACCACCCCGACCACGGCGCCCCCTGCAGGCAGGCGCTTACCGATATCCCTCAGTATTTCCCGCAGCTGGGATGCTGGGAGTACCAGCGATTCCGGGCGGCACAGGAAAAATGCCAGTCTGAAGCTCACAGTGGGTAGGCTGAGGCCAGTCTGGGCCCGGTTTCTCCCCCTTGCAGTGGTTGTCACATTTCGGGGTTCCATGCTGCGAGGCCCCCTGTTTAACTATATCTCCTCCATTTACCAGCTCGGCCGGTAAGAAATCCCGCAGAAAGTTCTCCAGCAGATGTCGGCTCTCCACCCGGTCCCACAGTTCCCCAACCACCAGGACTTGCTGAGGACCCCCGAAGCGCTCCAGCACCTCCCTGAATCGGCTCTCCGTGCAGTCTCTCACCATGCCTTCTTCATCCGAGCAGCATCCTGACCTTACAGCTCTGTACACACGATCCACTGCCCGCAGAGCTTAAAGCGGCAGCGCAGCGGAGGGTCTGGGGGCAAATGGCCACAAGACAACAAAGTATTGTCACCATTTTGCAATTCTAAGTCGCATTGGCGACCATTTTGGTCGCCATCTGTAGCCCTCATTATAAGGGTTTTCCCATCATTGACCATAGTAAAATATAGCTTGGATACGCCATATGGCGTATCTAAATAGACTTAGAATTTTTCAAATTTTTTCCTGAACAGCAGCATTGCTAATAATCCATGTCTTATGCTCTGTTCTGTTATAAATGATTCCTCGTCCAGGATAAGAAAAGCCAACATTACATGAAACATTTAATAAAGAAAATACAGCACATAGAAAACACCAGAGAAGAGGAGGTACAGAGAACAGACATGGGGTACAAAGAGGACAGAGAAGAGAAGGTACAGAGAACAGACATGGGGTACAAAGAGGACAGAGAAGAGAAGGTACAGAGAACAGACATGGGGTACAAAGAGGACAGAGAAGAGAAGGTACAGAGAACAGACATGGGGTACAAAGAGGACAGAGAAGAGAAGGTACAGAGAACAGACATGGGGTACAAAGAGGACAGAGAAGAGAAGGTACAGAGAACAGGCATGGGGTACAAAGAGGACAGAGAAGAGGAGGTACAGAGAACAGACATGGGGTACAAAGAGGTCAGAGAAGAGAAGGTACAGAGAACAGGCATGGGGTACAAAGAGGACAGAGAAGAGGAGGTACAGAGAACAGACATGGGGTACAAAGAGGTCAGAGAAGAGAAGGTACAGAGAACAGACATGGGGTACAAAGAGGTCAGAGAAGAGAAATAATATGTGGAGAAGAAAACACTAGACAAGAGAAGGTACAGAGAACATACATGGGGTACAAAGAGGTCAGAGAAGAGAAATAATATGTGGAGAAGAAAACACCAGAGAAGAGAAGGTACAGAGAACAGACATAGGGTACAAAGAGGACAGAGAAGAGCAATATGTAGACGAGAAAACACCAGAGAAGAGAAGGTACAGAGAATAGACATAGGGTACAAAGAGGACAGAGAAGAGAAATAATACGTGGAGAAGAAAACACCAGAGAAGAGAAGGTACAGAGAACAGACATAGGGTACAAAGAGGACAGAGAAGAGAAGGTACAGACAACAGACATAGGGTACAAAGAGGACAGAGAAGAGCAATATGTAGACGAGAAAACACCAGAGAAGAGAAGGTACAGAGAACAGACATAGGGTACAAAGAGGACAGAGAAGAGAAATAATATGTGGAGAAGAAAACACCAGAGAAGAGAAGATACAGAGAACAGACATAGGGTACAAAGAGGACAGAGAAGAGCACTATGTAGACGAGAAAACACCAGAGAAGAGAAGGTACAGAGAACAGACATAGGGTACAAAGAGGACAGAGAAGAGCAATATGTAGACGAGAAAACACCAGAGAAGAGAAGGTACAGAGAATAGACATAGGGTACAAAGAGGACAGAGAAGAGAAATAATATGTGGAGAAGAAAACACCAGAGAAGAGAAGGTACAGAGAACAGACATAGGGTACAAAGAGGACAGAGAAGAGAAGGTACAGAGAACAGACATAGGGTACAAAGAGGACAGAGAAGAGAAATAATATGTGGAGAAGAAAACATCAGAGAAGAGAAGGTACAGAGAACAGACATAGGGTACAAAGAGGACAGAGAAGAGAAGGTACAGAGAACAGACATAGGGTACAAAGAGGACAGAGAAGAGAAATAATATGTGGAGAAGAAAACACCAGAGAAGAGAAGGTACAGAGAACAGACATAGGGTACAAAGAGGACAGAGAAGAGAAGGTACAGACATAGGGTACAAAGAGGACAGAGAAGAGAAATAATATGTGGAGAAGAAAACACCAGAGAAGAGAAGGTACAGAGAACAGACATAGGGTACAAAGAGGACAGAGAAGAGAAGGTACAGACATAGGGTACAAAGAGGACAGAGAAGAGAAATAATATGTGGAGAAGAAAACACCAGAGAAGAGAAGGTACAGAGAACAGACATAGGGTACAAAGAGGACAGAGAAGAGAAGGTACAGAGAACAGACATAGGGTACAAAGAGGACAGAGAAGAGCACTATGTAGACGAGAAAACACCAGAGAAGGTACAGAGAACAGACATAGGGTACAAAGAGGACAGAGAAGAGAAATAATATGTGGAGAAGAAAACACCAGACAAGAGAAGGTACAGAGAACAGACATAGGGTACAAAGAGGACAGAGAAGAGAAGGTACAGAGAACAGACATAGGGTACAAAGAGGACAGAGAAGAGAAATAATATGTGGAGAAGAAAACATCAGAGAAGAGAAGGTACAGAGAACAGACATAGGGTACAATTCCTGTGCTGTACAGTGTATACATGCGTGGGTATTAGGATTCCAGTTTGGATTGGGTGGTTGTAGATATAATCATTTGGATTGCAGTATTTGTTTGCTTCCTGTGCCATAGAAAGAACATAGAGGGGATTAAGGGGTTTCCAGCGAGTAACCCCAGAGAGGACGTGTGAATTACTCTGTGTGAGGGCAAGACTATATTGTAGTATTGCCAGACCAGTGGATCAGTGCTGCCTCGGAAGTGTGCCCACAGCACCACTGGTAGTAGGAAAATTGGTGCCGCCTCGGAAGTGTGTCCACGGCACCACTAGTAGTGCCGCCTCGGAAGTGTGTCCACGGCACTACTGATAGTGCTGCCTCGGAAGTGTGTCCACGGCACTACTGATAGTGCTGCCTCGGAAGTGTGTCCACGGCACCACTAGTAGTGCCGCCTCGGAAGTGTGTCCACGGCACTACTGATAGTGCTGCCTCGGAAGTGTGTCCACGGCACCACTAGTAGTGCCGCCTCGGAAGTGTGTCCACAGCACTACTGATAGTGCCGCCTCGGAAGTGTGTCCACGGCACTACTGATAGTGCCGCCTCGGAAGTGTGTCCACGGCACCACTGATAGTGCTGCCTCGGAAGTGTGTCCACGGCACCACTAGTAGTGCCGCCTCGGAAGTGTGTCCACGGCACTACTGATAGTGCTGCCTCGGAAGTGTGTCCACAGCACTGTTGTAATTCACCAGGTGTGTGAGTACCTGGATAGTGAATTACAAGGAGCCACCCACGGGATGGGGGCTACACAGAGTAAGCGTTCCTCTGAGAAGGGAGCAGAGAAATGGGTCTCTGCAATTGATATTATGCAATGCGCAAAGGGCACTGAAGCAACCAAAGACTGTAGACAAATGCTGAAGAAATTGGGAGCAGGTGTGAATGGAACATTGGATGAACCAGTATGGCAGAAATTTCTTACTAATTTTAAGGGGTGGTTGGAGACCATAACAAATATGACCAGGCCACAATGTGGTATGAGTTTGACTGCCCATAAGGCAAAAGACACTGACGAAGGGGCTATGTATGAAATATGGGATGAAATTAAATTGCCAACAGAAGAATTAAACATCCCTTCTGAAGTACGGTGTATTATCCCCCATAAACCACAACACTCTCTCCCTCCCACAGCACCACCTCCATATAATGGCCCGGAGGGGTGGACTTGTCCTAATTGTGGACAACAGAACCCAGACACAAGAGAGAGATGCTCAGCCTGTGGGGGGCCCAAGCCACACTCTCGTGTGGGCTTATACCCATTAGTCAATAAGACCCTCCCCACAGTAAAAGCTGGGCAACTGGAAACACATGATTATGAGGTCTATAGGCCATGGACTCCTAGTTGCTGGCTATGTGTAACACTTTGCCAGACCCCCCTACTGTCCCCAGTACTTTCCTTCGTAAATTGGAAAGTATCCAGACCGCATATAAAGCCACTTGGGCGGATCTGGAGAGTCTTCTAGAGACTAAAGGAGGGGACGTACTTAAGAATCAAATGATGGCAAAGGCCCCTGGTACTGTCCCAGTGGATAAGGCCACAGACCAGTCAGGCCAGGAATTTATCATGGCCCTTAAACCCTGGGTAAAAGAGCAACAGGACAGTCAGATTGACACTTTCATGATGCAAACACAAGAGGCTAAGCAGACTGTAGCTGACTATGCCACAGCTCTAGAACAGCTCTGGCTGGACTATGGGTATGAGACAGGAGACAGTAAGGACATGAGACTACAAAAACATACATTCATGTCCGGATTAAAAGCACCCATACAGGATGCTGTGAAGAAGGCTCGCCCTGATTGGCGGACCTGCCAGTTCCCTGACCTAGTGGCCATAGCAAAGGGAGCTGAGCTAGACTTACAAAATAAATAAAGAAGCCAATAATGGCTAACCAACCTTTTAAACCTAAGGGCAGGTTTCAGGAAAGAATACCAGGTGGGGATCAGTCTCCACGTAACTGGGACCAAGTAACATGCTGGAATTGTGGGAAAAAAGGGCATTTCTCAGTCAAATGTCCCCGGAGAGGTCAGGCTACTGCCCGGACCTCTCAATGAAGTGACGGCAATCCTGTGAGTTCCCTCAACGTTAACTACCCCCTTGACGCAATCCCAGGTCCACAACTAATCATCACATCCACAGGTGAGGACACGGGGAATTCAATTGACTTTTTGGTAGACACAGGAGCAGCCCATACCCTAATACAAGAAAAATATGTGCCTGAGGAGCTTATCTCCTCAGATTACATCTACTGTCAAGGGGTTGAGGGAACAACTGTGAAACTCCCACTAACAAAGCCTGTTACACTTAATATTCATGATGCCTTATCTATGGTCACGCGTGTGTTGGTAAGCTCAGATAGTCCATACAATTTGCTGGGGACTGACGTACTCAGTGCCATGAGGGCATCTGTGGATTTCTCCTCAGGAAAACCCCAAATTACAGCCCCTGTGCCTGAAGAGACTCTGTGTGCACTTATGTACTTAATGACATTTAGTGCCTCCTCTGCCTCTCAGAATACCCCCCCAGATTGGCTGTCTGAAGTGCCATCACATTTGTGGGCAACTTCCAAGACAGATGTGGGCAGACTACCAGTAACTCCGGTGGTTGTGCAGCTGAAACCTGGCATTAAGCCGCCATGTGTGCGTCAGTACCCACTAAATTCTTCACAGGAAGATGCCATTGCAAATGATCTGAAAGATCTGTTGGGGAAAGGGTTAATAATCCCTATAAAAAGCCCCTTTAATACACCCCTATTTCCTGTAAAGAAGAGACAGACTGTGAAGGGTCAGCCTCCAGTCTATCGTATGGTGCATGATTTAAGGGCAGTGAATGCTGTAACTGTCATAAATACACCACAAGTGCCCAATCCACACACACTGGTTAACCAGGTGCCCATAGATGCCACATCTTTTTCTGTCATTGATCTTGCAAATGCTTTCTTCTCTGTCCCTTTAGATGAAGAATGCTGGCCCTATTTTGCTTTCACTTTCCGTCACAAGCAGTATGCATGGGTCGTTTTACCACAAGGGGTGCCAATTCCCCTGATATTTTCTCCACTGCTTTACACTCTGTGTTGCAGTCCTGGCGGCCGGGCCTATCCGGACACTGTTCTTTTACAATATATTGATGATCTGTTGCTTTGTTGTCACAGTCCTGGCGGCCGCCTATCCGGACACTGTTCTTTTACAATATATTGATGATCTGTTACTTTGTTGTCACAGTCCTGGCGGCCGGCCTATCCGGATACTGTTCTTTTACAATATATTGATGATCTGTTACTTTGTTGTCACAGTCCTGGCGGCCGCCTATCCGGACACTGTTCTTTTACAATATATTGATGATCTGTTACTTTGTTGTCACAGTCCTGGCGGCCGCCTATCCGGATACTGTTCTTTTACAATATATTGATAATCTGTTACTTTGTTGTCACAGTCCTGGCGGCCGCCTATCCGGACACTGTTCTTTTACAATATATTGATGATCTGTTACTTTGTTGTCACAGTCCTGGCGGCCGCCTATCCGGACACTGTTCTTTTACAATATATTAATGATCTGTTACTTTGTTGTCACAGTCCTGGCGGCCGGCCTATCCGGATACTGTTCTTTTACAATATATTGATGATCTGTTACTTTGTTGTCACAGTCCTGGCGGCCGGCCTATCCGGACACTGTTCTTTTACAATATATTGATGATCTGTTACTTTGTTGTCACAGTCCTGGCGGCCGCCTATCCGGACACTGTTCTTTTACAATATATTGATGATCTGTTACTTTGTTGTCACAGTCCTGGCAGCCACCTATCCGGACACTGTTCTTTTACAATATATTGATGATCTGTTACTTTGTTGTCACAGTCCTGGCGGCCGGCCTATCCGGACACTGTTCTTTTACAATATATTGATGATCTGTTACTTTGTTGTCACAGTCCTGGCAGCCGCCTATCCGGACACTGTTCTTTTACAATATATTGATGATCTGTTACTTTGTTGTCACAGTCCTGGCAGCCGCCTATCCGGACACTGTTCTTTTACAATATATTAATGATCTGTTACTTTGTTGTCACAGTCCTGGCTGCCGGCCTATCCGGACACTGTTCTTTTACAATATATTGATGATCCATTGCTTTGTTGCCACAGTCCTGGCGGCCGCCTATCCGGACACTGTTCTTCTACAATATATTAATGATCTGTTACTTTGTTGTCACAGTCCTGGCAGCCGGCCTATCCGGACACTGTTCTTTTACAATATATTGATGATCTGTTACTTTGTTGTCACAGTCCTGGCAGCCGCCTATCCGGACACTGTTCTTTTACAATATATTGATGATCTGTTACTTTGTTGTCACAGTCCTGGCAGCCGCCTATCCGGACACTGTTCTTTTACAATATATTAATGATCTGTTACTTTGTTGTCACAGTCCTGGCTGCCGGCCTATCCGGACACTGTTCTTTTACAATATATTGATGATCCGTTGCTTTGTTGCCACAGTCCTGGCGGCCGCCTATCCGGACACTGTTCTTCTACAATATATTAATGATCTGTTACTTTGTTGTCACAGTCCTGGCAGCCGACCTATCCGGACACTGTTCTTTTACAATATATTGATGATCTGTTACTTTGTTGTCACAGTCCTGGCGGCCGGCCTATCCGGACACTGTTCTTTTACAATATATTGATGATCTGTTACTTTGTTGCCACAGTCCTGGCGGCCGGCCTATCCGGACACTGTTCTTTTACAATATATTGATGATCTGTTACTTTGTTGTCACAGTCCTGGCAGCCGCCTATCCGGACACTGTTCTTTTACAATATATTGATGATCTGTTACTTTGTTGTCACAGTCCTGGCAGCCGCCTATCCGGACACTGTTCTTTTACAATATATTGATGATCTGTTACTTTGTTGTCACAGTCCTGGCAGCCGCCTATCCGGACACTGTTCTTTTACAATATATTGATGATCTGTTACTTTGTTGTCACAGTCCTAGCAGCCGCCTATCCGGACACTGTTCTTTTACAATATATTGATGATCTGTTACTTTGTTGTCACAGTCCTGGCAGCTGCCTATCCGGACACTGTTCTTTTACAATATATTGATGATCTGTTACTTTGTTGTCACAGTCCTGGCGGCCGGCCTATCCGGATACTGTTCTTTTACAATATATTGATGATCTGTTACTTTGTTGTCACAGTCCTGGCAGCCGCCTATCCGGACACTGTTCTTTTACAATATATTGATGATCTGTTACTTTGTTGTCACAGTCCTGGCAGCCGCCTATCCGGACACTGTTCTTTTACAATATATTGATGATCTGTTGCTTTGTTGTCACAGTCCTGGCAGCCGCCTATCCGGACACTGTTCTTTTACAATATATTGATGATCTGTTGCTTTGTTGCCACAGTCCTGGCGGCCGGCCTATCCGGACACTGTTCTTTTACAATATATTGATGATCTGTTACTTTGTTGTCACAGTCCTGGCGGCCGGCCTATCCGGACACTGTTCTTTTACAATATATTGATGATCCGTTGCTTTGTTGCCACAGTCCTGGCGGCCGCCTATCCGGACACTGTTCTTCTACAATATATTAATGATCTGTTACTTTGTTGTCACAGTCCTGGCAGCCGGCCTATCCGGACACTGTTCTTTTACAATATATTGATGATCTGTTACTTTGTTGTCACAGTCCTGGCGGCCGGCCTATCCGGACACTGTTCTTTTACAATATATTGATGATCTGTTACTTTGTTGTCACAGTCCTGGCAGCCGCCTATCCGGACACTGTTCTTTTACAATATATTGATGATCTGTTGCTTTGTTGCCACTGTCCTGGCGGCCTATCTATCCGGACACTGTTCTTTTACAATATATTGATGATCCGTTGCTTTGTTGCCACAGTCCTGGCGGCCGCCTATCCGGACACTGTTCTTTTACAATATATTGATGATCTGTTACTTTGTTGTCACAGTCCTGGCGGCCGCCTATCCGGACACTGTTCTTTTACAATATATTGATGATCTGTTGCTTTGTTGCCACAGTCCTGGCGGCCGGCCTATCCGGACACTGTTCTTTTACAATATATTGATGATCTGTTACTTTGTTGTCACAGTCCTGGCAGCCGCCTATCCGGACACTGTTCTTTTACAATATATTGATGATCTGTTACTTTGTTGTCACAGTCCTGGCAGCCGCCTATCCGGACACTGTTCTTTTACAATATATTGATGATCTGTTACTTTGTTGTCACAGTCCTAGCAGCCGCCTATCCGGACACTGTTCTTTTACAATATATTGATGATCTGTTACTTTGTTGTCACAGTCCTGGCAGCCGCCTATCCGGACACTGTTCTTTTACAATATATTGATGATCTGTTACTTTGTTGTCACAGTCCTGGCAGCCGCCTATCCGGACACTGTTCTTTTACAATATATTGATGATCTGTTACTTTGTTGTCACAGTCCTAGCAGCCGCCTATCCGGACACTGTTCTTTTACAATATATTGATGATCTGTTACTTTGTTGTCACAGTCCTGGCAGCTGCCTATCCGGACACTGTTCTTTTACAATATATTGATGATCTGTTACTTTGTTGTCACAGTCCTGGCGGCCGGCCTATCCGGATACTGTTCTTTTACAATATATTGATGATCTGTTACTTTGTTGTCACAGTCCTGGCAGCCGCCTATCCGGACACTGTTCTTTTACAATATATTGATGATCTGTTACTTTGTTGTCACAGTCCTGGCAGCCGCCTATCCGGACACTGTTCTTTTACAATATATTGATGATCTGTTGCTTTGTTGTCACAGTCCTGGCAGCCGCCTATCCGGACACTGTTCTTTTACAATATATTGATGATCTGTTGCTTTGTTGCCACAGTCCTGGCGGCCGGCCTATCCGGACACTGTTCTTTTACAATATATTGATGATCTGTTACTTTGTTGTCACAGTCCTGGCGGCCGGCCTATCCGGACACTGTTCTTTTACAATATATTGATGATCCGTTGCTTTGTTGCCACAGTCCTGGCGGCCGCCTATCCGGACACTGTTCTTCTACAATATATTAATGATCTGTTACTTTGTTGTCACAGTCCTGGCAGCCGGCCTATCCGGACACTGTTCTTTTACAATATATTGATGATCTGTTACTTTGTTGTCACAGTCCTGGCGGCCGGCCTATCCGGACACTGTTCTTTTACAATATATTGATGATCTGTTACTTTGTTGTCACAGTCCTGGCAGCCGCCTATCCGGACACTGTTCTTTTACAATATATTGATGATCTGTTGCTTTGTTGCCACTGTCCTGGCGGCCTATCTATCCGGACACTGTTCTTTTACAATATATTGATGATCCGTTGCTTTGTTGCCACAGTCCTGGCGGCCGCCTATCCGGACACTGTTCTTTTACAATATATTGATGATCTGTTACTTTGTTGTCACAGTCCTGGCGGCCGCCTATCCGGACACTGTTCTTTTACAATATATTGATGATCTGTTGCTTTGTTGCCACAGTCCTGGCGGCCGGCCTATCCGGACACTGTTCTTTTACAATATATTGATGATCTGTTACTTTGTTGTCACAGTCCTGGCAGCCGCCTATCCGGACACTGTTCTTTTACAATATATTGATGATCTGTTACTTTGTTGTCACAGTCCTGGCAGCCGCCTATCCGGACACTGTTCTTTTACAATATATTGATGATCTGTTACTTTGTTGTCACAGTCCTAGCAGCCGCCTATCCGGACACTGTTCTTTTACAATATATTGATGATCTGTTACTTTGTTGTCACAGTCCTGGCAGCCGCCTATCCGGACACTGTTCTTTTACAATATATTGATGATCTGTTACTTTGTTGTCACAGTCCTGGCGGCCGGCCTATCCGGATACTGTTCTTTTACAATATATTGATGATCTGTTACTTTGTTGTCACAGTCCTAGCAGCCGCCTATCCGGACACTGTTCTTTTACAATATATTGATGATCTGTTACTTTGTTGTCACAGTCCTGGCAGCCGCCTATCCGGACACTGTTCTTTTACAATATATTGATGATCTGTTACTTTGTTGTCACAGTCCTGGCGGCCGGCCTATCCGGATACTGTTCTTTTACAATATATTGATGATCTGTTACTTTGTTGTCACAGTCCTGGCAGCCGCCTATCCGGACACTGTTCTTTTACAATATATTGATGATCTGTTACTTTGTTGTCACAGTCCTGGCAGCCGCCTATCCGGACACTGTTCTTTTACAATATATTGATGATCTGTTGCTTTGTTGTCACAGTCCTGGCAGCCGCCTATCCGGACACTGTTCTTTTACAATATATTGATGATCTGTTGCTTTGTTGCCACAGTCCTGGCGGCCGGCCTATCCGGACACTGTTCTTTTACAATATATTGATGATCTGTTACTTTGTTGTCACAGTCCTGGCGGCCGGCCTATCCGGACACTGTTCTTTTACAATATATTGATGATCCGTTGCTTTGTTGCCACAGTCCTGGCGGCCGCCTATCCGGACACTGTTCTTCTACAATATATTAATGATCTGTTACTTTGTTGTCACAGTCCTGGCAGCCGGCCTATCCGGACACTGTTCTTTTACAATATATTGATGATCTGTTACTTTGTTGTCACAGTCCTGGCGGCCGACCTATCCGGACACTGTTCTTTTACAATATATTGATGATCTGTTAGTTTGTTGTCACAGTCCTGGCAGCCGCCTATCCGGACACTGTTCTTTTACAATATATTGATGATCTGTTACTTTGTTGTCACAGTCCTGGCAGCCGGCCTATCCGGACACTGTTCTTTTACAATATATTGATGATCTGTTGCTTTGTTGCCACTGTCCTGGCGGCCTATCTATCCGGACACTGTTCTTTTACAATATATTGATGATCCGTTGCTTTGTTGCCACAGTCCTGGCGGCCGCCTATCCGGACACTGTTCTTTTACAATATATTGATGATCTGTTACTTTGTTGTCACAGTCCTGGCGGCCGCCTATCCGGACACTGTTCTTTTACAATATATTGATGATCTGTTGCTTTGTTGCCACAGTCCTGGCGGCCGGCCTATCCGGACACTGTTCTTTTACAATATATTGATGATCTGTTACTTTGTTGTCACAGTCCTGGCAGCCGCCTATCCGGACACTGTTCTTTTACAATATATTGATGATCTGTTACTTTGTTGTCACAGTCCTGGCAGCCGCCTATCCGGACACTGTTCTTTTACAATATATTGATGATCTGTTACTTTGTTGTCACAGTCCTAGCAGCCGCCTATCCGGACACTGTTCTTTTACAATATATTGATGATCTGTTACTTTGTTGTCACAGTCTTGGCAGCCGCCTATCCGGACACTGTTCTTTTACAATATATTGATGATCTGTTACTTTGTTGTCACAGTCCTGGCGGCCGGCCTATCCGGATACTGTTCTTTTACAATATATTGATGATCTGTTACTTTGTTGTCACAGTCCTAGCAGCCGCCTATCCGGACACTGTTCTTTTACAATATATTGATGATCTGTTACTTTGTTGTCACAGTCCTGGCAGCCGCCTATCCGGACACTGTTCTTTTACAATATATTGATGATCTGTTACTTTGTTGTCACAGTCCTGGCGGCCGGCCTATCCGGATACTGTTCTTTTACAATATATTGATGATCTGTTACTTTGTTGTCACAGTCCTGGCAGCCGCCTATCCGGACACTGTTCTTTTACAATATATTGATGATCTGTTACTTTGTTGTCACAGTCCTGGCAGCCGCCTATCCGGACACTGTTCTTTTACAATATATTAATGATCTGTTGCTTTGTTGTCACAGTCCTGGCAGCCGCCTATCCGGACACTGTTCTTTTACAATATATTGATGATCTGTTGCTTTGTTGCCACAGTCCTGGCGGCCGGCCTATCCGGACACTGTTCTTTTACAATATATTGATGATCTGTTACTTTGTTGTCACAGTCCTGGCGGCCGGCCTATCCGGACACTGTTCTTTTACAATATATTGATGATCCGTTGCTTTGTTGCCACAGTCCTGGCGGCCGCCTATCCGGACACTGTTCTTCTACAATATATTAATGATCTGTTACTTTGTTGTCACAGTCCTGGCAGCCGGCCTATCCGGACACTGTTCTTTTACAATATATTGATGATCTGTTACTTTGTTGTCACAGTCCTGGCGGCCGGCCTATCCGGACACTGTTCTTTTACAATATATTGATGATCTGTTACTTTGTTGTCACAGTCCTGGCAGCCGCCTATCCGGACACTGTTCTTTTACAATATATTGATGATCTGTTACTTTGTTGTCACAGTCCTGGCAGCCGCCTATCCGGACACTGTTCTTTTACAATATATTGATGATCTGTTGCTTTGTTGCCACAGTCCTGGCGGCCGGCCTATCCGGACACTGTTCTTTTACAATATATTGATGATCTGTTGCTTTGTTGCCACAGTCCTGGCGGCCGGCCTATCCGGACACTGTTCTTTTACAATATATTGATGATCTGTTACTTTGTTGCCACAGTCCTGGCGGCCGCCTATCCGGATACTGCTCTTTTACAATATATTGATGATCTGTTGCTTTGTTGTCACAGTCCTGGCAGCCGCCTATCCGGATACTGTTCTTTTACAATATATTGATGATCTGTTGCTTTGTTGTCACAGTCCTGGCAGCCGCCTATCCGGACACTGTTCTTTTACAATATATTGATGATCTGTTGCTTTGTTGTCACAGTCCTGGCAGCCGCCTATCCGGACACTGTTCTTTTACAATATATTGATGATCTGTTGCTTTGTTGTCACAGTCCTGGCAGCCGCCTATCCGGATACTGTTCTTTTACAATATATTGATGATCTGTTGCTTTGTTGTCACAGTCCTGGCAGCCGCCTATCCGGACACTGTTCTTTTACAATATATTGATGATCTGTTGCTTTGTTGTCACAGTCCTGGCAGCCGCCTATCCGGACACTGTTCTTTTACAATATATTGATGATCTGTTGCTTTGTTGCCACAGTCCTGGCGGCCGCCTATCCGGACACTGCTCTTTTACAATATATTGATGATCTGTTACTTTGTTGTCACAGTCCTGGCGGCCGCCTATCTGGACACTGTTCTTTTACAATATATTGATGATCTGTTACTTTGTTGTCACAGTCCTGGCGGCCGGCCTATCCGGATACTGTTCTTTTACAATATATTGATGATCTGTTACTTTGTTGCCACAGTCCTGGCGGCCGCCTATCCGGACACTGTTCTTTTACAATATATTGATGATCTGTTGCTTTGTTGTCACAGTCCTGGCGGCCGGCCTATCCGGACACTGTTCTTTTACAATATATTCATGATCTGTTACTTTGTTGTCACAGTCCTGGCGGCCTATCTATCCGGATACTGTTCTTTTACAATATATTGATGATCTGTTGCTTTGTTGTCACAGTCCTGGCAGCCGCCTATCCGGACACTGTACTTTTACAATATATTGATGATCTGTTGCTTTGTTGTCACAGTCCTGGCAGCCGCCTATCCGGACACTGCTCTTTTACAATATATTGATGATCTGTTACTTTGTTGTCACAGTCCTGGCGGCCGCCTATCCGGACACTGTTCTTTTACAATATATTGATGATCTGTTACTTTGTTGTCACAGTCCTGGCAGCCGCCTATCCGGACACTGTTCTTTTACAATATATTGATGATCTGTTACTTTGTTGTCACAGTCCTGGCGGCCGGCCTATCCGGATACTGTTCTTTTACAATATATTGATGATCTGTTGCTTTGTTGCCACAGTCCTGGCAGCCGCCTATCCGGACACTGTTCTTTTACAATATATTGATGATCTGTTACTTTGTTGTCACAGTCCTGGCAGCCGCCTATCCGGACACTGTTCTTTTACAATATATTGATGATCTGTTGCTTTGTTGCCACAGTCCTGGCAGCCGCCTATCCGGACACTGTTCTTTTACAATATATTGATGATCTGTTACTTTGTTGTCACAGTCCTGGCGGCCGGCCTATCCGGACACTGTTCTTTTACAATATATTGATGATCTGTTGCTTTGTTGTCACAGTCCTGGCAGCCGCCTATCCGGACACTGTTCTTTTACAATATATTGATGATCTGTTACTTTGTTGTCACAGTCCTGGCGGCCGGCCTATCCGGATACTGTTCTTTTACAATATATTGATGATCTGTTGCTTTGTTGTCACAGTCCTGGCGGCCGGCCTATCCGGATACTGTTCTTTTACAATATATTGATGATCTGTTACTTTGTTGTCACAGTCCTGGCGGCCGGCCTATCCGGACACTGTTCTTTTACAATATATCATGATCTGTTACTTTGTTGTCACAGTCCTGGCGGCCGGCCTATCCGGACACTGTTCTTTTACAATATATTCATGATCTGTTACTTTGTTGTCACAGTCCTGGCGGCCGGCCTATCCGGACACTGTTCTTTTACAATATATTGATGATCTGTTGCTTTGTTGTCACAGTCCTGGCGGCCGGCCTATCCGGACACTGTTCTTTTACAATATATTGATGATCTGTTGCTTTGTTGCCACAGCTCTGAACAGTGTAAAGAAGAAACTTTATCTTTGCTTATTTTCTTGCTGAAAATGGTTGAAAAGCCTCCAAGGAGAAGCTGTAACTTTGTAAATCTACTGTGATTTTCCTAGGTCACTGTATTTCTCCAGGTACCAAACACCTCACATCTGAGAGGGTTACTGCTATACAGCAGCACCCCCTGCCAAGTACTCCAAGGGCTCTGCGTGCCTTTATTGGACTTGTCAGTTACTGTCGCCCCTGGATTAAGGATTGCTCTCAGATGATGCAGCCACTATATGACTGCCTCAAAGGAGAGACCTTTGAACTCACACCAGGAGCTGTGAGTGCATTTCATACATTAAAACTCACTCTCACCACGACACCAGCATTGGGCATCCCCAATTACAAACAAACTTTCACATTGTATTGTCATGAGCAAGGGGGATTTGCCTCAGGTGTGCTGACGCAGAAACACGGGGATCGTATGCGGCCTATCTATAGCATACTATTCTACCAGTTTGGATTGCATTGCCAGAGCACTACCCACATGTTTCAGAGCTGTCGCTGCTGCCTCTGAATTGGTGCTAAAGACGGAAGACTTGGTACTACAACACCCTCTTACCTTACAAGCACCACATTCAGTTGCTGAATTACTACACTCCACCAAACTGAAACATTTGTCTCAAGCCAGGATCACAAAATATGAGATGACACTCCTCAGTCCCCACATTACCTTACAGCGATGTACTGTTCTAAATCCAGCTACTTGGATGCCAGTGGATTTAGAAGAGGAGGGGGGAGTGGGAGAAGTAGACATGTCTGATCCGATTACAAATCATAACTGTCATGAATTGATGATTGCAGAAACAAAAGGGTTACCAAATGTTACTGAAACACCATTAACTAATCCTGATGCTGAGTATTTTGTAGATGGCTCCAGATGGTGGAATGACGAGGACACTTTGTCACCGGGTATGCGGTAATCCAGGATGGTAAGGTAATCATACAAACACCACTCCCATCTTGTGCGTCTGCACAGGAGGCAGAGTTGAAGGCTCACTGACGCATGTACAATGGGTAAGGGACTGAGAATACATTGTTACACTGATTCCAGGTATGCTTTCGGGGTAGCACATGATTTTGGTGTTATCTGGAAAACTAGGGGATTTCTGACTTCCTCGGGCAAACCAATAAAAAATTCAGAAGCAGTACAGAGCCTCATAGAGGCCCTAGAGCTGCCCACAGAGGTAGCCATTGTTAAAGTGCCAGCCCATGTGCAGCAAGATGAGCCACTAGCTGTGGGAAATGCTCAAGCAGCCAAACAAGCAGCCGGTCTGCCGCTCCTGACATTGTTTTTTCCAACTATGCCAGATTTGTCGCTCTTGCAGGAATTACAGGCCCAGATAACGCCTCAAGACAAAAAGGTATGGATGGAGGCGGGGGCCACGAAGACAGGAGAGCTCTGGCAGGTAAATGGCAGAACATGTTTGCCTCGGAGTTTGTATCCGATGATGGCCAATTTAGCACATGGCCCTACTCATTTGTCGAAAGGAGCTTTGAGCGCACTAGTGTTAGAACATTGGTTTGCACCTGGAATTCAGACCCTCTTTGAAAAGTTTGTTCAGGGTTGTCTTACATGTGCCAGACATAACCCTGGGAGGTTTGTAAAGACCCCCAAGAAACACACTCCCAAACCCTTGTACCCGTTTCAAAGAGTTCAGGTGGATTGCGTACAGCTACCCAAGGTGAGCACATATGAGTATGTCCTTGTAGCCATTGATGTATTCTCAGGCTGGCCAGAAGCTTGGCCAGTAACTACGGCTACAGCCAAAAATACTGCTAAGAAAATATTGTCAGAGGTAGTCTGCAGTAGTCAGACAGAGGTACCCACTTCACTGGGGAGATAATGGGACACATACTGAATACCCTAGGGATCACACAAGCTCTACACTCTCAACAGTATGGAGTCACTATAGTGGTGGTCCAAGATGGAATCACTCATGTTGTACGGTTACTGCTTTATTACTTTCTGTTCTGTATTAAGTAGCTCTAGGTCCTAAGTGGAAGTTCGGATGGAGACTCATCTTTTGCAGGAAGGAAGTGTCCATTCCAGGTTTCCCATCACCGAAGTGTCCATAACGTTGACTAGAGGAGGATGGAGGTGGACTTTCAAGGCGGTTCCAGGCCTACTCACCATATTGGTCAAGGGATATGCCATGATTGACAGCACTGTCTAACCAAGGGACAGCAACGCCCAAGATGATGTTCATCTTCCTGATTCTACAACAGAGGACCACAGCTACACAGAAACTTTTAGGCTTACTGCTGATGCTCCTAGCAGGTATAGCTGACCTACCAGCTCCTAGAGATTCCAACACAGGAGCAGAAGAAGGTGTATCCAGAACTATGGACAATGATGCATGGAACAACAATGCTGCACCTACATCCACTTAGTGTTTGTGTGCCGTATGTGGTTTTAATAAAATGTATGTATGCTTAATCAAATGACAACTACTAGACAGACTGGAATCGATGCTTGCATCGCATGGTCTATGCAGCTTATCTGTATACTCTGTGAAGTACGGGCTGTCTAAGGGGTCATTTGTTTCTTCAGGCAGGTTAGTAGTTACCAAGACACACATGATACAATGAAGCCTTCAGAAGGAAAAAACGTCTACCACGTGAACAGAAAAATTGAAAAAAAAAAGGAGGGAAATGTTAAGGAAATTTTCCAGCTTTTCTGAAAGTGGATATAAAATTCATAAGATGTTTTTTATTTTCTCTGTAAATGTGATATAATGTGGTGACATTTGAAAAGAACAAGCATAAGCTAAAAACCTATAGAAGTGAACTGTGTGTAAGATAAGATACCATTTGTACTGCTCCTGGGAAATTTTGCCTCTTTTGCTAAAAATTCAGAACCCATTAGTTAACACATTTTTGTAAAAGTGAAACTTGAAAAATAACCAATCAATAGATGGATTCAAAAGCCATTATTGAAATGTCTGTAAACCAATCATGTGTTACTGTGAGGGGCTACACCCTGTGAACTGTGTATAAATAAAGGGTGCAGGACACTTTCACTTTAGGGTCCTGACAAGGTTTGAACTATACTCAGACTTCTGTCATTTTCCTCCGTCGACGTCATTCACCTGAACACGAGGCAACGATTATCACGTGGCTGACCCTTGGCCTGCCGCAACATGGGGTACAAAGAGGACAGAGAAGAGAAGGTACAGAGAACAGACATAGGGTACAAAGAGGACAGAGAAGAGAAGGTACAGAGAACAGACATGGGGTACAAAGAGGACAGAGAAGAGAAATAATATGTAGAGGAGAAAACACCAGAGAAGAGACGGTACAGAGAACAGACATGGGGTACAAAGAGGACAGAGAAGAGAAGGTACAGAGAACAGACATGGGGTACAAAGAGGACAGAGAAGAGAAATAATATGTAGAGGAGAAAACACCAGACAAGAGAAGGTACAGAGAACAGACATGGGGTACAAAGAGGACAGAGAAGAGAAGGTACAGAGAACAGACATAGGGTACAAAGAGGACAGAGAAGAGAAGGTACAGAGAACAGACATGGGGTACAAAGAGGACAGAGAAGAGAAATAATATGTAGAGGAGAAAACACCAGACAAGAGAAGGTACAGAGAACAGACATAGGGTACAAAGAGGACAGAGAAGAGAAATAATATGTAGAGGAGAAAACTCCAGAGAAGAGAAGGTACAGAGAACAGACATAGGGTACAAAGAGGACAGAGAAGAGCAGGTACAGAGAACAGACATAGGGTACAAAGAGGACAGAGAAGAGAAATAATATGTAGAGGAGAAAACACCAGACAAGAGAAGGTACAGAGAACATACATGGGGTACAAAGAGGACAGAGAAGAGAAGGTACAGAGAACAGACATGGGGTACAAAGAGGACAGAGAAGAGAAATAATATGTAGAGGAGAAAACACCAGACAAGAGAAGGTACAGAGAACAGGCATAGGGTACAAAGAGGACAGAGAAGAGAAATAATATGTGGAGAAGAAAACACCAGACAAGAGAAGGTACAGAGAACAGACATAGGCTACAAAGAGGACAGAGAAGAGAAATAATATGCAGAGACGTGTTACAGACGCAGATGCGGATCCAATGTGTCACTGAACAATTTTGACTTGTGGCTGCTCCTAAGGGTGTTAAGTAGGTGCTTAAAATTATTAACTTTATTTAATCTATTTAAAAAAAAAAACGGAAATAAGAAGGTCCCGGTTATCAATTTATCTATTGGCCAATAATGTGATACAATTAAAGACCAGACATACATAAAAATTCAGGGGTCCTACCAGGAACAGACAGGGGGAGGGGACCTGACTGGCCCTTCACTTGCCCTATCTAAACCCTCAGCGATGCTACCACCAGCTCAGAGGGACGGCTATGGGGAGCCCCTGTGCCCCCACTTATGCCAATCTCTTCCTTGGCTGGTGGGAGGATACAATTGTGTTTCCGGACCACCCTGTCTGGTGGGAAGATAAAATATAGTTTTGGACACGTTACATAGATGACGTGTTCATTATCTGGAAAGGAGGGAGAGAAGAGTTTACTGAGCTTGTCCAGAAACTTAGTGACAACACAATAGGCATGAAATTCACCTTTGAGTTACAACAGGAGGCCATAACTTTCTTGGATGTGAGGATATATGGTGACAGGCTTAAGTCAACCATTTTCCGCAAAGAAACAGCTACCAACTCTATTCTTCACTGGAATAGTCACCATCCCACACCACAGAAAAGGGGCATTCCTAAAGGGCAATACCTCAGGGAACGGAGGAATTGCTCAGAGAATGAGATATTTTATGGGGAGGCCAAAAAATTTATGAAAAGGTTTCGCGATAGAGGTTACCACAAACCAGTCCTGGTGGACGCCTTTAAACATGCACAAGAACAAACTTGTGACAACCTACTGGTCCCGCGACGGAGGGATAGTAATGGCCAATCTCCAATTAGGTTGATTTCCATGTTTGATGCAGCAAATCTGCAGGTAAGGGATATCCTTACGAGATATTGGCCAATCTTTGGAAGTTGTAACAGACCATCCTAGTATAACATATCGAAAAGGCTGAAGCCTGAGGACAGGTTAGTCCGTAGTTATTATGTACCACCCAAGACAGCAGGGACATGGTTAGATCGAAAGCCCAATTGTATGTTCAGGTGTGGGTCGTGCAAAGCCTGTGAGTTTATCTCCACTTCTAAGACCATCTCGAGTTCAGCCACAGGGCAGGTCATAGTGATAAAGGACTTCATCAACTGCAGAAGCAAGGGAGCTGTATATATTTGCCAATGCCAATGCCCGATGGACTATATCGGGAAAACTATTAGAGAGCTACGTAGAAGGGTTTGTGAGCACATCAATGATGTTTTGAAGAAAAACGTCACTCCGGTGGCATCCCATGTATTGGAAGTCCATAATAGGGATGCCTCAAGTTCTCTGTGCTTGAGGTAGTACCTCCATCCCCAAGAGATCGGAAAATTTAGCAAAATGAATGCAAATGGATATATTGTTTTTGAACCCAGTTCCCTCTCGGTTTGAATGAGAGGCTTACATTTGGCTGCTTCTTATAAGACTGACACCATCCTTGACCACCCTTGGAGTCTGGTAGGCCCCTCCTCAGTGACTTTATACCTCTAGACCGTGTCCTGGATGTGGGAAGCATCCGAAATGTGTTTATCTTATATTGAGGAAGTTATTCTTACTCTTTCCTTTTTTATTTTTGCTTTGACCAATTGCCATAAATGTAGATATACATTCTCCCTTTCTTGCCTAGATTTTTTCGACACGCCTTTGTGTGATCACCCGCTAAGGTGATGCAACACCTGTGTAGTAAATCTTTAAATATCTAGTTCATACCCTTTTGCTGTGCACGGCTCCCTTGGCAGGACAGTTTTGCCCCCTATTCAGATTGGGGATTTATTATATTATACATGTGGGTACTGGTAAGCCTCTCCCAGGGGGGTACTTACCATCCTTTAATGTATCTGGTGGCACCTATGGTCTTAGGATAGCCCCCAGACATATATTGTATAGGGTTAATATATTACTATTGTAGTCCTGGTGTTCAGCCTATAATATCTTATTCAGTTACCCCACACTGGGGAGCACTTAATTATTATTGTACCAGTAGTCACATGTCTTTTTTATAATATCCTTGCGTGGGGATAAACTGGTGTCCGTTATATCTTGAATGCACAGTGCCTATTATCTGCGTTTGTAAATTGTCTGTGCCAATATCAGGAATGCGCATCTCGACAGTTTGCGTTCCATGGACAGGAAGTCGATGCGTGTCACGTGCCACATGACTCTGTGGAGCGCTAGCAGTGCCTTGCATTACGGCTGGTATCTTGGTGACGGAGGTTTGGGTTCCACAGGCGGGAGATTCATGCGTGTCACCTCACATGTACCACGTGACATTGCAGGGCGGTGACGTCACCTCCTGAGAGCGTATTACATATATTGCATATCGGGGGGCGGAACTTTCTCTAATGGCGGTAACTGGGCGTCCTGCTTAAATTGATAGCAGACCTCTGTGTAGCCTGCCCATTGTGACATTGGCAGAGTGGACATTCATGGTGTGCCGTCTTCCACTGTAAGTAGTTGATCTTTCCTATGCTTATTTGCTCAGTGAACTTCTGGATCACATGTGCCTATTTGCAGGACCGCGGATCCCTTACTGGTATCACCACAATCCGATAGGAAACCTTATTGTAGGTAGTGATCGCATTACTGACGGGTACGTGATGACGTGTGGTATTACCATCTTGCTGCATGCAACCTCTTAGGTCATATTTTGGTTTTTGTTCACAGATTATCGCCGTGTTTTTTCATCCGACATTGCATGGAATTGTATTTTGGCACATCTTCTGGAAGACGTGATTAACACACATGGTCGCCACTGCTGCCTTTAATATCAATTTCTTATCTGACTTTACACAACAGTGACACATAATAATTACCTCCTGAGGAACCCGTATGTAACGGACCGTTTCAGCAGACAAGGGGTTAAAATCAGTTTAGGCGATATGCCCCTTTCTGAGAGACAGGCACAGCTACTGCAGAACACCAAACTCCCGAACTGGATACAAAATAGCACTCCAAACTGGAACCTCGCGAATAGCTGCTAGCAGACGAACAGGAAAAGCATACAATCAGCTTACACTCCTGGCAATCAGTCTCTTACAGCATACAGGGAATCCACCCAATAACGAGACAAGGCTCCGTGTTGAGGGTCAAGCAGAGGTCTGATGTGCTGGCACACCCAGCCTGGTTTTTATTACAGTTTTTGCAAATACAGAACAGATACAACACATCCCCACAATGCATCATGGTTTCCTCCTCTCTGTCCCAGAAACAACCGAGAAGTAATCCAATTATCTCTCAGGACAAAGGGAGATCGCCAATACACATGTGGAGACAACAGGACAGACATCACCATTTAAACACACAATGGGACAATAGAAACACACCCACACAAAATCCTCCCCTCTGCCGGTGATGATTATTGAACACAATGGCGAATATAATTATCAAAGGCAGAGAAATACAGTTTTATAAAACATATCACAGGAACCCCAAAACATGCAATAACCCCATAACCAATATATCCTTGGAACCGGGGGATCTGGGTGAACCACATGTCCAAAATTCACCCACATCCGTTCAGTAGTTTGGAAGATACAGTTTTATGCCAGTTACACCGAAAATGTACAAGTTATACAGAAAATAGTCACTAATAAATGTGTCCCCTGTTTGGTAGTTTCAAACTACTGAATGATGTCTCTGTGCACCAAATACAGGCAAGATAGCACCGTGTTGAAAAGTCAGAACAGTGTCTGTGAGCTAAAATGGCCGCTATCTATTGTTCTCACCATGTGCTTCATCCATTGTTCTCACCGTGGGAATAGTAAAATCCAAGCAAGTAAGGCAAGTGATGCAATCCAGGGACAGAGGGCTCAGTCCCAAGTGCCTTAAGACCCAATAACTTAAGGGACTATAATCGCAGGGCAGGAGGCTGGCAAACAGCCCCCTCTAAAACACAGTGGCGAGGTTGGTTTCGCCACACATCTCCCCCCCCCCCAGGGAAGACTAACCAGATACCTGACCTCACGCCGGTCGGTACCTGAGTTAGTCTGGCAGCCCACCCACAACCCAATACTGGACCTGTTGAATTTAGTAGCCTGTCTCTGTCCAGTGAATCCACCAAGATTATATTGGTAGCTGGTTCTCCCGGTCTCTGAGTTGCTCCCTGGCTTGGAGTGGAGGTTGCTTTGTGGGCAGGGATTAGCGGTACTCTGCCCTGGTGCCAGCACTACCATGGAAGAAGCCTAGTTGGAGTCTGGTTGTTGGAGGGGGAAACCGACTGTCTCCCCTTTGGCTAAACAGCCCTGTTGCTGGGGGACAGGACCGACTGTCCCTACCCCCTGTGCTGTAAGTGCAGAGACCACGGTCCCATCTGCACTGTTGTGGGGCTTACTGTCTCCCCCTGGTGCGTTAAGCTGCCGCTGGGGAGAGGGGGTAACGAGCACCTCTTCCATACATACTTCCAGCCGCTGGGGAGGGCGACCGACCGCCTCCGCTCCCAATACAGTGTCCTGCTGCTGGGGAAAGGAGACTGGGCTCTCTATTACCTGTAGGACACTCTGCCGCTGGGGGACAGGACCGACTGTCTCTGCCCCCTGTAACTCCGCCTGCCGCTGGGGAATGGAGACTGGGCTCCCAATTCCCTGTACATCACACGGCCGCTGGGGAATGGAGACTAGGCTCCCAATTCCCAAAAAATCATGCTGCTGCTGGGGGGCAGGAACAACTACCTCTGCCCCCTGTAACTCAGCCTGCCGCTGGGGAGGGAGGACGTTGCTCTCCTCTCCCGGCATTTCACACTGCCTTCCCGGCATATAACTCTGCTGCTGGGGGGCAGGAACAACTGCCTCTGCCCTTGGTAACTCAGCCTGCCGCTAGGGAGGGAGGACGCTGCTCTCTTCTCCCTGCATTTCACACTGCTTTCCCGGCATATCACTCTGCTGCTGGCGGGCAGGAACAACTACCTCTGCCCCCTGTAACTCAGCCTGCCGCTGGGGAGGGAGGACGCTGCTCTCCTCTCCTCTCCCTGCACTTCACACTGCCGCTGGGGAATGGAGACTGGGCTCCCAATTCCCTGCAATTCACACTGCCGCTGGGGAATGGAGACTGGGCTCCCTCTGTCCCGCAACTGTAACTTCCGATGGAGGTCCACCCAACGTGGCAGCTGACCGTCACCTTCTGCCCGGTATAGTAGGGTCTTGAACACTAGACTCCTCACGAACTTCACAGATTTCTCAGCTGGATTGGGTCCGAAGAAGTTCAGCCGCAGCCACATCATACGATCAAATTCCTCAACAGAGTATCTATACTCCACTGCTGGTTCCATCCTGGTGCTTTTAGGGTCGCTGTACTGAGACATGCGTTGCCCTTAAGTTGTAAAATCCAAAGAAATGGTGTCTCCTGTAGCTGTCCTTCTGGCTGTAGGAACGATCCCGCCGCTTGCCACCAATTGTAACGGACTGTTTCAGCAGACAAGGGGTTAAAATCCGTTTAGGCGATATGCCCCTTTCTGAGAGACAGGCACAGCTACTGCAGAACACCAAACTACCGAACTGGATACAAAATAGCACTCCAAACTGGAACCTCGCGAATAGCTGCCAGCAGACGAACAGGAAAAGCATACAATCAGCTTACACTCCTGGCAATCAGTCTCTAACAGCATACAGGGAATCCCCCCAATGACAAGACAAGGCTCCGTGTTGAGGGTCTAGCAGTGCTCTGATGTGCTGGCACACCCAGCCTGGTTTTTATTACAGTTGTTGCAAATACAGAACAGATACAACACATCCCCACAATGCATCATGGTTTCCTCCTCTCTGTCCCAGAAACAACCGAGAAGTAATCCAATTATCTCTCAGGACAAAGGGAGATCGCCAATACACATGTGGAGACAACAGGACAGACATCACCATTTAAACACACAGTGGGACAATAGAAACACACCCACACAAAATCCTCCCCTCTGCCGGTGATGATTATTGAACACAATGGCGAATATAATTATCAAAGGCAGAGAAATACAGTTTTATAAAACATATCACAGGAACCCCAAAACATGCAATAACCCCATAACCAATATATCCTTGGAACCGCGGGATCTGGGTGAACCACATATCCAAAATTCACCCACATCCGTTCAGTAGTTTGGAAGATACAGTTTTATGCCAGTTACACCGAAAATGTACAAGTTATACAGAAAATAGTCACTAATAAATGTGTCCCCTGTTTGGTAGTTTCAAACTACTGAATGATGTCTCTGTGCACCAAACACAGGCAAGATAGCACCGTGTTGAAAAGTCAGAACAGTGTCTGTGAGCTAAAATGGCCGCTTTCTATTGTTCTCACCATGTGCTTCATCCAAGCAAGTAAGGCAAATGATACAATCCAGGGACAGAGGGCTCCGTCCCAAGTGCCTTAAGACCCAATAACTTAAGGGACCATAATCCCAGGGCAGGAGGCTGGCAAACAGCCCCCTCCAAAACACCATGGCGAGGTTGGTTTCGCCACACAGTATTATGGGAGAAACGCGTTGAGTGTCACTTATACGTACTAGATAGCCCCCATGACAGATGATTATCTAGTGGGGACACTAGTAGTGTTGAGCGCGAATATTCGAATTGCGAATTTTTTTCTCGAATATCGCAATTTCGAGATTTCGCGAATATTTAGAATATCGTTCTATATATTCGCGAATTCGAATATTCTTTTTTTTTTTTTTATTATTATATTTTTTTCTTTCCCACTTCTCTAAAGTTGTTCTTACCTGTCCTTTGGATTCCTGGCTTCCTGGCTGCTCCAGTCAGTGGCGTTTTCAACTTACTGCTATATTCCATATTAGCTAAATTACAATCTAATCTATATGTGTATTTTACGAAATTTCGCAAATTGCGATGCGAGTAATATAATACGAAATAATCGCATGAAGATTTCAACTTAGCACTGCTATATTCCATATTCTAGCCTAATATGGAATATAGCAGTGCTAAGTTGAAATCTTCATGCGATTATTTCGTGTTATATTACTCGCATCGCAATTTCGACTTTTGCAAATGTTCTTAATATTGCTCTAACTTCGTCTTTTAGAATATTACGAATATTCTAAAAGACGAAGTTAGAGCAATATTACAAAATTTCGTAAAATACACATAGATTGTATTTAAGCTAATATACTGCTATAGTAATATTTTTTAATAGTGTACATATTTTACAAAACTTAAGTTCAGAAGAGGCAAAAAAAATTAGAGGAAAAAAAAAAGGGATTATAGCACTATATTAGCTAAATTACAATCTATATGTGTATTTTACGAAATTTCGTAATATTGCTCTAACTTCGTCTTTTAGAATATTCGTAATATTCTAAGAGACGAAGTTAGAGCAAATCACGAAATTTCGTAAAATACACATATTAGCCTAGCCATAGTCAATTAGCATAGGAATGTTGCCTTATACTATCAAGATAAATAATCGCAATATGCGGAAAAAAAAAAATCTTATATTATTCGCGATAATTGGAATAATTACGAATATTCGATTTCGACGAATATAACACGAATATTCATTCGAATATTCGCGAAATATCGCGAAATCGAATATGGCACCTCCCGCTCATCACTAGACACTAGTAAACATTGGGGCTATCACTGGGTATATGATTTGTTATATGTTCATAATAGGGACTACCAGGTTAAACTCAGCCCAGGTACGAGGACAGGGAGTCCTTACCACATAGGGTCGTGCATGGGCGGAGGGTTTAGATAGGGCCAGTCAGGTCCCTCCCCCTGTCTGTTCCTGGTAGGTCCCCTGAATTTTTGTGTATGTCTGGTCTTTAATTGTATCACATTATTGGCCAATAGATTAATTGATAACCCGAACCTTCTTATTCCCGTTTTTTTTTAAATAGATTAAATAAAGTTAATGATTTTAAGGTGCATGTTTTTTCACCGATTATTACACTGTGAACTAAGTATACAGACATGTAGAGCGGCGCCCGGGGATCTCACTGCACTTACTATTATCCCCGGGCACCGCTCCGTTCTCCCGCTATTCCCTCCGGTATCTCTGCTCACTGAGTTATGGTAGGCGGAGTCTGCCCTTGTTCTGCTCTAGCGCTGGCCAATCAGATTGCAGAGCTCACAGCCTGGGAGAAAATAACCTCCCAGGCTGTGAGCTCTGCACTGCGATTGGCCAGCGCTAGAGCAGAACAAGGGCAGACTCCGCCTACCATAACTCAGTGAGCAGAGATACCGGAGGGAATAGCGGGAGAACGGAGCGGTGCCCGGGGATAATAGTAAGTGCAGTGAGATCCCCGGGCGCCGCTCTACATGTCTGTATACTTAGTTCACAGTGTCATAATCGGTGAAAGGTCCTCTTTAAGGAACTCGATTATATTGATTGCATCTTATTGCTGGACTTGTTGTTAAGTAAGTTGACCTCCTGATCTTCACGCTTTGACCCCTCTACAGGTTTCTGTGCTCTGCTACCACTACCTCTTGGAGAAGTCTTCATTCAGTGAATCTTGACCCATAGGGGCCAAGAGACACCGGTGCAGAGCACCAAGGGAATCAAGCAGGCTGAGGTCAGAGTGCGTTCATTGTGATAAACAATCTAAGTTCAAGGTGGGCAGCTGAGGGTCAGAACAGAGAACTGGCAAGAGGTCAGGAAGCAATGGGTCAAATGCAGAGACAGGCAGACAAATAAGACTATGGTACAGCTTCATAAGTACACTAGACAACTAGAACCTACTACTTAGGCACTCTCTCATAGGAGAAGATGCTTTAAGTACCCTAAGGTGGCCAACCATTGGCTGGGGAAGTCTAAAGTGTGCACACGTTGGCCCTTCAAGAGATGTAGGGAGTGCATGCCAGCAGGTCAAGCAGGTCACAGCCTGTATGGAAGAATCCTCCGGCAGCAATGCCTTCCCGGATACAGTACTGGGACATGAATCACTGGGGAAACAGGAAAGGGGACCCGGTGAGTGCCCCAGAAACCGTGCCCACTGAGAAAGTGAGACTGTGGGGCATGGGGGCACAGACCGCCAGAATAGCTAAACATAACACATGTTATGTTATGTTACTAAGTCCTTGTATAGCGCTCTAGAGGAACTCAATCCGATCGAAGCGCTTACCACATGAAAATACACAGAAGAGATGTAGGATAAAGGCAAGAAAGCTCGGATGTGCAGACGAAAAATACAGAAAAGAGTTGTACGATATGGAAAAAAAAGGAAAGGGTAGAGTTATCATTAATATATGGCAGAAAAGTGGCGTAAAAAAGTCACAAACTAAACGGAAAGTCCGCTTTACGCCAACTTTCTGGCTGGTGTACAAATTGGTATAGACGCTTGGACCGCTGGATTCTGCATGGTGTACGGCCGGTCTGGGATAAATCTGTCCTGTAGTAAAGAGGAGACATACCGGGAAGAGATGAAATGTACGGTAGAGGACTCCAAGGTACGTGGAAGAGACAGGATACAGTAAGGAGGCAAAAAAGAGCTAGAATGTATGGAGAACATAGGATACAAGGAAGAGACTACAGGTGAAACTCGGAAAATGAGAATATCGTGCAAAAGTCCATTTATTTCAGTAATGTAACTTAAAATTAGAATTTTTTCAAAAGGTTGAATATTCTTGGCTCACAGTGTCCCACTCTGGTCATTACTCCATACCCCCTGAGCAAAGGGGACCTGAGACTGTGACTTTGGGATTTCCTAAGCTGTAGCCATAATCATCCACATTATACCAAGTAAAGGCCTGGAATATCTCGCTCGGCCTGCAATGAGTCTCATGTTAGCGTCACCTTCTAAGTTACATTACTGAAAAAATGAACTTTGACCGATATTCTAATAACTACATGGAAGAAAAATACAGAGAACAGACATAGGATACAGAAAAGAGTTGCTACACACCGGGAAGAGTCATAGCATATGATGAAGAGGAATAAGATATGGAGATTCAGAGGAGTTCTGTAGGATACAGAGATACAGATTCCTGGCCTGACACTCATCCTCAGCAACGTGAAAGCAGCACGGTCAGAAGCTTTCTATCTAGGGTGGATGTAGTTCTGTGACATTGCTGTCGGTATGTTCTCAATGTCACCTTCTCGTAGGGTATGTTGTGAACGACAACCAATCAAAGCCGGGTCTATTGTTTTACTGGTATCGCCCGCCTGAGGGCTCTGATAAGCTTTGGATAAGAAACTAAGAAACAGAAGCAAATAGCAAAATACAGACAACTCTTTCACGAAACAGGTGAGATGTGTTTTCTACATACAGCATACGGGAAAACCAGTGTGCTGGACTAGAATAGATGTAGTCCATATAGACAGGTGAGCTGTGCATAGGGACTGTAGACAGGTGAGCTGTGCATAGGGACTGTAGACAGGTGAGGTGTGCATAGGGACTGTAGACAGGTCAGCTGTGCATAGGGACTGTAGACAGGTGAGGTGTGCATAGGGACTGTAGACAGGTGAGCTGTGCATAGGGACTGTAGACAGGTGAGCTGTGCATAGGGACTGTAGACAGGTGAGGTGTGCATAGGGACTGTAGACAGGTGAGCTGTGCATAGGGACTGTAGACAGGTGAGGTGTGCATAGGGACTGTAGACAGGTGAGCTGTGCATAGGGACTGTAGACAGGTGAGCTGTGCATAGGGACTGTAGACAGGTGAGCTGTGCATAGGGACTGTAGTCAGGTGAGCTGTGCATAGGGACTGTAGACAGGTGAGCTGTGCATAGGGACTGTAGTCAGGTGAGGTGTATATCATGATTATGATAAATATGATTCAGTTACATATTTATTCCCAGAATTTTTGTACAGTCACTCAGAATTGAGAAAGCTCGTTGGAAGAACGAGTGAAACGTTTTCAAGAAATCTACATTAAGTCCAGTTGCCTTGATTTATTCTTTACAGATATACCATGACCTGGATAAAACCTTCACAGACATGTAGACAGGTGAGGTCTATATCATGGTTATATAGATGTAGTCCATACAGACAGGTGAGATGTAGATGAGGACTGTAGACAGGTGAGGTCTATATCATGGTTATATAGATGTAGTCCATACAGACAGGTAAGATGTGGATGAGGACTGTAGTCAGGTGATGTTTATATCATGGTTATATAGATGTAGTCCATACAGACAGGTGAGATGTGGATGAGGACTGTAGACAGGTGAGGTCTATATCATGGTTATATAGATGTAGTCCATACAGACAGGTGAGATGTGGATGAGGACTGTAGTCAGGTGAGGTTTATATCATGGTTATATAGATGTAGTCCATACAGACAGGTGAGATGTGGATGAGGACTGTAGACAGGTGAGGTCTATAACATGGTTATATAGATGTAGTCCATACAGACAGGTGAGATGTGGATGAGGACTGTAGTCAGGTGAGGTTTATATCATGGTTATATAGATGTAGTCCATACAGACAGGTGAGATGTGGATGAGGACTGTAGACAGGTGAGGTCTATAACATGGTGATATAGATGTAGTCCATACAGACAGGTGAGATGTGGATGAGGACTGTAGTCAGGTGAGGTTTACATCATGGTTATATAGATGTAGTCCATACAGACAGGTGAGATGTGGATGATGACTGTAGACAGGTGAGGTGTATAACATGGTGATATAGATGTAGTCCATGCAGACTGGTGAGATGTAGATGATGACTGTAGACAGGTGAGGTCTATATCATGGTTATATAGATGTAGTCCATACAGACAGGTGAGATGTGGATGAGGACTGTAGACAGGTGAGGTCTATAACATGGTGATATAGATGTAGTCCATACAGACAGGTGAGATGTAGATGATGACTGTAGACAGGGGAGGTCTATATCATGGTTATATAGATGTAGTCCATACAGACAGGTGAGATGTAGATGAGGACTGTAGACCGGTGAGGTGTATAACATGGTTATATAGATGTAGTCCATACAGACAGGTGAGATGTGGATGAGGACTGTAGACAGGTGAGGTCTATAACATAGATATATAGATGTAGTCCATACAGACAGGTGAGATGTAGATGAGTACTGTAGACAGGTGAGGTGTATATTGTGGTTATATAGATGTAGTCCATACAGACAGGTGAGATGTAGATGAGGATTGTAGACAGGTGAGGTGTATATCATGGTTATATAGATGTGGTCCACACAGACAGGTGAGATGTAGATGAGGACTGTAGACAGGTGAGGTCTATATCATGATTATATAGATGTAGTCTATACAGACAGGTGAGATGTAGATGAGGACTGTAGACAGGTGAGGTGTATAACATGGTTATATAGATGTAGTCCATACAGACAGGTGAGATGTGGATGAGGACTGTACACAGGTGAGATGTATAACATGGTTATATAGATGTAGTCCATACAGACTGGTGAGATGTAGATGAGGACTGTAGACAGGTGAGGTGTATAACATGGTTATATAGATGTAGTCCATGCAGACAGGTGAGATGTAGATGAGGACTGTAGACAGGTGAGGTGTATATCATAGTTATATAGATGTAGTCCATACAGACAGGTGAGATGTAGATAAGGACTGTAGACAGGTGAGGTGTATATCATGGTTATATAGATGTAGTCCATACAGACAGGTGAGATGTAGATGAGGACTGTAGACAGGTGAGGTGTATAACATGGTTATATAGATGTAGTCCATACAGACAGGTGAGATGTGGATGAGGACTGTACACAGGTGAGGTGTATAACATGGTTATATAGATGTAGTCCATACAGACAGGTGAGATGTAGATGAGGACTGTAGACAGGTGAGGTGTATAACATGGTTATATAGATGTAGTCCATACAGACAGGTGAGATGTGGATGAGGACTGTACACAGGTGAGATGTATAACATGGTTATATAGATGTAGTCCATACAGACTGGTGAGATGTAGATGAGGACTGTAGACAGGTGAGGTGTATAACATGGTTATATAGATGTAGTCCATGCAGACAGGTGAGATGTAGATGAGAACTGTAGACAGGTGAGGTCTATAACATGGTTATATAGATGTAGTCCATACAGACAGGTGAGATGTAGAAGAGGACTGTAGACAGGTGAGGTCTATATCATGGTTATATAGATGTGGTCCACACAGACAGGTGAGATGTAGATGAGGACTGTAGACAGGGGAGGTCTATATCATGATTATATAGATATAGTCTATACAGACAGGTGAGATGTAGATGAGGACTGTAGACAGGTAAGGTGTATAACATGGTTATATAGATGTAGTCCATACAGACAGGTGAGATGTGGATGAGGACTGTAGACAGGTGAGGTCTATATCATGATTATATAGATGTAGTCCATACAGACAGGTGAGATGTAGATGAGGACTGTAGACAGGTGAGGTGTATAACATGGTTATATAGATGTAGTCCATACAGACAGGTGAGATGTGGATGAGGACTGTACACAGGTGAGATGTATAACATGGTTATATAGATGTAGTCCATACAGACTGGTGAGATGTAGATGAGGACTGTAGACAGGTGAGGTGTATATCATAGTTATATAGATGTAGTCCATACAGACAGGTGAGATGTAGATGAGGACTGTAGACAGGTGAGGTGTATATCATGGTTATATAGATGTAGTCCATACAGACAGGTGAGATGTAGATGAGGACTGTAGACAGGTGAGGTGTATATCATGGTGATATAGATGTAGTCCATACAGACAGGTGAGATGTGGATGAGGACTGTAGACAGGTGAGGTGTATATCATGGTTATATAGATGTAGTCCATACAGACAGGTGAGACGTAGATGAGGACTGTAGACAGGTGAGGTGTATAACATGGTTATATAGATGTAGTCCATACAGACAGGTGAGATGTGGATGAGGACTGTACACAGGTGAAGTGTATTACATGGTTATATAAATGTAGTCCATACAGACAGGTGAGATGTAGATGAGGACTGTAGACAGGTGAGGTGTATAACATGGTTATATAGATGTAGTCCATACAGACAGGTGAGATGTGGATGAGGACTGTACACAGGTGAGATGTATAACATGGTTATATAGATGTAGTCCATACAGACTGGTGAGATGTAGATGAGGACTGTAGACAGGTGAGGTGTATAACATGGTTATATAGATGTAGTCCATGCAGACAGGTGAGATGTAGATGAGGACTGTAGACAGGTGAGGTGTATATCATAGTTATATAGATGTAGTCCATACAGACAGGTGAGATGTAGATGAGGACTGTAGTCAGGTGAGGTGTATATCATGGTTATATAGATGTAGTCCATACAGACAGGTGAGATGTAGATGAGGACTGTAGACAGGAGAGGTGTATATCATGGTTATATAGATGTAGTCCATACAGACAGGTGAGATGTAGATGAGGACTGTAGACAGGTGAGGTGTATAACATGGTTATATAGATATAGTCCATACAGACAGGTGAGATGTAGATGAGGACTGTAGACAGGTGAGGTGTATAACATGGTTATATAGATGTAGTCCATACAGACAGGTGAGATGTAGATGAGGACTGTAGACAGGTGAGGTGTATAACATGGTTATATAGATGTAGTCCATACAGACAGGTGAGATGTAGATGAGGACTGTACACAGGTGAGGTGTATAACATGGTTATATAGATGTAGTTCATACAGACAGGTGAGATGTAGATGATGACTGTAGACCGGTGAGGTGTATAACATGGTTATATAGATGTAGTCCATGCAGACAGGTGAGATGTAGATGAGGACTGTAGACAGGTGAGGTGTATATCATAGTTATATAGATGTAGTCCATACAGACAGGTGAGATGTGGATGAGGACTGTAGTCAGGTGAGGTTTACATCATGGTTATATAGATGTAGTCCATACAGACAGGTGAGATGTGGATGATGACTGTAGACAGGTGAGGTGTATAACATGGTGATATAGATGTAGTCCATGCAGACTGGTGAGATGTAGATGATGACTGTAGACAGGTGAGGTCTATATCATGGTTATATAGATGTAGTCCATACAGACAGGTGAGATGTGGATGAGGACTGTAGACAGGTGAGGTCTATAACATGGTGATATAGATGTAGTCCATACAGACAGGTGAGATGTAGATGAGGACTGTACACAGGTGAGGTGTATAACATGGTTATATAGATGTAGTCCATGCAGACAGGTGAGATGTAGATAAGGACTGTAGACAGGTGAGGTGTATAACATGGTTATATAGATGTAGTCCATACAGACAGGTGAGATGTGGATGAGGACTGTAGACAGGGGAGGTCTATATCATGGTTATATAGATGTAGTCCATACAGACAGGTGAGATGTAGATGAGGACTGTAGACCGGTGAGGTGTATAACATGGTTATATAGATGTAGTCCATACAGACAGGTGAGATGTGGATGAGGACTGTAGACAGGTGAGGTCTATAACATAGATATATAGATGTAGTCCATACAGACAGGTGAGATGTAGATGAGTACTGTAGACAGGTGAGGTGTATATTGTGGTTATATAGATGTAGTCCATACAGACAGGTGAGATGTAGATGAGGATTGTAGACAGGTGAGGTGTATATCATGGTTATATAGATGTAGTCCATACAGACAGGTGAGATGTAGATGAGGACTGTAGACAGGTGAGGTCTATATCATGATTTTTTAGATGTAGTCTATACAGACAGGTGAGATGTAGATGAGGACTGTAGACAGGTGAGGTGTATAACATGGTTATATAGATGTAGTCCATACAGACAGGTGAGATGTGGATGAGGACTGTACACAGGTGAGATGTATAACATGGTTATATAGATGTAGTCCATACAGACTGGTGAGATGTAGATGAGGACTGTAGACAGGTGAGGTGTATAACATGGTTATATAGATGTAGTCCATGCAGACAGGTGAGATGTAGATGAGGACTGTAGACAGGTGAGGTGTATATCATAGTTATATAGATGTAGTCCATACAGACAGGTGAGATGTAGATAAGGACTGTAGACAGGTGAGGTGTATATCATGGTTATATAGATGTAGTCCATACAGACAGGTGAGATGTAGATGAGGACTGTAGACAGGTGAGGTGTATAACATGGTTATATAGATGTAGTCCATACAGACAGGTGAGATGTGGATGAGGACTGTACACAGGTGAGGTGTATAACATGGTTATATAGATGTAGTCCATACAGACAGGTGAGATGTAGATGAGGACTGTAGACAGGTGAGGTGTATAACATGGTTATATAGATGTAGTCCATACAGACAGGTGAGATGTGGATGAGGACTGTACACAGGTGAGATGTATAACATGGTTATATAGATGTAGTCCATACAGACTGGTGAGATGTAGATGAGGACTGTAGACAGGTGAGGTGTATAACATGGTTATATAGATGTAGTCCATGCAGACAGGTGAGATGTAGATGAGAACTGTAGACAGGTGAGGTCTATAACATGGTTATATAGATGTAGTCCATACAGACAGGTGAGATGTAGATGAGGACTGTAGACAGGTGAGGTCTATATCATGGTTATATAGATGTGGTCCACACAGACAGGTGAGATGTAGATGAGGACTGTAGACAGGGGAGGTCTATATCATGATTATATAGATATAGTCTATACAGACAGGTGAGATGTAGATGAGGACTGTAGACAGGTAAGGTGTATAACATGGTTATATAGATGTAGTCCATACAGACAGGTGAGATGTGGATGAGGACTGTAGACAGGTGAGGTCTATATCATGATTATATAGATGTAGTCCATACAGACAGGTGAGATGTAGATGAGGACTGTAGACAGGTGAGGTGTATAACATGGTTATATAGATGTAGTCCATACAGACAGGTGAGATGTGGATGAGGACTGTACACAGGTGAGATGTATAACATGGTTATATAGATGTAGTCCATACAGACTGGTGAGATGTAGATGAGGACTGTAGACAGGTGAGGTGTATAACATGGTTATATAGATGTAGTCCATGCAGACAGGTGAGATGTAGATGAGGACTGTAGACAGGTGAGGTGTATATCATAGTTATATAGATGTAGTCCATACAGACAGGTGAGATGTAGATGAGGACTGTAGACAGGTGAGGTGTATATCATGGTGATATAGATGTAGTCCATACAGACAGGTGAGATGTGGATGAGGACTGTAGACAGGTGAGGTGTATATCATGGTTATATAGATGTAGTCCATACAGACAGGTGAGACGTAGATGAGGACTGTAGACAGGTGAGGTGTATAACATGGTTATATAGATGTAGTCCATACAGACAGGTGAGATGTGGATGAGGACTGTACACAGGTGAAGTGTATAACATGGTTATATAGATGTAGTCCATACAGACAGGTGAGATGTAGATGAGGACTGTAGACAGGTGAGGTGTATAACATGGTTATATAGATGTAGTCCATACAGACAGGTGAGATGTGGATGAGGACTGTACACAGGTGAGATGTATAACATGGTTATATAGATGTAGTCCATACAGACTGGTGAGATGTAGATGAGGACTGTAGACAGGTGAGGTGTATAACATGGTTATATAGATGTAGTCCATGCAGACAGGTGAGATGTAGATGAGGACTGTAGACAGGTGAGGTGTATATCATAGTTATATAGATGTAGTCCATACAGACAGGTGAGATGTAGATGAGGACTGTAGTCAGGTGAGGTGTATATCATGGTTATATAGATGTAGTCCATACAGACAGGTGAGATGTAGATGAGGACTGTAGACAGGAGAGGTGTATATCATGGTTATATAGATGTAGTCCATACAGACAGGTGAGATGTAGATGAGGACTGTAGACAGGTGAGGTGTATAACATGGTTATATAGATATAGTCCATACAGACAGGTGAGATGTAGATGAGGACTGTAGACAGGTGAGGTGTATAACATGGTTATATAGATGTAGTCCATACAGACAGGTGAGATGTAGATGAGGACTGTAGACAGGTGAGGTGTATAACATGGTTATATAGATGTAGTCCATACAGACAGGTGAGATGTGGATGAGGACTGTACACAGGTGAGGTGTATAACATGGTTATATAGATGTAGTCCATGCAGACAGGTGAGATGTAGATGAGGACTGTAGACAGGTGAGGTGTATAACATGGTTATATAGATGTAGTCCATACAGACAGGTGAGATGTAGATGAGGACTGTACACAGGTGAGGTGTATAACATGGTTATATAGATGTAGTTCATACAGACAGGTGAGATGTAGATGATGACTGTAGACCGGTGAGGTGTATAACATGGTTATATAGATGTAGTCCATGCAGACAGGTGAGATGTAGATGAGGACTGTAGACAGGTGAGGTGTATATCATAGTTATATAGATGTAGTCCATACAGACAGGTGAGATGTAGATAAGGACTGTAGTCAGGTGAGGTGTATATCATGGTTATATAGATGTAGTCCATACAGAGAGGTGAGATGTGGATGAGGACTGTAGACAGGTGAGGTGTATATCATGGTGATATAGATGTAGTCCATACAGACAGGTGAGATGTGGATGAGGACTGTAGTCAGGTGAGGTGTATATCATGGTTATATAGATGTATTCAATACAGAGAGGTGAGATGTGGATGAGGACTGTAGACAGGTGAGGTGTATAACATGGTTATATAGATGTAGTCCATGCAGACAGGTGAGATGTAGATGAGGACTGTACACAGGTGAGGTGTATAACATGGTTATATAGATGTAGTCCATGCAGACAGGTGAGATGTAGATAAGGACTGTAGACAGGTGAGGTGTATAACATGGTTATATAGATGTAGTCCATACAGACAGGTGAGATGTGGATGAGGACTGTACACAGGTGAGGTGTATAACATGGTTATATAGATGTAGTCCATGCAGACAGGTGAGATGTAGATGAGGACTGTAGACAGGTGAGGTGTATAACATGGTTATATAGATGTAGTCCATACAGACAGGTGAGATGTAGATGAGGACTGTACACAGGTGAGGTGTATAACATGGTTATATAGATGTAGTTCATACAGACAGGTGAGATGTAGATGATGACTGTAGACCGGTGAGGTGTATAACATGGTTATATAGATGTAGTCCATGCAGACAGGTGAGATGTAGATGAGGACTGTAGACAGGTGAGGTAGTATATCATAGTTATATAGATGTAGTCCATACAGACAGGTGAGATGTAGATAAGGACTGTAGTCAGGTGAGGTGTATATCATGGTTATATAGATGTAGTCCATACAGAGAGGTGAGATGTGGATGAGGACTGTAGACAGGTGAGGTGCATAACATGGTGATATAGATGTAGTCCATACAGACAGGTGAGATGTGGATGAGGACTGTAGACAGGTGAGGTGTATATCATGGTGATATAGATGTAGTCCATACAGACAGGTGAGATGTGGATGAGGACTGTAGACAGGTGAGGTGTATAACATGGTAATATAGATGTAGAGTCCATACAGACAAGTGAGATGTAGATGAGGACTGTAGACAGGTGAGGTGTATAACATGGTTATATAGATGTAGTTCATACAGACAGGTGAGATGTAGATGAGGACTGTAGACAGGTGAGGTCTATATCATGGTGATATAGATGTAGTTCATACAGACAAGTGAGATGTAGATGAGGACTGTAGACAGGTGAGGTGTATAACATGGTTATATAGATGTAGTTCATACAGACAGGTGAGATGTAGATGAGGACTGTAGACAGGTGAGGTGTATAACATGGTTATATAGATGTAGTCCATGCAGACAGGTGAGATGTAGATGGGGACTGTAGACAGGTGAGGTGTATATTATGATGATATAGATGTAGTCAATGCAGACAGGTGAGATGTAGATGGGGACTGTAGACAGGTGAGGTCTATATCATGGTTATATAGATGTAGTCCATACAGACAGGTGAGATGTGGATGAGGACTGTAGACAGGGGAGGTCTATATCATGGTTATATAGATGTAGTCCATACAGACAGGTGAGATGTGGATGAGGACTGTAGACAGGTGAGGTCTATAACATGGTTATATAGATGTAGTCCATACAGACAGGTGAGATGTGGATGAGGACTGTAGACAGGGGAGGTCTATATCATGGTTATATAGATGTAGTCCATGCAGACAGGTGAGATGTGGATGAGGAATAGGATAGGTTAGTATCTTCTGCTGCAGATTGCATATTTCACCTGGTGATGCAGACTCTTGTTTGTGGCACTGCCAGTTTAAACATCCGGTACTGATACCGAGAATTGGTCACTAACATGTTATATCTAGGACAACTGCAGTTCCACTGTCTTTTCTTCACTGTGCATCTTTCCATTGAATCTTCGGGTAAATACTTTTTCTCAGTGAGGAAGCCATCGAATCAATCACTCACTGAATGAGTAATGATACCATACTGTGTTATTTTGATTATTACATGTTTTCATGATATTTTCTGTTTTCTGTGAAGGCTCACCCGAACATTGGACGTCGTCATGACTTTATTCACTAAGGCATGGGAATCGGTGGGATTTCTCCAGACAATAAACTCAGTGGTTCTGGGGCTGGTGGCTCAGGTGAATGACTCTGCAACAACAGAGGAAATCGAGTTTGTCAGGAAGACTTTGGAGTCTATTGACCGGCAGCTGGCAATTGGAAAGGGCTTGATGAGAGACTCTAATGTCACCAGGTGTGAGGATGACATCGTAGTTGTGTACCAGCAGCTGGCTGCCATTGTCCGGGCAGGAAAGTCTTACAAAGAGAAAGAGAAGGAGGTGTTCATCCAATATGTGTACGACTACAAGATCGATAGACAGCTGAATGCACTGTACAATCGACTTCTCGGAGTCTCCGTCCTGGCAGACCATGTCACTCTACTACAGCAGGTCATAAGAGACCACCACCCACGCCGCTGGGAGATGATTGCCTTCTGCCAGCAGGTGAACTTTGTATTAGCCACTGGCCTGCTTTGCCTTTTTGTCCATGGATCTCTCACAGGAAGAGACACCCAGCTCATGATGGGCAGATGGACGGACAAAATGTCTGCTTTGTATAAGAGAATGGAGGACACCTCTAGAGATTGTGCTGCATACTTCAAGGAGCAAGCCCAGGAGGATGTTGAGAAGTATTTGCCTCTTCATGAGTCATTAACAGATGAAGAAAAAGCATTGGGCATACTGAAGATGCTGGAGAAAAATTATGACTGGCTACGCTGGGCAGTGATGATCTCTCGTTCACCAGTAGATAAGGCAGGAGGGGTCTTGGTGAAGGGAAGCTACATCTCTGTTCGGGGAGAATGTGGTACTCAGGTGGTGCTGAGTTATAGTGAGAACCCAGTCTCCCTGGACAAGGGAAAGATAAATCAACTTATCGGTGAGCTAGAGTGGAAAATCCCAAACCCGCCTCCAGACGTTTATGCCAACATTGAAGCCGATCCTAGCTACGCCAAGAGATACCTTGCCCAGCGTATGCTCAACAAGTTGTTAGAGGGCCTCAGCAAGGGAGTCACCATACACACTGTGCCAGGGAAACTAGAGATGAGCGGGAATTTCCCACCGGCCTCCTATGTCTTGTATGAGTATAAGCACCGCATGGCATCTGGTACGGTGTGCCTCTTTGGCTGAAGGTTTTCCAGCATCTTACATACATATATGTTGACAGTTGTGTCCTCTCTTTCTTATTAGGGTCTTGATTTTCACAATAAAACACAGTGTACACATCATAGTCTTGTCCTATGTCTAGTTTTTCTTTTGAGGGTACTGGTTCTGCTTGCAGAGATCCAGCTAATCTCACAGGCTCCTGGAAAAAAAAGTATGCAAACTGGCTCTCCTCCAGAAGGAAGAATGATGTCTCTCTAGTGCCACCTATAGGTGGATCTCCTGTAAATCGCTGTGTAACCTTTTCAAAGGCCTTGAAGCAAGACTATGGAGAGACAGGCACTTCAGACGGGCACAGTAGGTGTGAAGGCACGTCATACCGGAAGTAGTGAGAAGATCCACCACCGAGAGGCAGGAGGACGAGGCACTAGAGACATCAACGCCTCGGGGCAACAAAGGCTGAAAACAGGACTGGGCATCAGAGGTCACAGACGTGTCCATAGATTCATGGCAGTCTTCATATGGGGAAATATGACAAGCTGGTTGTTGTGGCTTTGCCCCCATCGCTTTTGTGTGGTAAGAGCTGGTCTATATTGCCCATAAAGCCTTCTGTATAGAGGAGAAGGCTCTTCACCCCATCTGTGAGTCACAATGTGTGTAATATTACATGGTGGCACTGTGCCATGACCGTGTGTCACGGCGACAGGGGACAACTGTATCGGTGGCCGTTCACATGGCACAATTTGCTGACAGCGTTTTGGCGTAGAGGTAGCATGATGGAGGCAGAGCTGCAGTTTGCGGTCTGGCGGTTTTAGGCCTGGGCTACACTGCGACTTTTTGTAGCGCGACTGATTTTAACCATTGAATGTCAGCTGTAGTCCACAAGAATGCATTTATTCGGACTGCTGCTGTAGTTGAATAGTTAAAAACAATCAGTCGTGCTACAAAAAGTCACCCTAAAGCTGCGCAGAAAGGACATGTACCTTCTTGGCGAGGGGTCCGGGCACCACCCTGGCCATTCCGTGGAGCCCAGCCTCAAGCAGGGCTGTGGCATTCAACATGGACAATGGTGGCGGTTCCTGCTCCTAGTGTCAAACCCCTCAGGTGACGTGGTCAATAGTGGCATCTGAGCGGTTAGACACAGGGAGCTGCCACCTTTCGGGGCCCCACAAATGCAATTATAGGGTGCCTAGAATCTGTCACGGCACCAGGGGGCCTTCTGAGGACCCCCATGTCTACCATGGTCCGGCCACAGTCCATAGTACAAGCCATCAAAAGATCGTAGCTTCAAATCCCCTCAAAATAGTAAAAAACACTTGAATAAAGCTTTAGAAATACTGTGTGTAAAAAATGTCTTAAAGGGGTTTTCCGAGATATTTAAACTGATGACTTATTCTGTGGATAGCCTTTCAGCAGGGGCCCCGGGCCCCCACTAATCAGATACTGATCACCGATCCAGAGGATAGATGATCAGTTAAAATATATTGGAAAACCCCTTTAAATTATCCCATTATTTAACCCACGAGGTGAACGTCTTAAATAAACCTCGTAATGCCAGAACTGTCGTTTTTTTGGTCACACGGCCTCTCCATTGATTAAAAAATGATCTAAGGTCTTATGTAATCTAAAATGGCTTCGTCCATGCGAAAAGCGAGCGCCGCGGGCCGCAGAGAAATGCAAGAGTTATGTTTGAACGTGGCGGCACAAAGCAATCGTCTTTCTACCCGAGTTGTAAAAGATAAAAGCCGTATAAATGTGATATCGCCGCTGAATAAAGTCACCACCGCGCAGTGAACGCGATGAAAGCTAATCCCTAACAACAATGGCGGAATCACATTGTTTTATACAGTACAGGAGAGGTGCCACAAAATGGTGGCAGTAAAAAGTGCACTGCGGGACGGCCAGGTTTACAGGTCTGCGCTTTATTGCATGGATTATTGTAAGATGGACGCTGAAGGTCCAGCACAGGAGAAAAGAGGAGATGGGAGTGGAACCAGAGCAATGTATTGAGCATCACAATCTCATGTCCACTAAGGGGACATCCCGTCTGTCTTCACCAATGAGACCCATCAGGGCATGACTCTAGCAGTCCATGAAGTACGAGGCAATGTTCCCGGGGGCCGGAGCCACCTTGGACGAGAGCAGTTCCTCCACATTCTTGTAGTGGTAGAAGGACTGACCATGGAAGAGATACAAGCCGTGTGTGTTACACATAGCACTGTCCACATCGGCGTGGATGATGGTCCTGTCTTCTCCAGAGCGTTTGCGCGTGTTCAGGTCCACCAGAATAAGCTTGTTCCCTAAACAGAAGTGAAGGCCAGTTAGTGGATGCACACAATGACTGCTGGACCTCAAACCTTACATGGGCCTTCAAGCTTGACTTTGCAGCTGTCTGTAACCTACGTGCCAGCACATGTGAACCGTGATCCTGAGTCACATCCTCTTACTGTAGTCACCTCCAGAGCTGCGTTCAGACATCTGCTGGGACCAGACAGCCCCCTCTACTGCCCCCTCTAGGGCGCCTACACATGGTAATAATCGTCAGAGAAGTCATAACATCTAAATGCCACAAAAGACCCAAGGTTAAGGAGACGCCTATCCTTTATGTCCAGCGGATGTAAGGAGGCCTCGCTCTCTATAGAGGTGTCATGGAGCTTGTTGGACATCTACAGTCACATATTGGAACAGGCCTCGGATCTTGGAACAGGCCTCGGCTTAGTCGATGGACTCAATATAGTGTAGAGACAAGACAAGGAAGCTGTGGTGGTGGATAAGTACCTACCTGCCCGGTAATATAATACATGCAGACACTTACCCCTGAGGAGATAGAGATCACTGGAGTGGGGGCAGGTGAAGGCGGCATCCACTGCAGTCACCCCGCTCACCTCCCATTCCTCCTCTATGGGCTTCGGATACCCGAGAACCGGGATGTACATTTGATCTGATATGTAGACGATGACCTGGGAACCCTAAGAGAAGAGCAGAGGAGTCACTCATGTTCTCCCAAACCTGGGCGCCAAGTCTCTCATTACATTGTAGAAAGTGTCTGCCCCTTCACTCAGCTTTAGGGCCTGTTCACATGGGGTAGACTTTCCATCGGCATTGCCATAATAAGCTGCCTCCCCCTCCATCCTCACAGCGTGAGTGACTGCAGCATCGTCCCCCTCCTCCCCTTCCACAGGGACATGTAGATGACACCGTCCGCCAATATGGTCCATACACTACTGACTGCCAGGCACGTGGTAATGCGGCAGGGCATACGCTGTATCCGGGAGCCACCAAAATGTACACACCTTCGGATGGCCGTGATGTGGCTCCCGCACAACATCTGAGAAAATACATTAAAGGGGCTTTGTGGGATTTTCATACTGATGGTCTATCCTCAGGATAGGTTCTCAATATGAGATTGGCAGGAATCCAACTCCCGACACTTCCACCAACCACAGCGCCATCCATTGAACAGTGGCTGTACGTGGTATTGCAGCCCAAGCCGTGTGACCGTGACATCACATGACCGAGGCGCTCCCCAGAGCCCTGCAGCCTCTTCACACAGGTGATTGGGGGGCGCTGGGAGTCGGATCCCCACCGGACTGCAGGCAGAGTCCACCACACCATGGAGGTCCAGTCACTGCATGAACCATCATTTCTTGCATCCTCTGAATCTTTTAACCCCTTCAGGACACCGCTATTTTTCATGACACGGGCAAAATTAGAAAATCCGACAGGTGCCCCTTTATACGGTAATAACTTTGGACAGCTTTTCGTTATCCAAATCTAACACTGCTCCCTGGTGAGACATCGTGCTTCACGTTCCTGGTAATTCTGAGTCAATATTTTTTTTAAATTCACAGAAAAGTTTAAAAAATTCGCTACTTTTTAAATTTTAATTTCTCTGCTTATAAAGTAACATTCCCCAAGTGTCTGCTTTATGTCGGCATCATCTTGTAACTGTCGGGTTATATTTTTTTAGGACGTTAGAATCTTAGAAGCATTTTTATTTTATTTAACCCCTTAGTGACCTGTAACATGCCCCTTTGCGGCTTTAGGTTGGGCCGCCACCTCTGTACGGTGGCCCAAGTGCTGCACGGGTCTCCTGAGGAGCGTGGGGGCTCAGCTGTGACATGAGAGCCGCGCTCCTGCTCTAATGGCCCTCACCAGCAGACGCGTCCACCCGGCCACCGCTCCCGTGCTGTGGGCCGTAGTGGTGACGCCTTCGGTCTCCAGTCGCCCACCCAGGGATGAGCCTGCTGGTCGTATGAATAGTGCAATGTGTTCTAGATGTGGTCCAAAAATCACCTGTTATTGTCCCCTTGTGGGACTATTAAATGGTTAAAAAAGGTTTAAAATTTTTTATTAAATAAAAAAAATTCCATTGAAAGAAACACTTAATTGTAAAAAAATTGCAAAAATAAAATATCCTCCATATATTTGGTATAACTGCACCCGTATAGACCTGCGCTACGCAATTATCACGAATTACTGCTGCCAAAAAAATGGAATAAAAAGTGATAAAAATGTGCTATACACCCCAAAATGACACTCATGAAAACTACAAGTTTACAAAAAAATATAAAAAAACGTATGGCTCTTGGGATGCAGCATTACAAAAACACTTTCTTCTTCCAGTTCTTATTGTGTAAAAGAGGCAAAACATAAAGAAGGGTGCGTATTTGGTATCGCTGTGATCGTACCGTCCCCGATCTCCAGAAAGCGACGGAATGTCCCTGGGTGGCCCGCAGATCTAAGTGACACGTAAGCGGCCCACAGCGCTGTCTGCACCACGGGCACGGCCGGTTTCTTGTACCACACCTCTGTTTTCCAGTGTGCCTCTGTATGGCTTAAAGGGGTTGTCTCATCACAGACAATGGGGGCAGATGGATAGCATATGCCCCCATTGTCTTGTAGGTGAGGGTCCCACTGCCAGGGGGACAGTACAAGGACGTCCCTTGTAACCCCCAGCATGTTGTGGCCCTTTCTGAGTGGTTGCCCGGGCAGGGATCTAGGGAGGCCTCTGAAGCTGGTGTAGAAGTTCTCCACATTGAGGTGGTCACCCTGATCCAGCAGCGGGTGTAAGCGGGTGCTGCAGCGGGTGCCTCTCTTTTTAAACCCTGAACCTGAGGCTGTACCCAGAGCTCCTCTCACAGACCCTACACATGTCAATGCCACACCATGCCCGCTTGCTGGACAGGTACCGGCGGACTTTTACCCTCCCCTTGAAATGTATCAGGGACTCGTCTAGGCAGATGCCTTTTTTGGGGTCTGTGTCTCAGCAAACTTTCGGCTAAAATATTTTATAGGAATACAATTAATAATATCGGAAAATATTTAGAAGCCCGTCCAGTCTGGAGTCCAGAGCGGCCACAAACTCTGGAATTTCGAGCTCATAGTCCCCAGTTGGTGGGGTCCATATGGGGTCACTCTGGGGGGGCTACCTCAGCCTCTGTCCGGGGCATCTCCTTATGATGAGTGGGCCCCTCACTAGCCGTATCGGTGTCGGCGGACGCCTCTGCAGCTGAATAGACTCCTTGGAGTGGACGGGCCCTTCTTATTCACTCACAGGGGCGCGCATGCAGGGATTTCACACCCGAGGGGCTTGTAATAGATTTCAAATAGAATTTAGGAGAAAAATTGAAAAGGAAAATCTTTCCTACAATAAAAAAAATGACTTTTTTAACAGCAATAAAAAAAAAAAGCTTGGCCAGATTACGGAGCACTGACATGCGCAGCAGGTGCAGGACGCACAGATGTAGTGCGCGTGCAAAATTCTGAGCCCTACCTGAAACTGACTTTACCCATGTAAAAAAAAACAAGGATCACTATGAAGGTACATCTCTCTATATGCAGCGGCCCACATCAGTCTGTAAATGGGACACTTTAAACATCTGCTTATTTATCCGTTTATCTAATGTCTGGTATTTCCTATTATCAGGCTGGCATGGTCATTCCACCCATTCGCCCCTAGGTGGTGCTGGCACCACACTATATATAGCTTTGGGAGTGTCTAGCTTAGAGCGGAATGTTATGTCAGAGTGAGAGAGGAGAAGCAAGTTCATGGAGGAGAGAAACAGGCCCAAATCACCATGTAGCTGAGTTTCTTTCCTCTGGGACCTGATCAAGCCTGGAGAAGACAACCCCAGCAACCAAGCACCAGACAGTGAGTCTATGTCTAAACATGAAGCAGGCCTAGTGAGGGTTACAGCTGAATCTAACTTATGGACCTCATCAGCACCAGTGCCGGAGAGCAACTTTCCACACGTATGGATAATTAGTGCGCAGAATTGTCCTTATTCACTAGTGGAAAGACCTAAACCTTTTTGGAGAGCATCCTGCAAAAAATGTAGCAGAGAGTTTGCCTGCCACAAGGGAGAACGCCCTTATAGGATAGCTCAAAGTAAACCGAAACCAGCATATTTAGTAACAGAGTGCTAGAGATTAAGCCTAGGACTATTATAAGAAGTCTTGCCTGTAAAGTGTCAATCCTAAAGAGAAAACTCCTCAACTTACAATTGCCTAAACCTGATAAGTGGAATACATTTGTCATCACTTATGCCATATGAATGCACTTTACTGATGGACTCTCTGTAACATCTGCCTTGAGACTGTTGATTCAAGAAAAGGTTGGAATTGTTTTACAACAACTGACTCTTCATTACTACGACTACACTCAACATATGCACCTTGCGGTGCTGGCATCACGAACACAGGGGCCCAGCCACCAAAGCACCTTAAACACCAATGACCATCAAGGGCACCTCAACCAACATCTGGCTGGTGTTCCCTGCAACAGAGAGTGCCCCGGAAGATTTAGTGCTGTCTTCCCATCCACTGCACTGCCGGCCCAGGGAGGCTCTGCTAACCGTGAGTACAAACAACTACTACCCCCATCTGCCTGCCGTGTTTTCCCCTGCGGTCCAGCTCGCTGCATATATATATATTGTGAGTCAGTGACAGGGAAGAGATGTGTGTCCTAGAAGGTGCAGGAACCTCTTAGATGTACGGTGTGATTTGTTGGGTTTTCCCCTCGATCACCGGGCCTGAGGTCAGGTGCCATAATAACTTGGGGATACAGCAATCCTCGGTGTGAGAGGAGGAGGGAGGCCCCAAGTAACAGACCTACTAAGGGCCTGTGTGGTCCCTGCCAGAAGGGCTGGGGGCCCACAAGGCTGAGGAAGCCTGAGTTTGGGGGGACCCAGGGATGCCTAAAAAAAAGAGGTGTCGCGCGGTCAGAGTCGGGAGGACTGTGGGACCATATGCACCAAAGTTTTGCATGTTTGGTGTCAGGAGGACTGGGTGGCTGTCTGACCGCATGGCTGTGTGAAGCCTGATACCGCAGTGTGAACACTGAGCTAGAGGTAAGTTACAGAGACCTCTGTGTAGTGAGCGCCCAGACGGGCAAGAGTTTATGGCTTTGTGTTGATGTGACACATTGTGATGTGAAGCTGAGTCTTCATTGTGCCGAGTGACGCCAAACCTGGAAGCGTGACGAGCGGTGTGACAAATAACGTGTGATGAGATCTGTCACTGCCGACCCCCCGTGTGATGAGAAGTCTGTCACTGCCGACCCCCCGTGTGATGAGAAGTCTGTCACTGCCTGTAACGGCACCGTTTCAGCGGACAAGGGGTTAAGATCCGCTTAGACGATATGCCCCTTTCCGAGAGACAGGCACAGCTACTGCAGAACACCAACCTCCCGAACTGGATACAAAATAGCACTCCAAACTGGAACCTCACAAGTAACTGTCAGTCAGACGAACAGGAAAAGCGTATCCGTCAGCTTACACTCCTGGCAATCAGTCTCCAACAGCATACAGGGAATCCCCCAATAACGAGACAAGGCTCCGTGTTGAGGGTCAAGCAGTGATCTGAAGTGCTGGCACACCCAGCCTGGTTTTTATTACAGTTTTTGCAGATACAGGACAGATACAACATATCCCCACAATGCATCATGGTTTCCTCCCCTCTGTCCCGGAGACGACCGAACACAATCCAATTATCTCTCAGGACAAAGGGGAGATCACCAATACACACGTGGAGACAACAGGACAGGAATCACCACCCAAACACACAATGGCACACCCCCACAGCAAACACAGACATTTAACATATCCCCAGATAGCTCAAGTCTGAGTGCATATCATTAGGTGAATGGCACTCAGAATACACAAATACAATGATATTAGCTATCTGGGTGCCCTCACATAACATACAATTTAACCGAACGCATAATAACATAAAATACAATTCTACAGACAGATTTAAGCTGTGCGGCCGGTCTGTCTTCTCCTTTACAGTTACTATGGGCCATAATCCTGAGGCAAGAGGCTTTTAAACAGTCCTCTCCAAAACCCAGTGGCGAGGTTGGTTTCGCCACACATCTCCCCCCCCCAGGGAAGACTAACCAGATACCTGACCTCACGCCGGTCGGTACCTGAGTTAGTCTGGCAGCCCACCCACAACAAAATACTGGACCTGCTGAATTTCGTAGCATGTCTCTGTCCAGTGAATCCACCAAAGTTATGTTGGAAGCTGGTACTCCCGGTCTCTGAGTTGCTCCCTGGCTTGGAGTGGAGGTTGCTTTGTGGGCAGGGATCAGCGGTACTCAGCCCTGGTGCCAGCGCTACCACGGAAGAAGCCTGGTTGGAGCCTGGTTGTTGGAGGGGGAGACCGACTGTCTCTACCCCCTGTGCTGTAAGTGCAGAGACCACGGTCCCATCTGCACTGTTGTGGGGCTTACTGTCTCCCCCTGGTGCGTTAAGCTGCCGCTGGGGAGAGGGGGTAGCGAGCTCCTCTCCCATACATACTTCCAGCCGCTGGGGAGAGTGACCGACCGCCTCCGCTCCCAATACAGTGTCCTGCTGCTGGGGAAAGGAGACTGGGCTCTCTATTCCCTGTAGGACACTCTGCCGCTGGGGGACAGGACCGACTGTCTCTGCCCCCTGTAACTCCGCCTGCCGCTGGGGAATGGAGACTCGGCTCCCAATTCCCAAAAAATCATGCTGCTGCTGGGGGGCAGGAACAACTACCTCTGCCCCCTGTAACTCAGCCTGCCGCTGGGGAGGGAGGCCGTTGCTCTCCTCTCCCTGCATTTCACACTGCCTTCCCGGCACATCACTCTGCTGCTGGGGGGCAGGAACAACTACCTCTGCCCCCTGTAACTCAGCCTGCCGCTGGGGAGGGAGGCCGCTGCTCTCCCCTCCCTGCACTTCACACTGCCTTCCCGGCATATCACTCTGCTGCTGGGGGGCAGGAACAACTACCTCTGCCCCCTGTAACTCAGCCTGCCGCTGGGGAGGGAGGCCGCTGCTCTCCTCTCCCTGCATTTCACACTGCCTTCCCGGCATATCACTCTGCTGCTGGGGGGCAGGAACAACTACCTCTGCCCCCTGTAACTCAGCCTGCCGCTGGGGAGGGAGGCCGCTGCTCTCCCCTCCCTGCACTTCACACTGCCGCTGGGGAATGGAGACTGGGCTCCCACTGTCCCGCAACCGTAACTTCCGATGGAGGTCCACCCAACGTGGCAGCTGACCGTCACCTTCTGCCCGGTATAGTAGGGTCGTAGACACTAGATTCCTCACGAACTTCACGTATTTCTCACCTGGATTGGGTCCGAAGAAGTTCAGCCGCAACCACATCATACGGTCAAATTCCTCCACAGAGTATCTGTACTCCACTGCTGGTTCCATCCTGGTGCTTTTAGGGTCACTGTACTGAGACATGCGTTGCCCTTAAATTGTAGAATCCACAGAAATGGTGTCTCCTGTAGCTGTCCTTCTGGCTGTAGGAACGATCCCGCTGCTTGCCACCAATGTAACGGCACCGTTTCAGCGGACAAGGGGTTAAGATCCGCTTAGACGATATGCCCCTTTCCGAGAGACAGGCACAGCTACTGCAGAACACCAACCTCCCGAACTGGATACAAAATAGCACTCCAAACTGGAACCTCACAAGTAACTGTCAGTCAGACGAACAGGAAAAGCGTATCCGTCAGCTTACACTCCTGGCAATCAGTCTCCAACAGCATACAGGGAATCCCCCAATAACGAGACAAGGCTCCGTGTTGAGGGTCAAGCAGTGATCTGAAGTGCTGGCACACCCAGCCTGGTTTTTATTACAGTTTTTGCAGATACAGGACAGATACAACATATCCCCACAATGCATCATGGTTTCCTCCCCTCTGTCCCGGAGACGACCGAACACAATCCAATTATCTCTCAGGACAAAGGGGAGATCACCAATACACATGTGGAGACAACAGGACAGGAATCACCACCCAAACACACAATGGCACACCCCCACAGCAAACACAGACATTTAACATATCCCCAGATAGCTCAAGTCTGAGTGCATATCATTAGGTGAATGGCACTCAGAATACACAAATACAATGATATTAGCTATCTGGGTGCCCTCACATAACATACAATTTAACCGAACGCATAATAACATAAAATACAATTCTACAGACAGATTTAAGCTGTGCGGCCGGTCTGTCTTCTCCTTTACAGTTACTATGGGCCATAATCCTGAGGCAAGAGGCCTTCAAACAGCCCTCTCCAAAACCCAGTGGCGAGGTTGGTTTCGCCACACTGCCGACCACCCGTGTGATGAGAAGTCTGTCACTGCCGACCCCCCGTGTGATGAAAAATCTGTCACTGCCGACCCCCCGTGTGATGAGAAGTCTGTCACTGCCGACCCCCGTGTGATGAGAAGTCTGTCACTGCCGACCCCCCGTGTGATGAGAAGTCTGTCACTGCCGACCACCCGTGTGAAGAGATCTGTCACTGCCGACCCCCTGTGTGATGAGAAGTCTATCACTGCCGACCCACCCGTGTGATGAGAAGTCTGTCACTGCCGACCCCCCGTGTGATGAGAAGTCTGTCACTGCCGACCCCCCGTGTGATGAGAAGTCTGTCACTGCCGACCCCCCGTGTGATGAGAAGTCTGTCACTGCCGACCCCCTGTGTGATGAGAAGTCTATCACTGCCGACCCCCGTGTGATGAGAAGTCTGTCACTGCCGACCCCCCGTGTGATGAGAAGTCTGTCACTGCCGACCCCCCGTGTGATGAGAAGTCTGTCACTGCCGACCCCCGTGTGATGAGAAGTCTGTCACTGCCGACCCCCGTGTGATGAGAAGTCTGTCACTGCCGACCCCCCGTGTGATGAGAAGTCTGTCACTGCCGACCCCCGTGTGATGAGAAGTCTGTCACTGCCGACCCCCCGTTGTGATGAGAAGGCTGTCACTGCCGACCACCCGTGTGATGAGAAGTCTGTCACTGCCGACCCCCAGTGTGATGAGAAGTCTGTCACTGCCGACCCCCGTGGATGAGAAGTCGTCACTGCCGACCCCGTGTGATGAGAAGTCTGTCACTGCCGACCCCCGTGTGATGAGAAGTCTGTCACTGCCGACCCCCGTGTGATGAGAAGTCTGTCACTGCCGACCCCCCGTGTGATGAGAAGTCTGTCACTGCCGACCCCCCGTGTGATGAGAAGTCTGTCACTGCCGACCCCCCGTGTGATGAGAAGTCTGTCACTGCCGACCCCCGTGTGATGAGAAGTCTGTCACTGCCGACCCCCGTGTGATGAGAAGTCTGTCACTGCCGACCCCCGTGTGATGAGAAGTCTGTCACTGCCGACCCCCCGTGTGATGAGAAGTCTGTCACTGCCGACCCCCCGTGTGATGAGAAGTCTGTCACTGCCGACCCCCCGTGTGATGAGAAGTCTGTCACTGCCGACCCCCGTGTGATGAGAAGTCTGTCACTGCCGACCCCCAGTGTGATGAGAAGTCTGTCACTGCCGACCCCCCGTGTGATGAGAAGTCTGTCACTGCCGACCCCCCGTGTGATGAGAAGTCTGTCACTGCCGACCCCCCGTGTGATGAGAAGTCTGTCACTGCCGACCCCCCTGTGTGATGAGAAGTCTGTCACTGCCGACCCCCGTGTGATGAGAAGTCTGTCACTGCCGACCCCCCGTGTGATGAGAAGTCTGTCACTGCCGACCCCCCGTGTGATGAGAAGTCTGTCACTGCCGACCCCCCGTGTGATGAGAAGTCTGGTCACTGCCGACCCCCGTGTGATGAGAAGTCTGTCACTGCCGACCCCCCGTGTGATGAGAAGTCTGTCACTGCCGACCCCCCGGTGATGAGAAGTCTGTCACTGCCGACCCCCGTGTGATGAGAAGTCTGTCACTGCCGACCCCCCGTGTGATGAGAAGTCTGTCACTGCCGACCCCCCTGTGATTGAGAAGTCTGTCACTGCCGACCCCCGTGTGATGAGAAGTCTGTCACTGCCGACCCCCCCGGTGTGATGAGAAGTCTGTCACTGCCGACCCCCAGTGTGATGAGAAGTCTGTCACTGCCGACCCCCCGTGTGATGAGAAGTCTGTCACTGCCGACCCCCGTGTGATGAGAGTCTGTCACTGCCGACCCCCAGTGTGATGAGAAGTCTGTCACTGCCGACCCCCCGTGTGATGAGAAGTCTGTCACTGCCGACCCCCCGTGTGATGAGAAGTCTGTCACTGGCCGACCCCCGTGTGATGAGAAGTCTGTCACTGCCGACCCCCCCGTGTGATGAGAAGTCTGTCACTGCCGACCCCCGTGTGATGAGAAGTCTGTCACTGCCGACCCCCCCGTGTGATGAGAAGTCTGTCACTGCCGACCCCCCGTGTGATGAGAAGTCTGTCACTGCCGACCCCCGTGTGATGAGAAGTCTGTCACTGCCGCCCCCCGTGTGATGAGAAGTCTGTCACTGCCGACCCCCCGTGTGAGGAGAAGTCTGTCACTGCCGACCCCCGTGTGATGAGAAGTCTGTCACTGCCGACCCCCGTGTGATGAGAAGTCTGTCACTGCCGACCCCCAGTGTGATGAGAAGTCTGTCACTGCCGACCCCCCGTGTGATGAGAAGTCTGTCACTGCCGATCCCCCCGTGTGATGAGAAGTCTGTCACTGCCGACCCCCGTGTGATGAGAAGTCTGTCACTGCCGACCCCCCGTGTGATGAGAAGTCTGTCACTGCCGACCCCCCGTGTGATGAGAAGTCTGTCACTGCCGACCCCCCGTGTGATGAGAAGTCTGTCACTGCCGACCCCCCGTGTGATGAGAAGTCTGTCACTGCCGACCCCCGTTGTGATGAGAAGTCCTGTCACTGCGACCCCCAGTGTGATGAGAAGTCTGTCACTGCCGCCCCCCGTGTGATGAGAAGTCTGTCACTGCCGACCCCCCGTGTGATGAGAAGTCTGTCACTGCCGACCCCCCGTGTGATGAGAAGTCTGTCACTGCCGACCCCCCGTGTGATGAGAAGTCTGTCACTGCCGACCCCCGTGTGATGAGAAGTCTGTCACTGCCGACCCCCCGTGTGATGAGAAGTCTGTCACTGCCGACCCCCCGTGTGATGAGAAGTCTGTCACTGCCGACCCACCGTGTGATGAGAAGTCTGTCACTGCCGACCCCCGTGTGATGAGAAGTCTGTCACTGCCGACCCCCGTGTGATGAGAAGTCTGTCACTGCCGACCCCCCGTGTGATGAGAAGTCTGTCACTGCCGACCCCCCGTGTGATGAGAAGTCTGTCACTGCCGACCCCCCGTGTGATGAGAAGTCTGTCACTGCCGACCCCCGTGTGATGAGAAGTCTGTCACTGCCGACCCCCCGTGTGATGAGAAGTCTGTCACTGCCGACCCCGTGTGATGAGAAGTCTGTCACTGCCGACCCCCCGTGTGATGAGAAGTCTGTCACTGCCGACCCCCGTGTGATGAGAAGTCTGTCACTGCCGACCCCCCGTGTGATGAGAAGTCTGTCACTGCCGACCCCCGTGTGATGAGAAGTCTGTCACTGCCGACCCCCGTGTGATGAGAAGTCTGTCACTGCCGACCCCTGTGTGATGAGAAGTCTGTCACTGCCGACCCCGTGTGATGAGAAGTCTGTCACTGCCGACCCCGTGTGATGAGAAGTCTGTCACTGCCGACCCCCCGTGTGATGAGAAGTCTGTCACTGCCTGACCCCCCGTGTGATGAGAAGTCTGTCACTGCCGACCCCCGTGTGATGAGAAGTCTGTCACTGCCGACCCCCGTGTGATGAGAAGTCTGTCACTGCCGACCCCCAGTGTGATGAGAAGTCTGTCACTGCCGACCCCCCGTGTGATGAGAAGTCTGTCACTGCCGATCCCCCGTGTGATGAGAAGTCTGTCACTGCCGACCCAGTGTGATGAGAAGTCTGTCACTGCCGCCCCTCCGTGTGATGAGAAGTCTGTCACTGCCGACCCCCCGTGTGATGAGAAGTCTGTCACTGCCGACCCCCCGTGTGATGAGAAGTCTATCACTGCCGATCCCCCGTGTGATGAGAAGTCTGTCACTTTCGACCCCCCGTGTGATGAGAAGTCTGTCACTGCCGATCCCCCTGATCAGTGACACACGCTCTGATTAGCGCTCAGCGGTCACAGAAAAATAGGAAAAATCCAAAAAAGTCACAAGGTGGAGGGGGATGGGGATGAGAAAGAAGGGATCACTGCAGCAGTTCTTCTTTCACAGGAGAAGCACTGAGTATAAATGTGGAGGTGCACTACAAGTCCCAGCAAGCCAACCAGCAGCACAGAACCTCTCTGCAGGCAGTCACTGGCTGGAATGGATGCCTTCCGTCCCCTCTGCTGCTATAGCGCTGCCATAGGCTGGAACATTGTACCAAACACTGAGGTCCCCTGCCTGACCTATGGGTGACTGGTTCAGCGCCAATCACCGCCGTCTGAGGCGTCCCCCCCTCCCCTCAATGTGGCAGCTGCGGTCAGTGCAGACCGGCCAACTACAGCGGTTGAGGCTGCAGGGGGGCAATAAAACATCCCGGGTTCCTTAGGTACGATGGCTGCTCTGCCCAGCGATTACGCGCAGTGACCAGGTTTCAGTTGCGCTGTACATGTATGGCGCATGACGTGAAGGGGTTAATCAATAAGGCTCATTATTGATTATTATCGGTCGATGCCGAGCACCGCCTGTCCGCCACCTTTCAGCTAATACACGTTGTGGGGTTCAGAACAATCTGTCATGGATGGCCCTATCCAAAGACCTAGGGTGGTCTCCTAGATGAGCCAAGGGCTGACCTCAGTTCTGGCCACAACGGCTCCTTTTCTGGTGACCTCTTATCTATCCTGCATCTAATGCTGCCCGTGGTCTGCTGAGGATGTACTCCGCTCCATCACCCCCACAAGCAGTGCCAACATACCTTAATAAAGTACATTCGGTTCTCGTGGTTGAAAACGGCGTCCACCGTACCCTGCAGGTTTTTCCAGGTGTGATTGAGAGGCCAGGCATGCCACCCATCCTTACTGGCGTCCAGCCGGAAGAACCAGCCCCCTGGAATAAAGCAAGACTATCAATGGCGGAGGTGATGACAGTCCTGAGCGCCAATGTCCATCCTCACAGACGCACAACTATAGCACCGCCTATGTGGGTCACTTCATAGGCTCAATCATCCCCTTCCCATTAGATTACCTCGGTATGCGTAGGTCCAGGACTTGTCATCAGAGCTGAAAGCCTCAAAAGATCTATTGCTGCAGCGGTCCTTGATGGACATAAGGGTGGCATTCTGCCGGGCAGCGTGTCCATGTCCTGGGTGCAAAAACATGGAATCACGTTGGTCACGTTACAATAAAGTGGCACTAATCATCCTCATTTCTGAATAATATATAGATGATGGGGATTGGCAGCGCTTGACTTGATGTTCTAGAAGTCTGACTGATCCATCTCTATTAAAGTGACATCTACCTGGGTGCTTCTATAACATGTGGTCTACCAGGACATGTAAACCATAGTGCAGAACAATATAGTAGCATCGTCTAGCTTTACTGTGTGGCTCTTGGGTTCATCCTCCCAAAGAGAGGGCGTCTTCTCCCTTTAGATCTAGGGGAGCAGGTCCTGCGGACAGTCTGGAGATCAGGTCTACCTTCTGGAGGGCCTCCACACGCATCCTCTGCTCTCTCCACAACTAGGAAAGCCTGAGGAGCAGGCCCTGCTAACTGGGGGATGGAATTACGACAGTCTGAGGATCAGGCCGAGGTTCTCTACACTCCATCCACTGCCCCTTCCAGATCTAAGAAAACACCCCCATCATCTGCTTTCTCTGGATCTAAGACAGCCCAGCTGGAGAAAGAGTCTCCACACCTGAAAAGCCAGAAAAGAAGGCCCTGCTAACTGAGGAACGGAATTATGACAGCCTGGGGATTGGGTCTACCTACTCGCGAGGGTCCCTCCACACACCATCCTCTTCTCTCCCTCACTATCTAGGAAAGCCTGAAGAGCAGGCCCTGCTCACCAAGAGAGGGAGGCCTCGACTGGGATGGACTAGTGTATGGATACTGCGGTTGAGCATCTGCTATAGTCGTGCCTCTACCTTAGTATTTAAGTGGCCATAAGGTGCAGGGTGCTCCACTATGTCCCTAATGTGCAGAGGTGGCTGTGGACCTAGATTTATCTATATGCAACCGGCTGTTCCATTTGATTTCACAGTAGTAATGGTGGGCCACCGCAGATGTCATCTTAATCATCACAATCTATTTACTGTATGGATTGAGAACATTTTTGGAACCTGAAAAAATGCAGATCTGAACCCGCAAAATGTCAATGCTAACAGTGGAAATCCAATGGTTCTTACTCTAGACCGTGGCTAGAAGACTGAGGAGGTCCCTCACATGAAGACACCAACATGGCTAACATGACCAATGTGGTCTCTCTGCTCAATAACTAGATGCAAATGTTCCTCCACCTCAATCCCTGGAACTCACCTCTACCGGGACACCGGACAAAGTAATCTCTGGCGTCCAGTGGTCGTGGGGACAGAACCTGGCCGCTCACTGGATCAAATCTAGTAAAGTAGATGTCATTAAAGCAGTAAAATCTTCCCAGCCACCGGACAGTGGCCGTGCAGCTCCCGAGGGCGGCCCATTGGCGCTGCTTTATCGGAGGCTCCTCCTGAGCGCTGTAGATATATACATGGCCACCTGAAGAAAGGAACGAGGTAACACCCCTTATTACACTGTATTGTCCCTGGTGTCTAGGAGTCCTATACTGTTCAGTCTCATGTCAGAGAGGTCACACCCCCTTATTACACTGTATTGTCCCTGGTGTCTAGGAGTCCTATACTGTTCAGTCTGTGATGTCGCAGAGGTCACACCCCCTTATTACACTGTATTGTCCCTGGTGTCTAGGAGTCCTATACTATTCAGTCTCATGTCAGAGAGGTCACACCCCCTTATTACACTGTATTGTCCCTGGTGTCTAGGAGTCCTATACTGTTCAGTCTGTGATGTCGCAGAGGTCACACCCCCTTATTATGAACGCACCTGGCAGTGCTCCAGTTGCAACTCCTGTCACTCCATGGCGGCGCTGTCGGCAATGTTCCGTTTCCATGGCACCAAACCTGACTTATATGGGAGCTGCTCGTCCTATCAGGGAGCAAAGGCGTTGGACCAATCAGGTGCGGTTCCAGTGTCACATGCTGACCCCAGGTGCCTGTGATTGGTTCTGTGGCCTCTTGTATTGGACTTCTGTTTGGATCTCCGGTTCTTTGATGTTTGGATTGATCCCGACCTCGCTGCAGCCATTTATGATCCGCTGGTTCTCACCTCGTTCTGTGATCGTATCTTGTCTTGGTTCTGATGAATTGCTCTGGTTTGGATTCTGGCCTGATTTCGACTTTGCTTCTGGATTCTGATCCATTTCTGGGTTTGCCGGTCATTTCCCTCAGCACCTAGTCAGGAAGGGACCGCCACCCAACCGGGGGCCTCCGCTTGGGATGGATTGTGCAATTAGGTAGGGACAGTGGTGCAGGCGAGTTCAGGGCTCCACCATTCCTACCTGGATAAAATCACAGGCCTTACCAAAACCTTTCAGTGTTTTCCATTGTGGCATGGATCCAATGTGGACCTTAGTGGGCCAAATGCATGGTCTTCTCAACTGATCCAGGGGCTTGCAGAAAGGGTTTAACACCAGGAGACTGTGACAGGTCCATCACAGCTCCTCAAACCCCAAGTAAAGTGGTCTGATCGCTTTCCAGGTGATTGGAAGCCTCCGTGTTGTTTAAGGAAAGCTAGGGATGATATTTTCTCCTTAGACCTCACTCAGAAAGTAGGGGACATTATCTCTGTCCTGGAGATCCCCAGGAATGGTTCTCCTCTTCCTCCTGACTCTCCTGAGCCGTCATCTGCTGGAATGGTTTTCTCTGCTCTTGGTGTTCTGTATGACCAACCCGACTGAGTGGCGTCTGCAGAATCCAGATCTGTCCAGGACTATTGTGTGGACAGAAAAGATGTCGCCTCCACATGGAATGACCCGGCCCTGAGAGGTCAGCTTTGTCAGGGTTTGTCTGACACAATTAAAGGGGTCCTCTCACTTCAGTAAGTGGCATTTATCATGTAGAGGAAGTGAATAGAAGCCACTTACTAATATATTGTTATTCTCCATATTGCCTCCTTTGCTGGCTGGATTCATTTTTTCCATCACATTATACACTGCTTGTTTCCTTGGTTACAGACCACCCTGCAATCCATCAGTGGTGGTCGTGCTTGCACAATATAGGAAAAAGCATCACCCTATGTGCGTTCCCATGGTCCCGGCCACCAGAGAGGCTGGCGCTTTTTCCTATAGTGTGCAAGCAAGACCTCCACTGATGGATTGCAGGGTGGTCTGTAACCATGGAAACGATCGATCAGTGGTGGTGGTGCTTGCGCACTATAGGAAAAAGCGTCAGCCTCTCTGGTGGCCGGGATTACGGGAGCGCACATAGGATGGTGCTTTTTCCTATATTGTGCAAGCACGACCACCACTAATGGATTGCAGGGTGGTCTGTAACCATGGAAACAAGCAGTGTATAATGTGATGGAAAAAATGAATCCAGCCAGCAGAGGAGGCAATATGGAGAATAACAATACATTAGTAAGTGGCTTCTATTCACTTCCTCTACACGATAAATGCCACTTACTGAAGTGAGACAGCCCTTTAAGGACCTGGTAATGAGTTGACTCTCTTGACGAGGCTATGATGTTAGCGGTAGGATTGGACTGACAATTTAGGGAATGTTCCTCCACACCGGTTCCTGCTTCCAGTCCAGATTTGTCATCCAGCTCCTCCAAGCTTCCACTGATGAACCTCTAGAGGTGGGTGCGACTTCACCTTCTCAGGACAGAGGCAGTTTTGGAAGGAAAAGGAGATTGTTTCTTATAGGGCGCTGCTGATCATCTGCTCCAGACTGGTACAAAAAGGCTGCCAACCAGTGTGGTTACTGGAAAGTCAGGTATTTCCCGGAATCTCCACCTAAAAGTCCTGCAAACAATCAGGAGATGCTTCTGTAGACCCTGGTTCTGCAGATAATTTAGTGGATTTGTATTCTGCTGTGTCCTTGGCTCTCCCATTATTGTCCCTCTCTGCTCCTGTCCCCGGGGTGGACAAGACATGAAGATTGCACCCCAGTGTTCGGTGTTGGTTGGAGCCCTGCTCTTCGCTATGTATAAGGCTGAGTTCACCTGGTTTTGGCTCACAGTAAGGGCTCATGCACACGGCCGTTGGGTCCGCAATCCAGGAGATTCGGTGCGGTGCAGAACAGAAGCACGGATCGGAAGTTCTATTTTTTTACGGTGCGGATGGATCACGGACCCATTTAAGTTGAATGGGTCTCGATCCATTCCGGCTGCCGCACGGATGTTACCTGTGCATTAGGGATTGCAAATTGCGGTCCTAAATGCATGGAACGGCCACGCAACGGCCGTGTGCATGAGGCCTAACTGATCAAATAACTGAAGCCTAATTCTTGGCCTAATGGAGAACACGATGCTGATGTTATCCTGGGTCCGTCATGGCTCCAGCATAATCCAGTTATTAACTGGAACTGTGGTGAGTTGGAGAAATGGGGCCCAAATGTTCCCATACCTACGTGCACTGCTGGTCTGAATGTGGAGATGGGGCAGGTTCCCGAATAGGTCTTCTATCTAACACCGGTACGGATTCTCCTCGGCCGCTCAGACTGTATGATTGCACCAGTGATTTATTGCCTGGTGTAAAATCTCCTAAAGTGGGGATCTATAATCTCTGGACCTGGATGACGAGCCCTGAGGGATTCTATCCAGGACCGTTTACAGAAGGGTCCTGTTCAGTCTTGTAGATCTCCAACGTGGACCATGCATAGATCATAGGAGCTGAGGGAAATTACAGTGAAGAATCCGCGCCCTTTACCACTAATCCTGGACTTGTTGAACCCGATTCTGGGCTCAGTGGTGACCTCAGGGGGACCGCGTTTAGTAGCCCAGGGGGTCCTTGTGAGCACCTGGTCGTGCCATTTCTTGGGACTATTCTTACCCCAAAGGCTTTTCAGATGGACTTTACCAAGGTCCAAGCTATTATGGACTCCTCTCTGAGAGCATTGCAACGCTTTCTTGGATTTGCAAACTATTACTGAAAATGTATGAACTTGTGGTAATGGCGCAGCCTGTGACTGACAAGAAGGGAGCGGACCTACTCCATTGGCATCCAGAGGCGACTGCAGCCTTTGACTTGTTGATAAGATGTTCTCTGGAGGCCCCTGTTGTGACCCAGCCAGACCAGTCTAAGCCATTTGATGCCTCTGAGGTGGTGGCGGGAGCCGTGTTGCCCCATGGAATGTCGTCTTATACTCACCTTTGACCAATGGGGTAATTTACAAGCAGATATACGCCACTTCTTGCCGTAAATCTGCCGCAGATTGGCGCACAAACATTATCTGCTCCACAATCTGGAACTTTTCCCCGCTCACGCCAGGTCTAAAGACAGTGGAAATGACGTGGGCGGGCAGGCTGGCCCATCTTATCATTTTCTACACCTGTTTTAGGCAGACAAAATTGTCTAAATCTACCCCAGCAAGGGAGCAGACGTATAGTTAGACCGGCGGTGGATACGCTGAAGTTATGTAGAGGCCGACATCTCTCTACCCAAACTAGGTGCATCCCCCACCAGCTAAAGGGGTATTAAGACCAGCGTCCTAATAACTGTTTATGACATCGGTAACAGAGAGACCCGTGCCACTAAGTGGGCCTTGGAAGCATGGCGTCACCTTCCTGAGGGACTTCAACATCAGATAACGGCACTGACTGACCACAAGAATTTGACGTTTTTAGAATCTACAAAACCTTTCCATCCGACAAAGGCTCGAGGGAACTATTTTTCGCTCGATTTAATTTTGTTATGCCGTTTTGGCCTTGTCTAGGAGTTTCTGTGCCAGTTCTTCCCTGGATTCTTATCCAGAACCATTTTGTCTGAAGGTATTGTCATCTCCACTATCTCTTCGGATTTGACATGAGATCAGAGCCAATTGGGATCAGGCCATGAGAATCTTCCCGAAGGTAAGATATTTGTCCCTAACCAGGTATTACTGGTGGCCCGCTAGGTCTACAGACAATTCTTCTTACGTATCTGTGTGTGAGGTTAGTGCTTGTTCCAAGACCCCCAGGACACGTCCTGCTGGTGAGCTCTGTCCATGGACTCCCCGTTCTATGGATTTTATCACTGATTTGCCACCTTCACAGGGGACAAACTGATTTATGGGTCATTGTGGATAGATTCAGCAAGATGTGCTATTTTGTTCCTCTCAGCCAACTGACCAATGTGAAAGTGTTGTCCTCTCTGCACATTGACCATGTAGTCCATCCGCCTCCATGGTATCCCTGAGGACATAGTGTTGGATCCTGGGGTGCAATTTGAAGACTTTTTCCAGAAACCGACGGTCAGACAGAACAGCTAAACCAGTCTTCAGAGCAGTAAGTGAGGAGTAGCATCTCTGACCATCAGTCTGATTGGCTCTCATGTGGCTTTGGCAGAGTTCTTCATACACAACCATGAGAACAGTTCTGCTGATACCTTGCCGTTCTTCTCTAATTCCACCCACGACGTTGCTCTTTTCTTGTCACCCAGTTCTGATAATCCAGAGGTGGCGAACACTGCAGATAAACTGTGCACAGTCGTGGCTCAGGTCCAATCGAACCTGAGAAGATCCCAGTGAATTCAGAAGAAGGGGCTGATAATAAACGTTCTCAGGGATCTGTAGTTACTGCAAGGGACAAGGTGTGGATCTCTACAACAAGTCCTCGATTGAAGGAACCTTCTGGTAAACTCGCTCCTCCATAAACCCAATAATCTAGATTAACATTGCAGATTCTCACCTTTAAAAAATAGGATGCTGTCGGTCCTGCACTCGCCCCGGTGACACTCCACCGCAGCATCCAGGTTATCCGGAACGCCAGGAAACTCCTGACCAATGAGACGAGGGTAACCCATCACCAACTGTCCTTCAAAGTAACTCCAGACTAGTGAACCCTGAAATACATCAAGATGAAAGCAGGAAAACTAAGAACGTGCAAAGGATGCTGATATATATATAATATACCGATCGCTGACTGTACTGTATATATAATGTACCGATCGTTGACTGTACTGTATATATATATAATGTACCGATCGATGACTGTACTGTATATATATATATATATAATGTACCGATCGCTGACTGTACTGTATATATAATGTACTGATCGCTGACTGTACTGTATATATATATAATGTATCGATCGCTGACTGTACTGTATATATATATATATAAAATGTACCGATCGATGACTGTACTGTATATATATATAATGTACCGATCGATGACTGTACTGTATATAATGTACCGATCACTGACTGTACTGTATATATAATGTACCGATCGCTGACTGTACTGTATATATAATGTACCGATCGATGAATGTACTGTATATATATATAATGTACCGATCGATGACTGTACTGTATATATATATATATATATAATGTACCGATCGCTGACTGTACTGTATATATAATGTACTGATCGCTGACTGTACTGTATATATATATATAATGTACCGATCGCTGACTGTACTGTATATATATATAATGTACCGATCGCTGACTGTACTGTATATATATATATATAATGTACCGATCGCTGACTGTACTGTATATATAATGTACCGATCGATGACTGTACTGTATATATATATAATGTACCGATCGATGACTGTACTGTATATATATATATATAATGTACCGATCGCTGACTGTACTGTATATATAATTTACTGATCGCTGACTGTACTGTATATATATATAATGTACCGATCGCTGACTGTACTGTATATATATATAATGTACCGATCGCTGACTGTACTGTATATATATATATATATAATGTACCGATCGATGACTATACTGTATATATATATATAATGTACCGATCGATGACTGTACTGTATATAATGTACCGATCACTGACTGTACTGTATATATAATATACTGATCGCTGACTGTACTGTATATATATATAATGTACCGATCGCTGACTGTACTGTATATATATAATGTACCGATCGCTGACTGTACTGTATATATAATGTACCGATCGATGACTGTACTGTGTATATATATATATATATAATGTACCGATCGATGACTGTACTGTATATAATGTACCGATCACTGACTGTAATGTATATATAATGTACCGATCGCTGACTGTACTGTATATATAACGTACCGATCGCTGACTGTACTGTATATATAATGTACCGATCGCTGACTGTACTGTATATATATATAATGTACCGATCGCTGACTGTACTGTATATATATATAATGTACCGATCGATGACTGTACTGTATATATAATGTACTGATTGCTGACTGTACTGTATATATATAATGTACCGATCGCTGACTGTACTGTATATATATATAATGTACCGATCGATGACTGTACTGTATATAATGTACCGATCACTGACTGTACTGTATATATAATGTACCGATCGCTGACTGTACTGTATATATAATGTACCGATCGATGACTGTACTGTATATATATATATAATGTACCGATCGATGACTGTACTGTATATAATGTACCGATCACTGACTGTAATGTATATATAATGTACCGATTACTGACTGTACTGTATATATAATGTACCGATCGCTGACTGTACTGTATATATAATGTACCGATTGCTGACTGTACTGTATATATATAATGTACTGTATATAACGTTGTACCCAGCAGATTGCGGTCGTGGACGTTGCGGCTCACCTTGAACAGGTAGGTTCTCTGATGTTCTAGGGCTCTGTTCTCATTGTGTTTCCTGAATGCAGCATCTACAGGTCCAGTCATTCCGGGAAAGGTCTTATTGAGATGTTGTGTTGGTCCCTGGAATCCCATCCACACAGAATCCCCTGAAAGTGAGGAACATCAGTCCCTAAACCACGACATCAGCCCTCCCGCTCCTAACACCGTTCTGCGGCCTCCTCTGTGCAGTGACTGAACCGTGAGTGTAGTACCGCGCAGAGGGGCAGTGTGTGAAGAGCGGTAGCGGGCAGAGGAGCAGTGTGAAGAGCGGTAGCGGGCAGAGGAGCAGTGTGTGTGAAGAGCGGTAGCAGGCAGAGGAGCAGTGTGTGTGCAGAGCGGTAGCTGGCAGAGGAGCAGTGTGTGTGAAGAGCGGTAGCGGGCAGAGGAGCAGTGTGTGTGCAGAGTGGTAGCTGGCAGAGGAGCAGTGTGTGTGAAGAGCGGTAGCGGGCAGAGGAGCAGTGTGTGTGCAGAGCGGTAGCAGGCAGAGGAGCAGTGTGTGTGCAGAGCGGTAGCAGGCAGAGGAGCAGTGTGTGTGAAGAGCGGTAGCGGGCAGAGGAGCAGTGTGAAGAGCGGTAGCGGGCAGAGGAGCAGTGTGTGTGCAGAGCGGTAGCTGGCAGAGGAGCAGTGTGTGTGCAGAGCGGTAGCAGGCAGAGGAGCAGTGTGTGTGAAGAGCGGTAGCGGGCAGAGGAGCAGTGTGAAGAGCGGTAGCAGGCAGAGGAGCAGTGTGTGTGCAGAGCGGTAGCGGGCAGAGGAGCAGTGTGTGTGCAGAGCGGTAGCGGGCAGAGGAGCAGTGTGTGTGAAGAGCGGTAGCGGGCAGAGGAGCAGTGTGTGTGAAGAGTGGTAGCGGGCAGAGGAGCAGTGTGAAGAGTGGTAGCAGGCAGAGGAGCAGTGTGTGTGCAGAGCGGTAGCGGGCAGAGGAGCAGTGTGTGTGCAGAGCGGTAGCGGGCAGAGGAGCAGTGTGTGTGAAGAGCGGTAGCAGGCAGAGGAGCAGTGTGTGTGCAGAGCGGTAGCAGGCAGAGGAGCAGTGTGTGTGCAGAGCGGTAGCGGGCAGAGGAGCAGTGTGTGTGAAGAGTGGTAGCAGGCAGAGGAGCAGTGTGTGTGAAGAGCGGTAGCAGGCAGAGGAGCAGTGTGTGTGCAGAGCGGTAGCGGGCAGAGGAGCAGTGTGTGTGAAGAGTGGTAGCGGGCAGAGGAGCAGTGTGTGTGAAGAGCGGTAGCAGGCAGAGGAGCAGTGTGTGTGCAGAGCGGTAGCAGGCAGAGGAGCAGTGTGTGTGAAGAGTGGTAGCAGGCAGAGGAGCAGTGTGTGTGCAGAGCGGTAGCAGGCAGAGGAGCAGTGTGTGTGCAGAGCAGTAGCAGGCAGAGGAGCAGTGTGAAGAGCGGTAGCAGGCAGAGGAGCAGTGTGTGTGCAGAGCCGTAGCGGGCAGAGGAGCAGTGTGTGTGAAGAGCGGTAGCGGGCAGAGGAGCAGTGTGTGTGAAGAGCGGTAGCAGGCAGTGGAGCAGTGTGTGTGAAGAGCGGTAGCAGGCAGAGGAGCAGTGTGTGTGAAGAGCGGTAGCGGGCAGAGGAGCAGTGTGAAGAGCGGTAGCGGGCAGAGGAGCAGTGTGTGTGAAGAGCGGTAGCAGGCAGAGGAGCAGTGTGAAGAGCGGTAGCGGGCAGAGGAGCAGTGTGTGTGAAGAGCGGTAGCAGGCAGAGGAGCAGTGTGTGTGAAGAGCGGTAGCAGGCAGAGGAGCAGTGTGTGTGCAGAGCGGTAGCAGGCAGAGGAGCAGTGTGTGTGCAGAGCGGTAGCGGGCAGAGGAGCAGTGTGAAGAGCAGTAGCAGGCAGAGGAGCAGTGTGTGTGCAGAGCGGTAGCGGGCAGAGGAGCAGTGTGTGTGAAGAGCGGTAGCGGGCAGAGGAGCAGTGTGTGTGAAGAGCGGTAGCAGGCAGTGGAGCAGTGTGTGTGAAGAGCGGTAGCAGGCAGAGGAGCAGTGTGTGTGAAGAGCGGTAGCGGGCAGAGGAGCAGTGTGTGTGAAGAGTGGTAGCAGGCAGAGGAGCAGTGTGTGTGCAGAGAGGTAGCAGGCAGAGGAGCAGTGTGTGTGCAGAGCGGTAGCAGGCAGAGGAGCAGTGTGTGTGCAGAGCGGTAGCAGGCAGAGGAGCAGTGTGAAGAGCGGTAGCGGGCAGAGGAGCAGTGTGTGTGCAGAGCGGTAGCGGGCAGAGGAGCAGTGTGTGCAGAGCGGTAGCAGGCAGAGGAGCAGTGTGAAGAGCGGTAGCGGGCAGAGGAGCAGTGTGTGTGCAGAGCGGTAGCGGGCAGAGGAGCAGTGTGTGTGCAGAGCGGTAGCGGGCAGAGGAGCAGTGTGTGTGAAGAGCAGTAGCTGGCAGAGGAGCAGTGTGTGTGCAGAGCAGTAGCGGGCAGAGGAGCAGTGTGTGTGAAGAGCGGTAGCGGGCAGAGGAGCAGTGTGTGTGCAGAGCGGTAGCGGGCAGAGGAGCAGTGTGTGTGCAGAGCGGTAGCGGGCAGAGGAGCAGTGTGTGTGAAGAGCAGTAGCTGGCAGAGGAGCAGTGTGTGTGCAGAGCAGTAGCGGGCAGAGGAGCAGTGTGTGTGCAGAGCAGTAGCTGGCAGAGGAGCAGTGTGTGTGCAGAGCAGTAGCAGGCAGAGGAGCAGTGTGTGTGCAGAGCGGTAGCGGGCAGAGGAGCAGTGTGTGTGCAGAGCGGTAGTGGGCAGAGGAGCAGTGTGTGTGCAGAGCGGTAGCGCGCAGAGGAGCGGTGTGTGTGCTCAGAGTGGTGGAGAGCAGAGGAGCGATGTGTGTGCTCAGAGTGGTGGAGAGCAGAGGAGCGATGTGTGTGCTCAGAGTTGTGGAGAGCAGAGGAGCGGTGTGTGTGCTCAGAGTTGTGTGCACAGAAGAGCGGTGTGTGTGCTCAGAGTGGTGGCGCGCAGAGGAGCGGTGTGTGTGCTCAGAGTGGTGGCGCGCAGAGGAGCGGTGTGTGTGCTCAGAGTGGTGGCACGCAGAGGAGCGGTGTGTGTGCTCAGAGTGGTGGCGCGCAGAGGAGCGGTGTGTGTGCTCAAATTGGTGGCGCGCAGAGGAGCGGTGTGTGTGCTCAGAGTGGAGCGCGCAGAGGAGCGGTGTGTGTGCTCAGAGTGGTGGCGCGCAGAGGAGCGGTGTGTGTGCTCAGAGTGGTGGAGAGCAGAGGAGCGATGTGTGTGCTCAGAGTGGTGTGCACAGAGGAGTGGTGTGTGTGCTCAGAGTGGAGCGCGCAGAGGAGCGGTGTGTGTGCTCAGAGTGGAGTGCACAGAGGAGCGGTGTGTGTGCTCAGAGTGGTGGCGCGCAGAGGAGCTGTGTGTGTGCTCAGAGTGGTGGCGCGCAGAGGAGCAGTGTGTGTGCTCAGAGTGGTGGCGCGCAGAGGAGCGGTGTGTGTGCTCAGAGTGGTGGCGCGCAGAGGAGCGGTGTGTGTGCTCAGAGTGGTGGCGCGCAGAGGAGCGGTGTGTGTGCTCAGAGTGGTGGCGCGCAGAGGAGGGCTGTGTGCTCAGAGTGGTGGCGCGCAGAGGAGGGGTGTGTGCTCAGAGTGGTGGCACACAGAGGAGGGGTGTGTGCTCAGAGTGGTGGCGCGCAGAGGAGGGGTGTGTGCTCAGAGTGGTGGCGCACAGAGGAGGGGTGTGTGCTCAGAGAGGTGCAGACCAGAGGAGCGATGTGTGTGCTCAGAGTGGTGGAGAGCAGAGGAGGGGTGTGTGCTCAGAGAGGTGCAGAGCAGAGGAGCGGTGTGTGTGCTCAGAGTAGTGGAGAGCAGAGGAGCGATGTGTGTGCTCAGAGTGGTGGAGAGCAGAGGAGGGGTGTGTGCTCAGAGAGGTGCAGAGCAGAGGAGCGGTGTGTGTGCTCAGAGTGGTGGAGAGCAGAGGAGCGGTGTGTGTGCAGAGTTGTGTGCACAGAGGAGCGGTGTGTGTGCAGAGTGGTGGCGCGCAGAGGAGCGGTGTGTGCTCAGAGTGGTGGCGCACAGAGGAGCGGTGTGTGCTCAGTGTGGTGGCGCGCAGAGGAGCGTTGTGTGCTCAGAGTGGTGGCGCACAAAAGAGCCGTGTGTGCTCAGAGTGGTGGCGCGCAGAGGAGCGGTGTGTGTGCTCAGAGTGGTGCAGAGCAGAGGAGCGGTGTGTGTGCTCAGAGTGGTGGCGCACAGAGGAGCGGTGTGTGCTCAGAGTGGTGCAGAGCAGAGGAGCGGTGTGTGCTCAGAGTGGTGGCGCGCAGAGGAGCGGTGTGTGCTCACAGTGGTGTGCACAGAGGAGCGGTGTGTGCTCAGAGTGGTGGCGCGCAGAGGAGCGGTGTGTGCTCAGAGTGGTGGCGCGCAGAGGAGCGGTGTGTGTGCTCAGAGTGGTGGCGCGCAGAGGAGCGGTGTGTGTGCTCAGAGTGGTGGCGCACAGAGGAGCGGTGTGTGCTCAGAGTGGTGGTGCAGAGCAGAGGAGCGGTGTGTGTGCAGAGTGGTGGCGCACAGAGGAGCGGTGTGTGCTCAGAGTGGTGGAGAGCAGAGGAGCGGTGTGTGTGCAGAGTTGTGTGCACAGAGGAGCGGTGTGTGTGCAGAGTGGTGGCGCGCAGAGGAGGGGTGTGTGCTCAGAGTGGTGGCGCGCAGAGGAGCGGTGTGTGCTCAGAGTGGTGTGCACAGAGGAGCGGTGTGTGCTCAGAGTGGTGGCGCGCAGAGGAGCGGTGTGTGTGCTCAGAGTGGTGGCGCGCAGAGGAGCGGTGTGTGCTCAGAGTGGTGGCGCGCAGAGGAGTGGTACACAGAAATGACCAGAACCAGCACCGCCTCAGCTGAATGCAGGGACTAAACTAAGCGGGATCCTGACTGCTCCGACGCCAATGCTCCCTGCAGAGCAGCCAGAGGCTGGGGAAGAGAGGTGGCCGTGCTGCCTGAGAGAAGGGAGGAGAATCACTATAGGACTCTGAGCCGGAGCTCCGCCCACCGCGAGGAGGAACGTAGCCGGGCGCGTGCGGCTGAAGTCAGAGGACCCCTTTAACGGCACCTCCTAGGACCGGGCCCCGCTGTGGTCATACCATCTGCTTCATTATGGGGGGTTTCCGCTGAGGATGGCGGTCGGTCCGGGCACTGACTTACCTCTGAAGTAATGCATGACTCCTTTATCATCCAGAGTGATGGCGCCAAACCCTTCATCCGAGCAGCGGTCCTCCGTCCCTGAGGAGACAGCACCATGACAACCAGTGCAGCTCACCCCACAGGTGGTACTATGTCTGTGATGTCATCAGCAGGGGCGGGGCTGTGACAACCTCACACATAACATACAGGCAGGTGGTCAGCAGTAATAGTGGATCTCACGTCATTCTCTCAGTGATGTCATCAGCAGGGGGCGGGACTGTGACTACCTCACACATAACATACAGGCAGGTGGTCAGCAGTAATAGTGGATCTCACGTCAATCTCTCAGTGATGTCATCAGCAGGGGGCGGAGCTGTGACTACCTCACACATAACGTACAGGCAGGTGGTCAGCAGTAATAGTGGCTATCACGTCATTCTCTCAGTGATGTCATCAGCAGGGGGCGGGGCAGTGACTACCTCACACATAACATACAGGCAGGTGGTCAGCAGTAATAGTGGATCTCACGTCATTCACTCAGTGATGTCATCAGCAGGGGCGGGGCTGTGACAACCTCACACACATAACATACAGGCAGGCGGTCAGCAGTAATAGTGGATCTCACGTCATTCTCTCAGTGATGTCATCAGCAGGGGCGGGGCTGTGACTACCTCACACATAACATACAGGTAGGTGGTCAGCAGTAATAGAGGATCTCACGTCATTCTCTCAGTGATGTCATCAGCAGGGGCGGGGCTGTGACTACCTCTCACATAACATACAGGCAGGTGGTCAGCAGTAATAGTGGATCTCACGTCATTCTCTCAGTGATGTCATCAGCAGGGGGCGGGGCTGTGACTACCTCACACATAACATACAGGCAGGCGGTCAGCAGTAATAGTGGATCTCACGTAATTCTCTCAGTGATGTCATCAGCAGGGGCGGGGCTGTGACAACCTCACACATAACATACAGGCAGGCGGTCAGCAGTAATAGAGGATCTCACGTCATTCTCTCAGTGATGTCATCAGCAGGGGGCGGGGCAGTGACAACCTCACACATAACGTACAGGCAGGTGGTCAGCAGTAATAGTGGATCTCACGTCATTCTCTCAGTGATGTCATCAGCAGGGGGCGGGGCAGTGACAACCTCACACATAACATACAGGCAGGTGGTCAGCAGTAATAGTGGATCTCACGTCATTCACTCAGTGATGTCATCAGCAGGGGGCGGGGCTGTGACTACCTCACACATAACATACAGGCAGGTGGTCAGCAGTAATAGTGGCTATCACGTCATTCTCTCAGTGATGTCATCAGCAGGGGGCGGGGCTGTGACTACCTCACACATAACATACAGGCAGGTGGTCAGCAGTAATAGTGGATCTCACGTCATTCACTCAGTGATGTCATCAGCAGGGGGCGGGGCTGTGACTACCTCACACATAACATACAGGCAGGTGGTCAGCAGTAATAGTGGCTATCACGTCATTCACTCAGTGATGTCATCAGCAGGGGGCGGGGCTGTGAATACCTCACACATAACATACAGGCAGGTGGTCAGCAGTAATAGTGGCTATCACGTCATTCTCTCTGTGATGTCATCAGCAGGGGCGGGGCTGTGACAACCTCACACATAACATACAGGCAGGTGGTCAGCAGTAATAGTGGATCTCACGTCATTCACTCAGTGATGTCATCAGCAGGGGGCGGGGCTGTGACAACCTCACACATAACATACAGGCAGGCGGTCAGCAGTAATAGTGGATCTCATGTCATTCTCTCAGTGATGTCATCAGCAGGGGGCGGGGCTGTGACAACCTCACACATAACATACAGGCAGGTGGTCAGCAGTAATAGTGGATCTCACGTCATTCTCTCAGTGATGTCATCAGCAGGGGGCGGGGCTGTGACAACCTCACACATAACATACAGGCAGGTGGTCAGCAGTAATAGTGGATCTCACGTCATTCTCTCAGTGATGTCATCAGCAAGGGGCGGGGCTGTGACAACCTCACACATAACATACAGGCAGGTGGTCAGCAGTAATAGTGGATCTCACGTCATTCTCTCAGTGATGTCATCAGCAGGGGGCGGGGCTGTGACTACCTCACACACATAACATACATGCAGGTGGTCAGCAGTAATAGTGGATCTCACGTCATTGTCTCAGTGATGTCATCAGCAGGGGGCGGGGCTGTGACAACCTCACACATAACATACAGGCAGGTGGTCAGCAGTAATAGTGGATCTCACGTCATTCTCTCAGTGATGTCATCAGCAGGGGGCGGGACTGTGACTACCTCACACATAACATACAGGCAGGTGGTCAGCAGTAATAGTGGATCTCACGTCAATCTCTCAGTGATGTCATCAGCAGGGGCGGAGCTGTGACTACCTCACACATAACGTACAGGCAGGTGGTCAGCAGTAATAGTGGCTATCACGTCATTCTCTCAGTGATGTCATCAGCAGGGGGCGGGGCAGTGACTACCTCACACATAACATACAGGCAGGTGGTCAGCAGTAATAGTGGATCTCACGTCATTCACTCAGTGATGTCATCAGCAGGGGCGGGGCTGTGACAACCTCACACATAACATACAGGCAGGTGGTCAGCAGTAATAGTGGATCTCACGTCATTCTCTCAGTGATGTCATCAGCAGGGGGCGGGGCTGTGACTACCTCACACATAACATACAGGCAGGTGGTCAGCAGTAATAGTGGATCTCACGTCATTCTCTCAGTGATGTCATCAGCAGGGGCGGGGCAGTGACAACCTCACACATAACGTACAGGCAGGTGGTCAGCAGTAATAGTGGATCTCACGTCATTCTCTCAGTGATGTCATCAGCAGGGGGCGGGGCAGTGACAACCTCACACATAACATACAGGCAGGTGGTCAGCAGTAATAGTGGATCTCACGTCATTCACTCAGTGATGTCATCAGCAGGGGGCGGGGCTGTGACTACCTCACACATAACATACAGGCAGGTGGTCAGCAGTAATAGTGGCTATCACGTCATTCTCTCAGTGATGTCATCAGCAGGGGGCGGGGCTGTGACTACCTCACACATAACATACAGGCAGGTGGTCAGCAGTAATAGTGGATCTCACGTCATTCACTCAGTGATGTCATCAGCAGGGGGCGGGGCTGTGACTACCTCACACATAACATACAGGCAGGTGGTCAGCAGTAATAGTGGCTATCACGTCATTCACTCAGTGATGTCATCAGCAGGGGGCGGGGCTGTGACTACCTCACACATAACATACAGGCAGGTGGTCAGCAGTAATAGTGGATCTCACGTCATTCACTCAGTGATGTCATCAGCAGGGGGCGGGGCTGTGACAACCTCACACATAACATACAGGCAGGCGGTCAGCAGTAATAGTGGATCTCATGTCATTCTCTCAGTGATGTCATCAGCAGGGGGCGGGGCTGTGACAACCTCACACATAACATACAGGCAGGTGGTCAGCAGTAATAGTGGATCTCACGTCATTCTCTCTGTGATGTCATCAGCAGGGGGCGGGGCTGTGACTACCTCACACATAACATACAGGCAGGTGGTCAGCAGTAATAGTGGATCTCACGTCATTCTCTCAGTGATGTCATCAGCAGGGGGCGGGGCTGTGACAACCTCACACATAACATACAGGCAGGTGGTCAGCAGTAATAGTGGATCTCACGTCATTCTCTCAGTGATGTCATCAGCAGGGGGCGGGTCTGGGACTATCTCACACACATAACATACAGGCAGGTGGTCAGCAGTAATAGTGGATCTCACGTCATTGTCTCAGTGATGTCATCAGCAGGGGGCGGGGCTGTGACAACCTCACACATAACATACAGGCAGGTGGTCAGCAGTAATAGTGGATCTCATGTCATTGTCTCAGTGATGTCATCAGCAGGGGGGCGGGGCTGTGACTACCTCACACACATAACATATAGGCAGGTGGTCAGCAGTAATAGTGGATCTCATGTCATTGTCTCAGTGATGTCATCAGCAGGGGGCGGGGCTGTGACTACCTCACACATAACATACAGGCAGGTGGTCAGCAGTAATAGTGGATCTCACGTCATTCTCTCAGTGATGTCATCAGCAGGGGGCAGGGCTGTGACTACCTCACACATAACATACAGGCAGGTGGTCAGCAGTAATAGTGGATCTCATGTCATTGTCTCAGTGATGTCATCAGCAGGGGGCGGGGCTGTGACAACCTCACACATAACATACAGGCAGGTGGTCAGCAGTAATAGTGGCTATCACTTCATTCTCTCAGTGATGTCATCAGCAGGGGGCAGGGCTGTGACTACCTCTCACATAACATACAGGCAGGTGGTCAGCAGTAATAGTGGATCTCACGTCATTCTCTCAGTGATGTCATCAGCAGGGGGCGGGGCTGTGACTACCTCACACATAACATACAGGCAGGTGGTCAGCAGTAATAGTGGATCTCATGTCATTGTCTCAGTGATGTCATCAGCAGGGGGCGGGGCTGTGACTACCTCACACATAACATACAGGCAGGTGGTCAGCAGTAATAGTGGATCTCACGTCATTCTCTCAGTGATGTCATCATCAGGGGGCGGGACTGTGACTACCTCACACATAACATACAGGCAGGTGGTCAGCAGTAATAGTGGATCTCACGTCATTCTCTCAGTGATGTCATTAGCAGGGGGCGGGGCTGTGACAACCTCACACATAGCATACAGGCAGGTGGTCAGCAGTAATAGTGGATCTCACGTCATTCTCTCAGTGATGTCAACAGCAGGGGGCGGGGCTGTGACTACCTCACACATAACATACAGGCAGGTGGTCAGCAGTAATAGTGGATCTCACGTCATTGTCTCAGTGATGTCATCAGCAGGGGGCGGGGCTGTGACAACCTCACACATAACATACAGGCAGGTGGTCAGCAGTAATAGTGGATCTCACGTCATTCTCTCAGTGATGTCATCAGCAGGGGGCGGGGCTGTGACTACCTCACACATAACATACAGGCAGGTGGTCAGCAGTAATAGTGGATCTCACGTCTTTCTCTCAGTGATGTCATCAGCAGGGGGTGGGGCTGTGACTACCTCTCACATAACATACAAACAGGTGGTCAGCAGTAATAGTGGATCTCACGTCATTCTCTCAGTGATGTCATCAGCAGGGGGCGGGGCTGTGACAACCTCACACATAACATACAGGCAGGTGGTCAGCAGTAATAGTGGATCTCACGTCATTGTCTCAGTGATGTCATCAGCAGAGGGCTGGGCTGTGACAACTTCACACATAACATACAAACAGGTGTTCAGCAGTAATAGTGGATATCATGTCATTGTCTCAGTGATGTCATCAGCAGGGGGCGGGGCTGTGACAACCTCACACATAACATACAGGCAGGTGGTCAGCAGTAATAGTGGATCTCACGTCATTCTCTCAGTGATGTCATCAGCAGGGGGCGGGGCTGTGACTACCTCACACATAACATACAGGCAGGTGGTCAGCAGTAATAGTGGATCTCACGTCTTTCTCTCAGTGATGTCATCAGCAGGGGGTGGGGCTGTGACTACCTCTCACATAACATACAAACAGGTGGTCAGCAGTAATAGTGGATCTCACGTCATTCTCTCAGTGATGTCATCAGCAGGGGGCGGGGCTGTGACAACCTCACACATAACATACAGGCAGGTGGTCAGCAGTAATAGTGGATCTCACGTCATTGTCTCAGTGATGTCATCAGCAGAGGGCGGGGCTGTGACAACCTCACACATAACATACAGGCAGGTGGTCAGCAGTAATAGTGGCTCTCACGTCCTTCTCTCAGTGATGTCATCAGCAGGGGGCGGGGCTGTGACTACCTCACACATAACATACAGGCAGGTGGTCAGCAGTAATAGTGGCTCTCACGTCCTTCTCTCAGTGATGTCATCAGCAGGGGGCGGGGCTGTGTACCTGGCAGGCTGTAGGCGGGGTCAGGGGCGGAGTGCAGGTTTGTACCGGTGTCATCGTGTTTCCCCTTTATCCTGTAATAGAGGAGACGCAGGTGGATGCTCTGCCATAGGAGAGACAGGACTCTGCATGTGGCCGCCATCTGGCGGCGGAGTGGGAGCATTACACGTGTCCCGCTCTCACCAGCAGATGGCGGCAGAAGATAAAGGGCGGGAGCTCCAGGGTCTCACGTGACCTCATGTCTCCCGCTGAACAGAGGCCCCCAATGAGGGGTCCAGCAGAGGTACATGTGTGTGTGTACTAATGTGTGTACTAATGTGTGTGTACTAATGTGTGTGTACTAATGTGTGTGTGTGTGTACTAATGTGTGTGTACTAATGTGTGTGTGTGTGTACTAATGTGTGTACTAATGTGTGTGTGTGTGTACATGTGTGTGTGTGTACTAATGTGTGTGTGTACTAATGTATGTGTGTACTAATGTGTGTGTGTACTAATGTGTGTGTGTGTACTAATGTGTGTGTACTAATGTGTGTACATGTGTGTGTACATGTGTGTGTGTGTGTGTGTACTAACGTGTGTGTGTGTGTACTAATGTGTGTGTGTACTAATGTGTGTGTGTGTGTACTAATGTGTGTACTAATGTGTGTGTGTGTGTGTGTACATGTGTGTGTGTACTAATGTGTGTGTGTACTAATGTGTGTACTAATGTGTGTACTAATGTGTGTGTACTAATGTGTGTACATGTGTGTGTGTACATGTGTGTGTACTAATGTGTGTGTGTACTAATGTGTGTGTACTAGTTTGTGTGTGTGTGTACTAATGTGTGTGTACTAATGTGTGTGTACTAATGTGTGTGTGTGTACTAATGTGTGCTGTGTGTACTAATATGTGTGTGCTGTGTGTACTAATGTGTGTGTGCTGTGTGTACTGTGTGTGCTGTGTGTACTAATGTGTACTGTGTGTACTAATATGTGTGTGCTGTGTGTACTAATGTGTGTGTGCTGTGTGTACTAATGTGTGTGTGCTGTGTGTACTAATGTGTGTGTGCTGTGTGTACTAATGTGTGTGTGCTGTGTGTACTAATGTGTACTGCGTGTACTGTGTGTGCTGTGTGTACTAATGTGTGTGTGCTGTGTGTACTAATGTGTGTGTGCTGTGTGTACTAATGTGTGTGCTGTGTGTACTAATGTGTGTGTGTACTGTGTGTGCTGTGTGTACTAATGTGTGTGTACTGTGTGTGCTGTGTGTACTAATATGTGTGTGCTGTGTGTACTGTGTGTGCTGTGTGTACTAATATGTGTGTACTGTGTGTGCTGTGTGTACTAATATGTGTGTGCTGTGTGTACTAATGTGTGTACTAATGTGTGTGTGTGTGCTGTATGTACATGTGTGTACTGTATGTACATGTGTGTGTACTAATGTGTGTGCTGTATGTACATGTGTGTGTACTAATGTGTGTGCTGTATGTACATGTGTGTGTGCTGTGTGTGTGTGTGCTGTATGTACATGTGTGTGTGTGCTGTATGTACGTGTGTGTGTGCTGTATGTACGTGTGTGTGTGCTGTATGTACGTGTGTGTGTGTGTGTGTGCTGTATGTACGTGTGTGTGTGCTGTATGTACGTGTGTGTGTGTGCTGTATGTACGTGTGTGTGTGTGCTGTATGTACGTGTGTGTGTGCTGTATGTACGTGTGTGTGTGTGCTGTATGTACATGTGTGTTGTGTGTGCTGTATGTACATGTGTGTGTGTGTGTGTGTGCTGTATGTACATGTGTGTGTGTTGTATGTACATGTGTGTGTTGTATGTACGTGTGTGTGTGTGTGTGCTGTATGTACGTGTGTGTGTGTGTGCTGTATGTACATGTGTGTGTGTGTGCTGTATGTACATGTGTGTGTGTGTGTGTGCTGTATGTACGTGTGTGTGCTGTATGTACATGTACGTGTGTGTGCTGTATGTACGTACGTGTGTGTGCTGTATGTACATGTGTGTGTGTGTGTGTGCTGTATGTACGTGTGTGTGCTGTATGTACATGTACGTGTGTGTGCTGTATGTATATGTACGTGTGTGTGCTGTATGTACGTACGTGTGTGCTGTATGTACGTACGTGTGTGTGCTGTATGTACATGTACATGTGTCATTCTCTCAGTGATGTCATCAGCAGGGGGCGGGGCTGTGACTACCTCACACACATAACATACAGGCAGGTGGTCAGCAGTAATAGTGGCTATCACGTCATTCTCTCAGTAATGTCATCAGCAGGGGCGGGGCTGTGACTACCTCACACATAACATACAGGCAGGTGGTCAGCAGTAATAGTGGATCTCACGTCATTGTCTCAGTGATGTCGTCAGCAGGGGGCGGGGCTGTGACAACCTCACACATAACATACAGGTAGGTGGTCAGCAGTAATAGTGGATCTCATGTCATTGTCTCAGTGATGTCATCAGCAGGGGGGCGGGGCTGTGACTACCTCACACACATAACATACAGGCAGGTGGTCAGCAGTAATAGTGGATCTCATGTCATTGTCTCAGTGATGTCATCAGCAGGGGGCGGGGCTGTGACTACCTCACACATAACATACAGGCAGGTGGTCAGCAGTAATAGTGGATCTCACGTCATTCTCTCAGTGATGTCATCATCAGGGGGCGGGGCTGTGACTACCTCACACATAACATACAGGCAGGTGGTCAGCAGTAATAGTGGATCTCATGTCATTGTCTCAGTGATGTCATCAGCAGGGGGCGGGGCTGTGACTACCTCACACATAACATACAGGCAGGTGGTCAGCAGTAATAGTGGATCTCACGTCATTCTCTCAGTGATGTCATCAGCAGGGGGCGGGGCTGTGACAACCTCACACATAACATACAGGCAGGTGGTCAGCAGTAATAGTGGATCTCACGTCATTCTCTCTGTGATGTCATCAGCAGGGGGCGGGGCTGTGACTACCTCACACATAACATACAGGCAGGTGGTCAGCAGTAATAGTGGATCTCACGTCATTCTCTCAGTGATGTCATCAGCAGGGGGCGGGGCTGTGACTACCTCACACACATAACATACAGGCAGGTGGTCAGCAGTAATAGTGGCTATCACGTCATTCTCTCAGTGATGTCATCAGCAGGGGGCGGGGCTGTGACAACCTCACACATAACATACAGGCAGGTGGTCAGCAGTAATAGTGGATCTCACGTCATTGTCTCAGTGATGTCAACAGCAGGGGGCGGGGCTGTGACAACCTTACACATAACATACAGGCAGGTGGTCAGCAGTAATAGTGGATCTCTCGTCATTCTCTTAGTGATGTCATCAGCAGGGGGCGGGGCTGTGACTACCTCACACACATAACATACAGGCAGGTGGTCAGCAGTAATAGTGGATCTCACGTCATTGTCTCAGTGATGTCATCAGCAGGGGGCGGGGCTGTGACAACCTCACACATAACATACAAACAGGTGGTCAGCAGTAATAGTGGATCTCACGTCATTCTCTCAGTGATGTCAACAGCAGGGGGCGGGGCTGTGACAACCTTACACATAACATACATGCAGGTGGTCAGCAGTAATAGTGGATCTCTCGTCATTCTCTTAGTGATGTCATCAGCAGGGGGCGGGGCTGTGACTACCTCACACACATAACATACAGGCAGGTGGTCAGCAGTAATAGTGGATCTCACGTCATTGTCTCAGTGATGTCATCAGCAGGGGGCGGGGCTGTGACTACCTCACACATAACATACAGGCAGGTGGTTGTGACGAAACCAACCTCGCCACAGTGTTTTGGAGGGGGCTGTTTACCAGCCTCTTGCCTCAGGATTATGGCCCATAGTAACTTTTAAACCCCTGAACCTATTCCAGGGAATTTTGGATAGGTTTGTCCCCAAGTTATACTGTTTAAATTGATGTAAGTTATATGTATGGACAATGTAACCTCACAAAGTTATAACAACTTATAATAAGTGTAACTTGTCAGCTTGGGAGGAATATGCTGGGTGTGGTTCTATTGTCCCATTGTGTGTTTAAATGGTGATGTCTGTCCTGTTGTCTCCACATGTGTATTGGTGATCTCCCCTTTGTCCTGAGAGATAATTGGATTGTCTTCGGTCGTCTCCCAGGCAGAGAGGAGGAAACCATGATGCATTGTGGGGATGTGTTGTATCTGTCCTGTGTCGCAGTCTCCCTTCTGGTCCTTTAGGGGGCGGGAACGATTGGTTGCTATATTTACATTGTGTGTGTTGTGAATTACTGATTGGTTGGATTTCAAAACCCTGTGGGCAGTACTATGTTTGGTTTTTATCAATAAAAGAGGCTGTACTTGAAGTACAGTCAGATCACTGCTGACCCTCAAGACAGAGCCTTGTCTCGTTATTGGGGGGATTCCCTGTATGCTGTTAGAGACTGATTGCCAGGAGTGTAAGCTGATTGGATCCTTTTCCTGTTCGTCTGCTGACAGCTATTTGTGAGGTTCCAGTTTGGAGTGCTATTTTGTATCCAGTTCGGGAGGTTGGTGTTCTGCAGTAGCTGTGCCTGTCTCTCGGAAAGGGGCATATCGCCTAAACGGATTTTAACCCCTTGTCTGCTGAAACGGTGCCGTTACATTGGTGGCAAGCAGCGGGATCGTTCCTACAGCCAGAAGGAAAGCTACAGGAGACACCATTTCTTTGGATTCTACAATTTAAGGGCAACGCATGTCCCAGTACAGCGACCCTAAAAGCACCAGGATGGAACCAGCAGTGTTATACGAGGATGATGACCCGGACTGGAGGGATGCAGACAGAAAGGAAGTCTGGTATGATGCCCTGGAAGATGCCCAGCGGCGGCGAGGTGAGAGTCTCCCCAGTTATGAGCAGCGGCTACAAAAGCGTGTGGCAATGCGGATGGGTCTCTTGGGAGAGCAGCCCCTGGATGACTGGGTAACAGTGCTCCAGAACCTGGTATGTAAGGAGCTTTGGCTAGAGGACGCTTACCAGGCCCTAAGGTGGCATGTCATTCAACATTCCCCCTGGATGGCTGAGCACGACAGACCCGAGGGTGAGGATTATGATGGACCTGGGTTACTATGGGATGCCTTGGAGGAGGACATTGATCTTGGCAGCACGGAGGAGTCTAGGTTTTGGGACATCTACGACTACCGGATGGGCATGCATGATTATGCTGACGAAAGGGAGGTGAGCAAAGACATGATCCACCTGGTAACAAGGGAGTGGGAGCTGGAGCAGACCTACCAACACCTGCTCAGCTCTGTTCATCCCCAACCTGCTCGACAAGTAGAGCCAGATCTGCCCTCCTACAACTGGGAAGACTTGCCGGCGATACCCCCTGCTTCCCTACCAACTCCCAAAGTAGGGAACTTCATTGACTGGTTCTGGGAAGACGTCCCGACGGCAGGTAGAGATGGGACCGAAGTCTCTCCACCGGCCCTACAGGGATGCTGGGTAGCCGGCCCAGATCCCCAACCACAGGGGGACAGCACCCCTAACTTCGAGGGTGCAGATGGGACCGCGGTCTCTGCACCAGGCCTACCAGGATACTGGACGGCCGGTTCAGATCCCCCACCAACCCTGCAGGAATGCCTGGAGGAGGAGGTAAGCGATTCCTCCTCTCCACAGCCGATCTGCAACAAGGTCCTGGGGATAGGATTTCCTGATCCCATCCCAGCGGAAGAGCTGACCTCTGGGCAGAGCGCAGTCGGCCTCTGCCCTCCCCTATCCTCTTCTCCAGAGCCGGACTTCCCACAGGCTACCCCAGCGGAAGAGCTGGCCTCTGGGCAGAGCGCAGTCGGCCTCTGCCCTCCCCTATCCTCTTCTTCAGAGCCGGACTCCCCACAAGCGACCCCAGCGGAAGAGCTGGCATCTGGGCAGAGCGCAGTCGGCCTCTGCCCACCAAGTACCTACAGCTCCAAGCTGGAGAACCACAAGGCAGCAAGGAGTCGCAGATGCCCACTCAACAGCTGGGGACATACGGAACAGAGCCAGGCCCCAAAATTCAACAGGTCCAGTATGGGGTTGTGGTTGGACTGCCAGACTAACTCAGGTACTGACCGTGAGGTCAGGTATCTGGTTAGTCTTCCCTGGAAGGGGGAGATGTGTGACGAAACCAACCTCGCCACGGTGTTTTGGAGGGGGCTGGTTGCTAGCCTCTTGCCTCAGGATTATGGCCCATAGTAACTTTTAAACCCCTGAACCTATTCCAGGGAATTTTGGATAGGTTTGTCCCCCAAGTTATACTGTTTAAATTGATGTAAGTTATATGTATGGACAATGTAACCTCACAAAGTTGTAACAATTTATAATAAGTGTAACTTGTCAGCTTGGGAGGAATATGCTGGGTGTGGTTCTATTGTCCCATTGTGTGTTTGAATGGTGATGTCTGTCCTGTTGTCTCCATATGTGTATTGGTGATCTCCCCTTTGTCCTGAGAGATAATTGGATTACTTCTCGGTTGTCTCCCAGGCAGAGAGGAGGAAACCATGATGCATTGTGGGGATGTGTTGTATCTGTCCTGTGTCGCAGTCTCCCTTCTGGTCCTCTAGGGGGCGGGAACGATTGGTTGCTGTATTTACATTGTGTGTGTTGTGAATTACTGATTGGTTGGATTTCAAAACCCTGTGGGCAGTACTATGTTTGGTTTTTATCAATAAAAGAGGCTGTACCTGAAGTACAGTCAGACCACTGCTTGACCCTCAAGACGGAGCCTTGTCTCGTTATTGGGGGGATTCCTTGTATGCTGTTGGAGACTGATTGCCAGGAGTGTAAGCTGATTGGATCCTTTTCCTGTTCGTCTGCTGACAGCTATTTGCGAGGTTCCAGTTTGAAGTGCTATTTTGTATCCAGTTCGGGAGGTTGGTGTTCTGCAGTAGCTGTGCCTGTCTCTCGGAAAGGGGCATATCGCCTAAACGGATTTTAACCCCTTGTCTGCTGAAACTGTGCCGTTACAGTGGTCAGCAGTAATAGTGGATCTCACGTCATTCTCTCAGTGATGTCATCATCAGGGGGCGGGGCTGTGACTACCTCACACATAACATACAGGCAGGTGGTCAGCAGTAATAGTGGATCTCACGTCATTGTCTCAGTGATGTCATCAGCAGGGGGCGGGGCTGTGACTACCTCACACATAACATACAGGCAGGTGGTCAGCAGTAATAGTGGATCTCACGTCATTCTCTCAGTGATGTCATCAGCAGGGGGCGGGGCTGTGACTACCTCACACATAACATACAGGCAGGTGGTCAGCAGTAATAGTGGATCTCACGTCATTCTCTCAGTGATGTCATCAGCAGGGGGCGGGGCTGTGACAACCTCACACATAACATACAGGCAGGTGGTCAGCAGTAATAGTGGCTCTCACGTCCTTCTCTCAGTGATGTCATCAGCAGTGGGCGGGGCTGTGACTACCTCACACATAACATACAGGCAGGTGGTCAGCAGTAATAGTGGATCTCACGTCATTCTCTCAGTGATGTCATCAGCAGGGGGCGGGGCTGTGACTACCTCTCACAGATAACATACAGGCAGGTGGTCAGCAGTAATAGTGGATCTCACGTCATTCTCTCAGTGATGTCATCAGCAGAGGGCGGGGGTGTGACTACCTCACACATAACATACAGGCAGGTGGTCAGCAGTAATAGTGGATCTCACGTCATTCTCTCAGTGATGTCATCAGCAGGGGGCGGGGCTGTGACAACCTCACACATAACATACAGGCAGGTGGTCAGCAGTAATAGTGGATCTCACGTCATTGTCTCAGTGATGTCATCAGCAGGGGGCGGGGCTGTGACAACCTCACACATAACATACAGGCAGGTGGTCAGCAGTAATAGTGGATCTCACGTCAATCTCTCAGTGATGTCATCAGCAGTGGGCGGGGCTGTGACTACCTCACACATAACATACAGGCAGGCGGTCAGCAGTAATAGTGGATCTCACGTCATTCTCTCAGTGATGTCATCAGCAGGGGGCGGGGCTGTGTACCTGGCAGGCTGTAGGCGGGGTCAGGGGCGGAGTGCAGGTTTGTACCGGTGTCATCGTGTTTCCCCTTTATCCTGTAATAGAGGAGACGCAGGTGGATGCTCTGCCATAGGAGAGACAGGACTCTGCATGTGGCCGCCATCTGGCGGCGGAGTGGGAGCATTACACGTGTCCCGCTCTCACCAGCAGATGGCGGCAGAAGATAAAGGGCGGGAGCTCCAGGGTCTCACGTGACCTCATGTCTCCCGCTGAACAGAGGCCCCCAATGAGGGGTCCAGCAGAGGTACATGTGTGTGTGTACTAATGTGTGTACTAATGTGTGTGTACTAATGTGTGTGTGTACTAATGTGTGTGTACTAATGTGTGTGTGTACTAATGTGTGTGTGTACTAATGTGTGTGTACTAATGTGTGTGTACTAATGTGTGTGCTGTATGTACATGGTGTGTGTGTGTGCTGTATGTACATGGTGTGTGTGTGTGCTGTATGTACATGTGTGTGTGCTGTATGTACATGTGTGTGTGTGTGCTGTATGTACGTGTGTGTGTGTGTGCTGTATGTACGTGTGTGTGTGTGCTGTATGTACATGTGTGTGTGTGCTGTATGTACGTGTGTGTGCTGTATGTACGTGTGTGTGCTGTATGTACGTGTGTGTGTGCTGTATATACACGTGTGTGTGTGTATATACACGTGTGTGTGTGTGTGTGCTGTATATACACGTGTGTGTGTGTGTGTGTGTGTGTGCTGAGTGTACTATTTATAACCTCCATGTCATACCAGTAACACAGAGGAGTACACCTCATCACTGTATACACTACTACACTATACCGCTATATAACCGCCATGTCATACCAGTAACACAGAGGAGTACACCTCATCACTGTATACACTACTACCCTATACCGCTATATAACCCCCATGTCATACCAGTAACACAGAGGAGTACACCTCATCACTGTATACACTACTACACTATACCGCTATATAACCGCCATGTCATACCAGTAACACAGAGGAGTACACCTCATCACTGTATACACTACTACCCTATACCGCTATATAACCCCCATGTCATACCAGTAACACAGAGGTGTACACCTCATCACTGTATACACTACTACACTATACCGCTATATAACCGCCATGTCATACCAGTAACACAGAGGTGTACACCTCATCACTGTATACACTACTACCCTATACCGCTATATAACCCCCATGTCATACCAGTAACACAGAGGAGTACACCTCATCACTATATACACTACTACACTATACCGCTATATAACCCCCATGTCATACCAGTAACACAGAGGTGTACACCTCATCACTGTATACACTACTACCCTATACCGCTATATAACCCCCATGTCATACCAGTAACACAGAGGAGTACACCTCATCACTGTATACACTACTACACTATACCGCTATATAACCCCCATGTCATACCAGTAACACAGAGGTGTACACCTCATCACTGTATACACTACTACACTATACCGCTATATAACCCCCATGTCATACCAGTAACACAGAGGTGTACACCTCATCACTGTATACACTACTACCCTATACCGCTATATAACCCCCATGTCATACCAGTAACACAGAGGAGTACACCTCATCACTATATACACTACTACCCTATACCGCTATATAACCGCCATGTCATACCAGTAACACAGAGGAGTACACCTCATCACTGTATACACTACTACACTATACCGCTATATAACCCCCATGTCATACCAGTAACACAGAGGTGTACACCTCATCACTGTATACACTACTACACTATACCGCTATATAACCGCCATGTCATACCAGTAACACAGAGGTGTACACCTCATCACTGTATACACTACTACACTATACCGCTATATAACCCCCATGTCATACCAGTAACACAGAGGAGTACACCTCATCACTGTATACACTACTACACTATACCGCTATATAACCCCCATGTCATACCAGTAACACAGAGGAGTACACCTCATCACTGTATACACTACTACACTATACCGCTATATAACCCCCATGTCATACCAGTAACACAGAGGTATACACCTCATCACTATATACACTACTACCCTATACCGCTATATAACCACCATGTCATACCAGTAACACAGAGGAGTACACCTCATCACTGTATACACTACTACACTATACCGCTATATAACCGCCATGTCATACCAGTAACACAGAGGTGTACACCTCATCACTGTATACACTACTACCCTATACCGCTATATAACCGCCATGTCATACCAGTAACACAGAGGTGTACACCTCATCACTGTATACACTACTACACTATACCGCTATATAACCGCCATGTCATACCAGTAACACAGAGGTGTACACCTCATCACTGTATACACTACTACCCTATACCGCTATATAACCGCCATGTCAAACCAGTAACACAGAGGTGTACACCTCATCACTGTATACACTACTACCCTATACCGCTATATAACCCCCATGTCATACCAGTAACACAGAGGAGTACACCTCATCACTATATACACTACTACCCTATACCGCTATATAACCGCCATGTCATACCAGTAACACAGAGGTGTACACCTCATCACTGTATACACTACTACACTATACCGCTATATAATCCCCATGTCATACCAGTAACACAGAGGTGTACACCTCATCACTGTATACACTACTACTACACTATACCGCTATATAACCCCCATGTCATACCAGTAACACAGAGGTGTACACCTCATCACTATATACACTACTACACTATACCGCTATATAACCCCCATGTCATACCAGTAACACAGAGGAGTACACCTCATCACTATATACACTACTACCCTATACCGCTATATAACCCCCATGTCATACCAGTAACACAGAGGAGTACACCTCATCACCGTATACACTACTACCCTATACCGCTATATAACCCCCATGTTATACCAGTAACACAGAGGTGTACACCTCATCACTATATACACTACTACACTATACCGCTATATAACCGCCATGTCATACCAGTAACACAGAGGTGTACAGCTCATCACTATATACACTACTACCCTATACCGCTATATAACCCCCATGTCATACCAGTAACACAGAGTTGTACACCTCATCACCGTATACACTACTACCCTATACCGCTATATAACCGCCATGTCATACCAGTAACAGAGGTGTACACCTCATCACTGTATACACTACTACCCTATACCGCTATATAACCGCCATGTCATACCAGTAACAGAGGTGTACACCTCATCACTGTATACACTACTACACTATACCGCTATATAACCCCCATGTCATACCAGTAACACAGAGGAGTACACCTCATCACTAGGGATGAGCGAACTCGAACTGTATAGTTCGGGTTCGTACCGAATTTTGGGGTGTCCGTGACACGGACCCGAACCCGGACATTTTCGTAAAAGTCCGGGTTCGGGTTCGGTGTTCGTCGCTTTCTTCGCGCTTTTGTGACGCTTTCTTGGCGCTTTTTGAAAGGCTGCAAAGCAGCCAATCAACAAGCGTCATACTACTTGCCCCAAGAGGCCGTCACAGCCATGCCTACTATTGGCATGGCTGTGATTGGCCAGAGCACCATGTGACCCAGCCTCTATTTAAGCTGGAGTCACATAGCGCCGCCCGTCACTCTGCTCTGATTAGCGTAGGGAGAGGTTGCGGCTGCGACAGTAGGGCGAGATTAGGCAGATTAACTCCTCCAAAGGACTTGATTAACTGATCGATCTGCAGCTGTGGATCATTGAGCTGCTGATCCTCAATTGCTCACTGTTTTTAGGCTGCCCAGACCGTTTGTCAGTCTCATTTTTCTGGGGTGATCGGCGGCCATTTTGTCTTGTGGTGCGCCAGCACAAGCTGCGACCAAGTGCATTTAACCCTCAATGGTGTGGTTGTTTTTTGGCTAAAGCCTACATCAGGGTGAAGCTGTCACACCAAGTGCATTTAACCAGCAATGGTGTGGTTGTTTTTTGGCCATATCCCAGTCTAATTCTGTCACTAAATCCATACCTGTCACCCAGCGCCTAAATACTAGGCTTCAAATTTATATCCCGCTAAATCTCTCGTTACCGCTGTCCTGTTGTTGCTGGGCAAGTTATTTAGTGTCCGTCAAAGCACATTTTTTGTTCTGGGTTGAAGTACAATTCCCAATTTAGCAATTTCATAATTTAGTGGTTTCTGCTATATCAGAGCTATTTGAAATCTATCCCTAAAAGGGTATATAATATTCAAGGTGCACATTGGGTCATTCAGAATAACTTCACACACACCCGCTACTGTGTATTTCCAAGTCTAATTCTGTCACTAAACCCATACCTGTCACCCAGCGCCTAAATACTAGGCCTCAAATTTATATCCCGCTGAATTTGAATACAATACATTGGGCCAAATAATATATTTGTTGTTGTGGTGAACCATAACAATGAGAAAAACATCTAGTAAGGGACGCGGACGTGGACATGGTCGTGGTGGTGTTAGTGGACCCTCTGGTGCTGGGAGAGGACGTGGCCGTTCTGCCACAGCCACACGTCCTAGTGAACCAACTACCTCAGGTCCCAGTAGCCGCCAGAATTTACAGTGATATATGGTGGGGCCCAATGCCGTTCTAAGGATGGTAAGGCCTGAGCAGGTACAGGCATTAGTCAATTGGGTGGCCGACAGTGGATCCAGCACGTTCACATTATCTCCCACCCAGTCTTCTGCAGAAAGCGCACAGATGGCGCCTGAAAACCAACCCCATCAGTCTGTCACATCACCCCCATGCATACCAGGGAAACTGTCTCAGCCTCAAGTCATGCAGCAGTCTCTTATGCTGTTTGAAGACTCCGCTGGCAGGGTTTCCCAAGGGCATCCACCTAGCCCTTCCCCAGCGGTGGAAGACATAGAATGCACTGACGCACAACCACTTATGTTTCCTGATGATGAGGACATGGGAATACCACCTCAGCATGTCTCTGATGATGACGAAACACAGGTGCCAACTGCTGCGTCTTTCTGCAGTGTGCAGACTGAACAGGAGGTCAGGGATCAAGACTGGGTGGAAGACGATGCAGGGGACGATGAGGTCCTAGACCCCACATGGAATGAAGGTCGTGCCACTGACTTTCACAGTTCGGAGGAAGAGGCAGTGGTGAGACCGAGCCAACAGCGTAGCAAAAGAGGGAGCAGTGGGCAAAAGCAGAACACCCGCCGCCAAGAGACTCCGCCTGCTACTGACCGCCGCCATCTGGGACCGAGCACCCCAAAGGCAGCTTCAAGGAGTTCCCTGGCATGGCACTTCTTCAAACAATGTGCTGACGACAAGACCCGAGTGGTTTGCACGCTGTGCCATCAGAGCCTTAAGCGAGGCATTAACGTTCTGAACCTGAGCACAACCTGCATGACCAGGCACCTGCATGCAAAGCATGAACTGCAGTGGAGTAAACACCTTAAAACCAAGGAAGTCACTCAGGCTCCCCCTGCTACCTCTTCTGCTGCCGCCGCCTCGGCCTCTTCTGCTGCTGCCGCCTCGGCCTCTTCTGCTGCCGCCGCCTCGGCCTCTTCTGCTGCTGCCGCCTCGGCCTCTTCTGCTGCTGCCGCCTCGGCCTCTTCTGCTGCTGCCGCCTCGGCCTCTGCTGCTGCTGCCGCCTCGGCCTCTTCTGCTGCTGCCGCCTCGGCCTCTTCTGCTGCTGCCGCCTCGGCCTCTTCTGCTGCTGCCGCCTCGGCCTCTTCTGCTGCTGCCGCCTCGGCCTCTGCTGCTGCTGCCGCCTCGGCCTCTTCTGCTGCTGCCGCCTCGGCCTCTTCTGCTGCTGCCGCCTCGGCCTCTTCTGCTGCTGCCGCCTCGGCCTCTTCCTCCGCCTCTGGAGGAACGTTGGCACCTGCCGCCCAGCAAACAGGGGATGTACCACCAACACCACCACCACCACCTCCGTCACCAAGCGTCTCAACCATGTCACACGCCAGCGTTCAGCTCTCCATCTCACAAACATTTGATAGAAAGCGTAAATTCCCACCTAGCCACCCTCGATCCCTGGCCCTGAATGCCAGCATTTCTAAACTACTGGCCTATGAAATGCTGTCATTTAGGCTGGTGGACACAGACAGCTTCAAACAGCTCATGTCGCTTGCTGTCCCACAGTATGTTGTTCCCAGCCGCCACCACTTCTCCAAGAGAGCCGTGCCTTCCCTGCACAACCAAGTATCCGATAAAATCAAGTGTGCACTGCGCAACGCCATCTGTGGCAAGGTCCACCTAACCACAGATACGTGGACCAGTAAGCACGGCCAGGGACGCTATATCTCCCTAACTGCACACTGGGTAAATGTAGTGGCAGCTGGGCCCCAGGCGGAGAGCTGTTTGGCGCACGTCCTTCCGCCGCCAAGGATCGCAGGGCAACATTCTTTGCCTCCTGTTGCCACCTCCTCCTTCTCGGCTTCCTCCTCCTCTTCTTCCACCTGCTCATCTAGTCAGCCACACACCTTCACCACCAACTTCAGCACAGCCCGGGGTAAACGTCAGCAGGCCATTCTGAAACTCATATGTTTGGGGGACAGGCCCCACACCGCACAGGAGTTGTGGCGGGGTATAGAACAACAGACCGACGAGTGGTTGCTGCCGGTGAGCCTCAAGCCCGGCCTGGTGGTGTGTGATAATGGGCGAAATCTCGTTGCAGCTCTGGGACTAGCCAATTTGACGCACATCCCTTGCTTGGCGCATGTGCTGAATTTGGTGGTGCAGAATGACTTAGGGAGGAAAGACCTTTTTTCAGACCCTTCACACCACCCACCATCCCCATTAACACACGTAGACCGTAATTGTTGGTGTAAAGGCCATAGCAGCCGTTTATTAAACAGCCAAAATATTCCACCATCATTTTTAAAATTATACATTAATAAACATCAACCAATACACACAAACATGTAAATACACTGTAATAATAACATTCACTTATTGGAAGGATCCTAGAAGGCAACCCTAGCAAGCTGCGATCTTCACTCCACACATCTCCATCCTTACCCTCGGCCGCACTCGCCGACCCAAGGGCACCAAATCCTCCAGAACCAATATATTCCTCCACCCCTGCAGGCCTTCCAGCCCAACAGGAGCCCCCAGCTTTCAGCTTACCGAACCACATAGATGCACGTTCCAACGTGTCATGCACCTACTAAACATAGTATTGCCTTCCAGGACCCCCCTGTTAACCAGCCCCTCTGCTATGACATAAGAAACAACATACAAAGAAAGGGCGGGAGGGTGGGCAACTTCTCCTGCACTATGATGGCCTCTGGTGCCGCCCCCTTTCACCCCCTCGCATATAAATGGCCCGCGAAAATGCAGCACCGCCCCCCCTGTACGTCCCCAGCATCACTCCACCCACCCACTAGAATTAACCCCATCCTGGTCCTCAGCTTCCCCCCTTAGTCAGTTTTCACTGCGCTACGTCTGCGCCCCGCTCCGTTGTCCCTAGTTCATTCACAACTACCCCGACATGTCAGAGCTGCTGCATAAAGTGCGGGCCGTCTGTTCGCGCTTCCGGCGTTCACATCCTGCTGCTGCTCGCCTGTCTGCGCTACAGCGTAACTTCGGCCTTCCCGCTCACCGCCTCATATGCGACGTGCCCACCAGGTGGAACTCCACCTTGCACATGCTGGACAGACTGTGCGAGCAGCAGCAGGCCATAGTGGAGTTTCAGCTGCAGCACGCACGGGTCAGTCGCACTGCAGAACAGCACCACTTCACCACCAATGACTGGGCCTCCATGCGAGACCTGTGTGCCCTGTTGCGCTGTTTCGAGTACTCCACCAACATGGCCAGTGGCGATGACACCGTTATCAGCGTTACAATACCACTTCTATGTCTCCTTGAGAAAACACTTAGGGCGATGATGGAAGAGGAGGTGGCCCAGGAGGAGGAGGAGGAGGAGGAGGAGGAAGAGGGGTCATTTTAGCACTTTCAGGCCAGTCTCTTCGAAGTGACTCAGAGGGAGGTTTTTGGCAACAGCAGAGGCCAGGTACAAATGTGGCCAGCGAGGGCCCACTACTGGAGGACGAGGAGGACGAGGATGAGGAGGAGGTGGAGGAGGATGAGGATGAAGCATGGTCACAGCGGGGTGGCACCCAACGCAGCTCGGGTCCATCACTGGTGCGTGGCTGGGGGGAAAGGCAGGACGATGACGATACGCCTCCCACAGAGGACAGCTTGTCCTTACCCCTGGGCAGCCTGGCACACATGAGCGACTACATGCTGCAGTGCCTGCGCAACGACAGCAGAGTTGCCCACATTTAACCTGTGCGGACTACTGGGTTGCCACACCTGCTGGATCCACGCTACAAAGACAATGTGCCCACCTTACTTCCTGCACTGGAGCGTGATAGGAAGATGCGCGAGTACAAGCGCACGTTGGTAGACGCGCTACTGAGAGCATTCCCAAATGTCACAGGGGAACAAGTGGAAGCCCAAGGCCAAGGCAGAGGAGGAGCAATGAGGTCGCCAAGGCAGCTGTGTCACGGCCAGCTCCTCTGAGGGCAGGGTTAGCATGGCAGAGATGTGGAAAAGTTTTGTCAACACGCCACAGCTAACTGCACCACCACCTGATACGCAACGTGTTAGCAGGAGGCAACATTTCACTAACATGGTGGAACAGTACGT